>NC_132998.1:629081-943621 GCF_048564905.1 Vicugna pacos
CCACTTTCTTAACTTTACCATATTCTCCAGTATGTCACATAAGCATTTCTTTGGAAGAACAGTAGCAGAAAGGAAGCAGTGCTTAATTTCCAAGGGAAGAAGGATCACTAGGACCCTCAGCTAAAAAGCAGTTGCAAACTACTTCAACTACTTCCGTTATCTCTGAAATAACTTGAGTCAATGCTAGGATTCTATCCTTTCTCTACTATACCGTTCGCCTCCACTTTATAACTAACTAGGGATCAAGGGAAAGGACACCAATTAGTAGTCTCATACTAAACATTTTCACAAGTGAACTTGTTTCTAATTTTGGCTAATTGGTTCTTCTATCTGCTGAAATCTATGAAAAGAATTAGGATTTCCAATGAACACAGGCCTCACTATTTCCTTACCAAGGTCTCTAGGGAAAGTTTTCTTGATTTTTGTCTACCGCCACTAAGATAAAAGTGATTAAGAAATATAAATGGAAATTTCAAAATGAGAACATCTATAGAATATTCTAAATGAAAGCCCTCCCTTTCATTAAGCCTCCAGGCCAAGCAAGAAACAGTTTCAGGGGGAATAAAAGGAGCATACCATACCCTTCTCGGGGAGAGGTAGGACTAGACTGTATCTTGCTCAACTACCACTATGTATTTTTTTTCAGAGCTAGCGGGTATACAGCTAGGGGTACATCAGCAAGTTCAAATCACAGAGGGAGATGCTACTTCTGAAACCTAGCCATTCTCTCAGCACAAACCATGGGGCCATTTCCTCACAAATCTCATCACAAAGCCTAGATCCATTCAGAATATGTGGGACAGCCTTCCCTCTGGTTCTCTACTTTGCTACATCCTAAAATGTAGAGTTTGACTTCTAAATTAAATTTCCTGGTTTCTTTCTTTTTTTTTTTTTTTAGTTCAAAAGTGAGGAAAGAACAAGGTAGGAAAAGAAGAGGGAGTGGGGTCAGGTGGATATATTTCTCTAGCCACTAAGGCTAGTATCAGAGATTTCCCTATGAGCTTCCTTTTTAAATCCCTTGGTGCCTCTCCTGGAGATCCAGGCAGAGCATCTGCTCCAAACCTACCAGAAGCTCTAGAGAGAAAAAAAACAAACAATACAGATCCCCCCACCCACTATGAACAGCCTGCCCACCTCTCACCCGCAGAGACCAATAGGAGCTCTATTTATTTTGTGCATGCCTGCCCTTCTCTCCCCACCCAGTGCCCCTCAGCTCCCCTCCTAAAGCCTCTTTCCTCATTGCCCTGCAGGGAAAGTGCACAACAGGCCCAGTAAATCAACACAGTTCTAATGATCTCTCTCACTTGACCCTTCTAGCGTGACGGTGTCGCATGGAAACAAACGTACAATAAACTTCACTCCATCTTTAGCTCCTTGCTGACAGGTTTTGATTCATGGGATGGTGAGACCCATTTCTGAGGGAAATTACCTCGATCAAAACGCATCTCTCTGTGCATTCATCAGGCCAATGCTCCCCCAGGCCATGCTCAAGTGCACAAATGGGGTTGTGCATCTGCAGGCAGCACTGACCCCTTTAACTCAGTGTCATATGCATTTGCAAACCTTCCTCTACTTCATCCCTCCCCCACTTCTCTCCTGCAAAACTTCAACCACTAACAAATCTTTCTTCTCCCCCTGCAAGTCCCTATGTGGGAAGAACACTGCTGGAATCTGAAGCGCCCTTATTTGCTACCAAGTGAAAACTCCTCAAAACACAACTTGTATCCAAAATCAGAAGAGAAACCTGTCCTCACTGACTAAACACAGGCATTGGATATTCAGATTGATCCACATACTTCACTTCTCTCATTCTCACTCAAGATTTAAACAGCAAGCCAACTAACTGACTGAT
Source organism: Vicugna pacos (assembly GCF_048564905.1). Lineage (NCBI taxonomy): Eukaryota > Metazoa > Chordata > Mammalia > Artiodactyla > Camelidae > Vicugna > Vicugna pacos. Next base: position 630,934 of record NC_132998.1, read on the forward strand.
GCCAATAGTTTCAGCACGATCGTCACTCATCTCCCAGTAACTGTCTTTTCTTTTCAAAAGTTTGGTGATAAAATGAGAAAGAGAATTGTGCAGAAGAGGAGAGAGCCCATATAAGCAGCACAGGACAGAAAACATGATATATATTTCATAAAGACAAACACCCCCATGAATCACTATCACTGTATTTTTCATCATGGAACAAGATAGTTCTAAACTGTGTCCTTCAGAAGATATCTTTCACTTTTCTTCTTGTTTCCCTTTCATATTTGGCAAATCCTCAGACAATATAAGGAAAATGATACCTGCTGAGGGAAAAGACTGAGACATTCCAGGCTGCCCCAAGATACAAATTACATGTGTGAAAGTGCTTGGTACACAGAAACTATCATATAAGTATTCAATTTGTATTGCTTCCTCGTGTTCCTTGAAATAAAGTCAGAGACCACCAACAAAATTTTGCAGCTAACAATGCCATTCATTCTTCTTCTACACTAGAAGTGAAGTCATCAAAGAATCATACTCATTACCAAGGCAACAAGGAAATTCCCTTTAGTTGCAGAGCAAATGATAGACAATTAGATTTAGCGTTTAAGTGTAGCAGAATAGTAACTGGACAAAACTCCAGGTACTATTAACCATCTTCTCTTTCTAGATCTGACCTCTAACTCTGCAGACCTAATCCTAGATACTCTAAAGGCCCCTGGGGAATTGCTTTCACTGATTTACACATCAGTTTCTAACAACATTTTCAGTAACACTGAAATCATAAAATTAAATCATTCATTCACTAGTCATTCAAATATCCACTGAGAGTCTACTTTGGGTCAGGCACTGTTCCAGTCCTAGGAACAGAAATATGAATAAGACAAAGATCCTTAACCTCATGAGCCTTATGAATTCACAAGTGAGTTACAATACAGATGTGTGCCACTGTTCATTACACTACTGCATTATGGGGACCCATGGGGAAATTTTCTTTCCCATTCCCAGACCCCAAATAATTATACTTTTGCTGAGCAACTTGTTAGTTTTTACATTCTGAACGCTGTGAATCATTGTAAACAGTACAACTGTGTTTTTCTTCCTATTGACTACTATAAAGTTTGGAGCAAAATGTGTGGCCTGTCTCTGTCAAGTGGTTTTGAAAATATTTCTATTAGAAAGGTTGAAGTGAGAAACATGAGATCAAAAGATGGAGATCAAACACCCAGATCCAGAGGTAGAAGCTTAGAAGACAAGATGAAGTACAGATAATCACAGGATTGCTACTGGCCCTTTCAGAACTTATTTCTCTCTAAATATAATTGGATTAATTTAAAGAAACTTCAACGCCCCAAGAAGGAAAAAGAGAGGGGATAGAAATACAAGGTTATAGCTAGAAATTTTTAATTAAGGGCTCTTGTCAATGGTTTCCATGGCATATACACTGTAGCCAGGAATTAAGTCCCAAGTGGAAGATCAGCTGCAACAACTGGCAGCCAGTTGATTATGACAGATACTTTCTAAAGTGACTGCCTCTTATTATGGCAAAGAGTACCATGGATTAATCTCTACCCAAAATGGAGTTCCAGCTTTATCTTCCAAACCCAACTTGTGTCTCCAAGATTCAAATTCAAGTGAACATTTTTCAAAAACAGTAATTACTAATTTTATCTTGAATACAATAAAGAATAACACTCCAAGCTTAGTGTGCTAGGGTTATTTGCGCCACCAAAAGGAGTCCACTTTGATTTAATTAGCACCCCACAGGTTGTGTGCTAAAGCATTCACCTTCTTCAGTCTTACTACCAGGGCCACCCACTCTGGATCATAAAGAGAAACTAGGAGAAACAAAACAGTGACCCAAATGTAACCCAGGCTTATTTAGGGGATTTGAACTTGGTAAATCCCAAAACACAAAGCAAGAGTATTTACTGAATTCAAATAAGAGATATCCTCACTATTCTCACAGGAAATCAAAAGAATTAACCAAGTCAGGTATTTTTCCTGGTCAGTACAACAAGCTCACTCATTCATCATCCCTTCTTATACTGTATGTGAGGAGCAGAAATTCCAATGTAAACAATTCAGTCAGAGATATCCTCACAAGTAGAAAGGGGGATTTCAAGGAAGCTCAGGTACTACTCTGAGTTGGAACTGGCCCTTCTGCTATAGCTGTTTTAATGACTGAGCTCCTATTCACATCCAACACTGTTCAATGTAAAAGTCTCATATATATTCCCAACAGCACCTAAACCATGCCACTTTATTCATCTCACTTTAACAGTTATTTTCTCAGAAGTCTTTTCCCTGGAGTGATGGAAGAGAGGCTGACAGTGAGCTAAAAATGATCACAGCTTGCAAAAATAAACAAGTAATTGCCCCCTTTTGTAAATGAATTTTGTAAATACCAAGATGTTAATAATTCTCAGGCCAATCTGATTTTCCAAGGGAATGTAAGAGTGAAGCAAAAAGGAAGAGAGGGGGCCTTATGATGACTTTCCTGACTTTCACTGCCACATGACTGATGGTAGGATGAAAAGCAGAGCCTGGGGGCTTTCAGGCGATGGTAGATTAATAATGACATGGCCTTGACTTCCCAGAGGTAAAGGTTATGAAACACTCCAGGGTAAGTGGGCTTCCAATTTCATACTCTCGGGGTGAGCGACAGCAACTGATGGTTTTTCTCTCAGAAACACTTCAATGCTTAAACACACAGCTGTCACCTCCCTGCCCCAGTTTCTGCAATTCATTTGAACATGTTTACTCCTGAGCCTTTACACCAGCCAGATCACAGAACATGGGGTGGTCCTAGAAACCAATGCACAGTCTAAAGGTGAAGGACTGGACTAACAGAGGGTATGCCATCTTAACATATACATAGTAAAGAAATACTCTAACACTCCTGCACACACACATAACATACTTCCCAATGCAATAATCTTACCTACTCACAACAATCTTTACACTGTTAAGATCAGAATCAACTTTCTAGGGCCACAAGGGTACCAGGAACTGTAAAACTACATCAGAATTAGAGACCACTAGGAACTGCATCTTCTATCTTTACAGTATTTGAAGCCCCAATATATACTCGGCTCAGAACCAAACACTCTTCTGGGTCACTGGCTCCCATTACTTTTTCTCTCTTATCCACATCAAGCTTTTCCCCTTGACCCCCACTCCTCCCCAGACCCGGGGAGGTCGTCTCGGTCTTGCTCTAGCTGACTGTAGGACAAAGCAAGGAAGGTGGAGGAAATGAAGGCTTCACACTTGAGACACTTGGAAATCAAGTTTCTATTAAAAGTCCCCACCTCCCTCTCTTAAAAGCCAGGAAGCTGCTGCTTTTAAGGATAAGTGATGCAGAGCTTGGCAGAAATGTCAAGAAATCAGTAGAGGGAAGCTAAAAACTTTCAAGAGGAGGTGAATTCTGTCTTCACGAAAATATACAAAGAATGAAAGACGACCGTTACCTGAGCATTCAGAAATTTATAATAAGCGCTAGGAAAATAGGTTCTTTTCACCTGTAATATCTTAAAATGCAGATTTCTGGCTTCACCTCAACCTAAAAAATCTGAATCTCGAAAGGTAGAACCTAGGGAACTGTAAGGGACCACTAAGACCCTTAGGTGCAGCAATAGTTAGGAACAACTGCAAAAGGCTTTGATAAAGTATAGGGGGAAAAAAATTCTTGTTAAGACCAAATAAGGCTGCTATTCCACTCCAATTTCCCCCCGAAAACACTGGGGGCCTTCCAAAAAAGCTTATGCTTCCTGCAAACAGGTTATCTCAGCTGCAAAGATGTGAAGGGAAAAAGAAAGCTACTAAGGTATCACTGCTGGCTCAAAGGCACACATCTGTCTTGCTGCCTTCCTAGAATTAAAATAGAGAAACAGACTCTTTTATCAGGGGAGTTTAATACAGGAAGAACGCGTCAAAATAAGATCAGGGAACACCTCAGGTGTGTGGGGAAAAAGAGAGGCAACTAGTTTCAAGCACACAAAGGTATTTTTTTCTATAGAACTGACACAGGGGAAGAGGGAGAGTATCAATAAAGTGGAGAACAGACAGGAGAACAGATGGCTTTTGTCTTAAGGCTCATGTGTTTTGCTAGTTCATTTAGAGCACTAAAGAGGTCCAACATCATGTAAGGCCCATCTCTCACCTTATAGGTCTGTTAATTTCCAATTGTTCTTCCTCCTGAACAATTATATACCTTAAGCATAAGCATGGTAGTGAAAATTCTATAACTGCCTCCTCTACTCTACACCCCAATAAACTCCTCACAAATAAATATTTTCTAATATCCAAACACTAAGCACTTCAAATATAATCTCCTTCTCAATAACACATCTTCATTGTTAGGAATTTAAACGTTCAATATTTGATATAAACTCTAAATGTAGAACACTCTGAAAATACATTTCTATATCTGTCCTAAGAATCTGCTCTGGGGATGAGAAGGTATAAATACATTAAATACTACCTTTAAAAATATGTGAACAAAGTAGCAAAGGAAAAGGAAGGGAGGAAAGGAGTTAGCGTTTTCTAGATCTTAACAAGGGACCTCAGATTTTATTAAAAAAAAAAAAAACAGGGCCTTTGCTAGTTTGCAAACATCACCACCAAGTATCCCCCTATAAAACACCTAATCTGATACCCTACCCCTGCCTCATCACCATCTCCATCTCCAAAATACTACAGGATGTCATCTGACCTGCTTCAGCTTTCAGGCATGAAAGCAACTTTACTATTTTGGTGAAAACATAAGAAAATGAATTATCATGTAATTATTAACCCTTACTTGAACTGAATCCATATGTATTTTTTAAAATGTTACTTCTCCTGAAAGAAAAATACCATATATCACTCATACGTGGAATCTAAAAAAGAAAAAAGAAAAGAGGACACTAATGTACTCATCTACAAATGAAACAGACTCACAGATACAGTAAACATTCCTATGGTTACCAGGAAAAGCGGGTGGGAAGGGATAAATTTGGGGGTTGGAGATTTGCAAATGTTAACCACCATATATAAAAATAGATAAAAAAAAATTCTTCTATATAGCACAGGGAACTACATTCAATATCTTGTAATAACCTTTAACAGAGAAGAATATGAAAACAAATATATGTATATGTATGCATGACAGGGACATTATGCTGCACACTAGAGACTGACACACTGTAAATGACTATACTTCAATTAAAAAAAGTTACCTCTCCTTATCAATACCAGCCCAACAAACAGTATTACTCAAGTATTAGTCTCTCAAGTATTAGAATACATCTTCAACATTCTGACACTGCTACAGCTCTTGTATCGTGAGAAGCCTTTGAACACCAAAATTTCATACTCCCTCCCAAAATTAATAACACACATACCAAAAAACCCAAACCAAAATAAAAAACATTCCACACTTTTCCCTCCCATATAGATTTTGAAGCATGGACAGGCCTGGATTCAGACAGTTAGCTCACATTTCACCATAGCCAGGGAGAGTATCTGGGAGTGTTCAGATACTGCTCTGCTTAGAGAGCCAGGCCAGCTACTGGTCAACGCAAAATTAGACATACAACCAGACATACAATGAGATATAGTATGACTTATGGGTGGCTTTTAAAAGCCTTATGTACTATAGTGGCAATTTTTTAAAACCTGACATTCAAAGAATGATCCCACCCCCAAGAACTTGGTTGGCAAAAACAGCTGAAGGTATTTAAAAGCAAAACAGACTCAACAGAATGCAGCATTCTCCTCCTTTTCCAGGCTATGTTCACTCTTGAGGTAAAGACTAAGGGGGTCAACAGAGAAGCATAAAACTCGTTTTTTATGAAATTCATCAGTTCCAACAAATCAGAAAAAGGAATGTAAAGACATTAGTGGGGGTGGGGTATCAAGCAGAGGAGACAGAAAAGAGAATAAATTTTTTTTCTTACTACAAACTTTTTTACCTTCAGTTTTTTGGGGTTCAAATTCAATGAATGAAATGAGAGAGAGAAAAATAAAATGAAATGGTACAAGATGCTAGTGGTCTCAACCATGTACCTTATGGAAGTACAACCCTCTATCAGAAACTTCACAGAGATCCAATTTATAGTAAACAGGGCAAATACCAATCATAAATGCTAGTATAGCACCAAAAATTTCGTTGTGTTTCCCCCAATTTTTAAAGATTTTCCTCTTAAAGTGATCAAGTTATATTCCTAACATTTCTTGCCAATTTTCTTATGTACACAGCCAGGTAAAAAGTATATGTTTGAGGTTTAGGGCATAGAGGGAGGGTAGAAGAAGTTGAGCAAAGAAAACCCTGACTCCTATTTCTCCTGTTAAAATTAGAACATATTTTCAAGAGCCCTGGACAGGAGAGAGAAAAATTCCATTCTGCCTCTTTGCTCTTCCAAATTCCTATAGCCAAGTGGTTCAACAGCAGTTGAATGGCACACATAAAGACATCATTGATTGGAACCATAATAGAAGGGAATGAGAAGAGAGGGTGGGGGGGGGGAAGTGGGAAGGGAAGGAGGTAAAGATGTATTTGTGTTACAGACAAAAGATAAGTTCTGTTCCTCAGCAGGGACAAATGAAGAACCAGATGAGGGGATAAACTGAGGTCAGAGAGTTTTCCCTATTGTTTCCTCTTTGAACAGCTCCTTCACCACTCCCTCAAGGTTTGTTCCAGTGGGTGGCTGGAAAAACTGCAGCATATGTGTTATCTTAGAGGAGGAGGCAGAAGGGGAAAAAAAAACCCCAAATACTTATTTTCAAATTATTATGAATTAGAAGGGGATTTAAAGGACTGGTTAAATTTTAGTTGGGCTCTGAAAAGCTCCCAGAAATGCTGAGGACTATGTGGGCTTGGATTTTGGCTTTTCTGAAATTCATCTTCTCTGATGGCCACTCTCAAATGCCATCTCTATCTACTATATAACCTGTTCTTATCTTCTCTTCTTGTTGGTTAATGTAAGTTAGAAGAACACAATTTTGCAAGTGGAAGAAGCATTTTTTGAGACAATGACAATCTAGGATGAAGGAGGAGGGACGGAAATTTACCCCAAAGCCCTTCATCTATTAAATACAATGACTAAGAGGATCTACACTGATGTTTCTCCATCTACAATCCTACTATTTTTCTTATTCTCATAGGGCACCATGAGAAAAGAGAATAGAGAATTAAGTGTTGCACTTGGCCTAAGTACTGCTGCTTGAGTACACGTGAATGGAAAGAACCCAAACCTACCCAGAATGCTATTTTTCCAACTTATCCTGTGATCTAAATCTTCTACCTTCTATTCCTTTAAAAAATATTCTACCAAACTTCTTGCCATAGCTTACGAAGGTTCCTCAGGTTCTTACAGCTCCGTGCTGGCAATGTCCTATGCATGTCCTACAAGTCTTCCTTTGGAAAAGGTTTGTATACACACACTTAAACTCTCTAACAAATCCTAATTACAGACCTTGTGGGAAGGCTGATGACCAACATCTAATTCTATAGTGTGAACTTCCTTCTCTTCACATCCCTTCACTGGCTAACCTCTATACCAAAACTCACTGCTGAAGGGAGAAACAAACATTCTTCATCTCCTTTAGATGGTGGGATGCAATCTCAATAGAATCAAACAGGCCTTCCAGAAGAGAGCGAATGGAGATAAGCCCATCATCAGTTAGCCACAATGAAATTTGTAGACACTGGTGCCCTCCTGTGCTTGGAACTGACTCTTCTTTGTCCTAGCTTCCTCTTTGATATCTCAACACATTTCTGCGACAAGCTCCTCAGAATCAAGGCAGGTCCAACATCTCTCACTCTGAAGTGGTTCATCCCCAGCAATACAAAAGGTTCATGAAACTAATCACTGCAGCCTGAGAATCTTCTAGCTACCAGCCTCAACAAGAAGACAGTACAGGGATATTTATTTTCAACCTTTTTATATTCTGACACTGTGTAACACAGTACATTCATCAGGGAAGATACTGGAAAATCACAAATCTGGAAAAAGTAGTCTTTAGGGTTTACAGGCCTTAAGATAACTCATCAGGACAGTTACTTATATGAAGAACTACAAGTAAGGAAAACTCAGTGATATCCTAGTAGAGAAGGAAGATGTATTAAGGTCAATATTTTCAACTACTAATCAAAAATCAAGAAGCAGTAACATATCCCTCACATTCTCAGGGAAGAAGAGTATAAACCATACTTCGGTTTTCTGCTTAATGCTTGGGCTTGGTTTTGTTTGTTTTAAATACTTACCTAACTGGATTTCCTGTAACTTCCTAAAGTATCAAGTTTCACTGTCCCAAATGTGTCAATGTTTGAAAACAAACCAAAAAAACCCAATCCACTCAAATCAGCTACATCAAGTTAACAATACAACTATAAGCCCAGACTTCGTTTTTACCAAAACATCCTATGACCAGCATATATTAACTGAGCTGGCTTCCCATCTATTTCCTCTATCCATCTCTCACTCCTTTTAGAGATGAATTTCTTATGTGCCAGGCCATGTGCTGTCCATCACCAATAGGGACTAACCCAAGCACTACTTCTCTTGGGAGGCGTGGAAAACTAACTGACAGAGAAAAAAAAAACCACCAGTCAAGCACAAGGTTGAAAACTTAGCTGGGGATCAATCAGAACCAACCAGGCAGAGGTTATTTATCTGCGTTTTGTTTTGAGGGGGTGGAAGGTTTCTCAGTCCATGGTCACTATGAGGCTTATATGAGAAAAGGCATGCCATTCTATCCTCAAATAGTCCAAAGAGTTGGAGGAGACAATTTACAGCCTCTTGTGTAAAAAAATGTCTATAAATGCCAGCGCCATTCTTTGCCCTGTCACTTCCCATTATCCTAAACCAACAGGATTCTATTCACTGAGACTTGAGCTGGAAACATGAACGGGCAGGCCTTTCTTGGGCAGGGGGAAAGGGGGAAGATGATGGGGGGAGGTGTGGTAGCCAGATTTCTTTAAGTTTCTGTGTACTGCTTAATATGTATAGTGCACTAGTGGAGCTGAAAATTGAAATATATGTGCTCAGTCAGCCTAGGAAGAACAGCAGAAATTTGATATCTTCAAATTTATAATATGCTGAAGTCACATATTTAAAATATGAAGAGGAGATGGGCAGACTGTGACAGTTAGGAAAAAAATCTGTCATTAATACTATTTATTGATCTATGGCTCACTCCTCTCACACATCCTGTCTCTTTATTACATCCAGTGCAGCAGAATCTACTGAAGAGAAATCAACCAAGCAATCAGGGCCTTACGCTGGATCAAGCAAACACGCCATGCACTGGAGATGGTAAGAGGTAGGTCTCTCATTGCCCCTTTTAGGATACTAGGATGAAGAAGAGGTTATCTTCACATCACCTATTAACTTCCACTATCTGTACCATATCTAACTGAATGAGATTTGTGCCTAGAGAATTGTACAACTTAAAGACAGATGACCCAACACACAGGAGGAGGCTATACTTGAACCCAGGACCCCAGGATGAGATGAATATTAAGTGTGCTGATCTGGCTGTTCCATAAATACAAATTTAATCACATCATTTACCTCTAGCCAACCAAGTACTAGGCAGCAAATCATTTCTGACAATAGAGAACTGTTAAACACAAGACTCTAAACCAACCAACTCTAACTGAAAATATAGCCAGGTGCAATTTCAGGATTTGGGTCTAGAACACTAAGTTCTACCAAAAAAAGTTACTTGAAAAAAAGAACACTTTCTTTTCTTATCTCCTATTCCCTTTTCTCCAACTTTTCTCCTTTTACAAATCTACTCTCAAACTGCTTATATTTTACAAATACTAAAGAATTCTGGGCTATGGAAACAATGGTCCAAATATGCGGTTTGATAAATGATCTCTATGCTATGTAAGTATGACAGCTGTGTGGGAGATAAAAGATAGACTTGAGTCTAATACAAATGTGGCTATTTAAATTTAAGATAATTAGTGGGGAAAGCAGCAGCTCAGTGGTAGAGCACATGTTTAGCGTGCATGAAGTCCTGCGTTCAATCCCCAGTACCTCCATTTAAAAATATTATTTTAAAAAGTTAAAAAAATAAGATAATTAAAGATTCCGTTCCTCAGTCACACTAGCTACATTTCAAGTGGTCAACCACCATATGTGGCTAATAACTAGAGTACAGGCACACCTTGTTTTACTGTGCTTCGATTCACTGCATGTCACAGACATCGTACTTCTTACAAATTTAAAGTCTGTGGCAACCCTATGTTGAGCAAGTCTATTGGAGACATTTTTTGAACAGCCATTTGCTCATTTTATGTCTCTTGTATCGTATTTTGGTAATCCCTGCAATATTTAAAACTTTTTCATGATTATTATACTTATGGGGATATGTGATCAGTGACCTGTGACGTTATTATTCTAATTGTTTTGGGGTGCCACTAACTATGCCCATATAAGACAGTGAACTTAATAAATGTGTGTGATCTGACTGCTCCACCAACCAGCCACTCCCCTGTCTCTTTCCCTCTTCCTGGGCCACCCTATTCCCTCAGATACAATATGGAAATTAGGCCAATTAATGACCCTACAATGGTGTCCAGGTGTTTGAGTGAAAGGAAGAGTTGCATGTTTCTCACTCTAAATCAAAAGCTAGAAATGATTAAGTTTAAGGAAGAAGGTATGTCAAAAGCTGTAACAGGCAAAAAGCTAGGCCCTCTTGTACTAAACAGCCAAGCTGTGAATGCAAAGGAAAGTTCTTGAAGGAAATTAAAAGTGCTATTCCAGTGAACATTAGAATGATAAGAGAGTGAAACAGCCTTATTTCTGATGTGAAGAAAGTTTAAGTGGTTTAGATAAAAGATCAAACCAGCCATAATATTCCCTTAAACCAAAGCCTAACCCATGGCAAGGCCCTAACTCTCTTTAATTCTATGAAGGCTGCTGAGAGGTGAGAAAGCTGCAGAAGTCTGAACCAAGCAGAGCTTGGTTCATGAGGTTTAAGAAGCTGCATTCATAACATAAAAGTGCAAGGTGAGGCAGCAAGCGCTGATACAGAAGCTGCAATAAGTTATCTAGAAGACTGAGTTAAGATAATTAATGAAGGTGGCTATACAAAACAACAGATTTTCAATGAAGACGAAACAGCCTTATACTGGAAGAAGATGCCACCTAGGACTTTTGCAGTTAAAGAGCAGAAGTTAATGCCTGGCTTCAAAGCTTCAAAGGACAGGCAGACTCCCTTGCAAAGGGCTAACACAGCTGGTGATTTTAAGCTAATGCTCATTTACCATTCTGAAAATCCTAGGGCTCTGCATGTGCTCTATACATGGAACAACAAAGCCTGGATGACAGCATATCTGCTTACAACATGGTTTACTGAATATTTTAAGCTCATTGTTCAGACCTATAGCTCAGGAAAAAAAGATTCTTTTCAAAATATTGCTGCTCGTTGACAATGCACCTGGTCACCCAAGAGCTCTGATGGAGATGTTCAGTGAGATTAATGTTGTTTCCACACTTGCTAATACAACATCCCTTCTGCATTCTTTGGATCAAGGAGTAATTGTAACTTTCAAGTCTTATTATTTAAGAAATACTTTTCATAAGACTACAGCCATCACACATAGTGATTCCTTTGATGGATCTGGGCAAACTGAAAACTTTCTGGAAAGGATTCTACATTCTAGATGCCATTAGGAATATCTGTGATTTCACAGGAAGAGGTCAGAATATCAAGTTTAACAGCAAGCTGAAAAGAGTTGATTTGAACCCTCATGGATGACTCTGAGGGGTTCAAGACTTCAGTGGAGGAAGTAACTGCAGATGTGGTGTAAATAGCAAAAGGACTAGAATCAGAAGTTGAGCATGAAGATGGGATTGAATTGCTACAATTCATTGCAAAACTTGAATGGATGAGGAGTTGCTTGTTATGGATAAGCAAAGAAAGTCATTTCTTGAGATGGAATATACTCCTGGGAAGATGCTGTGAAGACTACTGAAATGACAACACAGGATTTAGAATATTCTATAAACTTAGCTGATAAAGCAGCAGTTGGGTTTAAGAGGGCTGACTCCAGTTCTGAAAGAACTACTGTGGGCAAGATGGTATCAAACACCACTGCATGTTACAGAGAAATCATTTGTGACAGGAAGAGTCAGTCAACTGAACCTCACTGGCAAATGTCACCGTTGTCTTATTTTTAAGAAACTGCTACAGCCACCTCAACCTTCAGCAACCACCATCCCGATCACAGTCAGCAGCCTTCCATGGCAAAAAGATTACAACTCACTGAAGGCTCATATGATTGTTAGCATTTTTTTAGGAATAAAGTATTTTGTGTGTGTATATATATATCTATATATATATATACACACACATATTTATATATATGTATGTATATATTTATTGAAGTATAGTCGGTTTATAATGTGTCAATTTCTGATGTACAGCACAATACTTCAGTCATATAGGAATATACATATAATCACTGTCATATTTTTTTTCACCATAGGTTACCACAAGATATTGAATACAGTTCCCTGTGCTATACAGTGTAATTCAATAAAGTATTTTTAAATTTAGGTATGTATATTGTTTTTTTTTATTCATGGCTCACTTTATTGCAATATTCACTGTACTTTGGTGGTCTGGAACTGAATCTGAAACATTTCCAAAGTATGCCTGTATTAGATAACACAGATTATTCAATAGAACAATATTCTACAGAATATTCCCATCATCACAGAAAGTTCCACTGAATGGTGATGATCTAGATAGCAAAATACCAGCATTTCTGGAACATTTTAATGGTTTATGTGAAGCAAATTAGGGCAAATTGTTAAAATTAGGATGGTTCTGAAAATCAGGATTTATGACTAATGTAAATCGAACCTATCTCAGAAAGTCATAAGTCTCCAAGTGGTTCTTGGAAGAAATCATATATACTCTTAACACAGTGTAATTCAAAACGTGGTCTGCCTTTAGCGCTGTTTGTTACCAGTCGGCAGTAAGTCCAGAAATTGAGAGTGTTTAGAAATTTACGAAGCAACTTAACATTGCTTTGACATTTTTATTGTATTTTACAAAAGTACCACTCTACAATTAATTGGAAATTTTAAAAACTAGTCTTTTGCCACAGAACTGGAGAAGCACTACTCTAGAACACGTGTGACAATGAATGTTATTAAAGAACAGAGCTCATATAGTCAGTTCTTCCAATTACCATTATCTCATCATAACTTCAGAATTTAAAACAGGAACTGAAATCTTATCAATGATCAACTAAAACACAGAAGTTAATTGACTCAAAGTGATAAAACCAGTTGGCCAACAGAACTGAACTAAGAAAACTAACATTTATTGAGGGTCAAAGTGTAACCATGTAGATAATTGCAAATATACAATTATTTATTCTTTGCAAACACAGTGTTAGGTATTATTTCCAGTTTTACAGATGAGGATCAAAGAAGTTTAGTAATTTGCTCAAAGTCACAAAATTTGCTGGAAGTTAATAAATGTACCTCTTCATGTTTTACTCAGCCTCCTGTGGAGGCTAAAAAGAGATCAAATACACAGAAAGATTCCAGGAAAGGGAAAAGACAAGACTGATATCCCTGTATAACTCAGGTGGACAGTATAAAGTGAAGAACAAATTCCTCTCTAAATAAAAATTTTATTTACAAACCGTAAATAGACTCACAGATACAAAAAACAAACTGTGGTTACCGGGGGGAAGGCGGGGGGTGGTGGTAGATAAGATTAGGAGTTTGAGATTAACAGATACACATTACTATATATAAAATAGATAAACAACAAGCACCTACTGTATAGCACAGGGAACTATATTCAATTTCTTGTAATGAGCAGTAATAGAAAAGAAACTGAAAAAATATACATGAATGTATGTGTATGTATACTGAATCGCTTTGCTGTACACTTGAAACTAACATTGTAAACTGACTACACTTCAATAAAAAATAATTAAACAAGTTTATACTGTACAGCACAGGCAACTATATTCAATATCTTGTAGTAACCTACAATGAAAAAGAATATGAAAATACATATGTATGACTGAAACATTAAACAGTATATCAGAAACTGACACAACATTGTAAACTGACTATATTTCAATTAAAAAAAAAGAATTTTAAAAAACTCCAGGGGGCAGGGTATAGCTCACTGGTAGAGTGCATGCTTAGCATGCACAGCATGCAGGAGGTCCTGAGTTCAATCCCCAGTACCTTCTCTAAAAATCAATAAATAAACCTAATTATGCACCCCCCATCAAAACACAAAAAATAAATTAAAAAATTTTTTAATAAAAAATTAAAAAACCCCAAATTCCTCTCAGGAATGTGTCCATATGAGCTAAGGAGCAGGAGATATGATGTTCAATATTGTTAATTTTGATGGAATACACAATGTATGGCTGTAAGCATAACTGATGCCATCCTAGGTCCATTTAGTTCCTCTTGTCCTTCCACTGACCCTACCTAGGACTATATTGTGTAATAAACCTCTTCTCTGTCATCAAGGGCTATTTTAGTAGATATTAATGATCATTAGGTCTAGGTGGCCTCTATGCTCTGTTAGTCTTTAAACAACAATGAAGACCTTTGCTGACATACTCCCAGTGTCCCCGAAACTAGTTACCCATTCATAAATCTTGACTTCCCATTTCCAAGCATGTACCCACAAACCCTAGGTTAACTATAAAACTGTCCCAATAGTCCTTCAGCAGTGCAGAGTGCAGCTGCAAATGCTTCCGGATTGTTGTGTAACCGATCCTATCCTACGAGTAAGCTACCCTATAATAAACTGATTCACTGATTATATGGAGCTGCATGTCTCATTTTTTGTTCTCAAGGTAACTTCTCAGTTCAGTGGGTACCTTTTGTTCCCCTCCGCCCTCCAAAACACAAACTCAACAATTCCCTATGGGAGTCAAGTTACTGCTGAGATTCTCAAAATACTTAGCCCTCATATACAAAAAAAGGAAACAGATGACAACTAGGGCCACAAATCCAAGGAACCCTTCCCCCTGACCATCTAGCAAAACACAAATGACTTTTGGTTTATAACAGTTCTTCCCAATTAAGCTGCATATGGCTTGAATCATATACTCTGCCTACCTCTCAACTCCTAACTTATTTCATATAAACTACCAAATACTCCTACTGACCACCTATGGTCTCAGTGTCAACCTGGGTACACAGATCTGATGCTGTATTTCTGGTAAACATAAAAAAATGTAACCCAAAGGGAAGGAAGATGAAGCACAGTTGTGTTCAAGATTATGAGTCCCATAGAGACACAACTAGTGTTCACTTTTATGTGCTGCTTTTTTTTTTTTTGAACAAAACTATAACTACTATCAGGTCAGTTTTTTTCAATGGATTTCCAGGGAGGTAAATGCTTCTATATCCAAATGGGAAATAATTCTTTTTTTCCCCAATGACGGTTTTTCTGGTTTGAAATAGTCTTCCCTTAACCCTACCACCACTTCAAACAAGAAACATGTTCTCATTCCCACAGAAGAAAGATTAAGAGACTACCTGGCTCTAGGCAAACAGGAGAGTCCTCAGCATTTTCTCCAATGTGCCTAGCAAAACTCCAAACACAACAATGCCCTGTAGGACTGATTTACCCACCCAGCATGGTGCCAACAAAGTTATCTTGCTTAAACTTAATAGTATCAGTTAGCAGAGGGGCAGAAAGAATGAAATAACTTTCTCAATTTTGTTCCACAGAACCTCCAAATTTTGTTTCTAGGTACTTTTGACCTAAAGACAGGATTGTCTTCCCCTGATTATTCAATTTCCATTATGCCTACATCACAAGTTAAAGCAGATGTAACAAGTTTTAAAATCACTGAAATCAACATCTTGACCAGCCTGCATGGAAGCTTTGAAAACAATCTGTGGGAAAAACAATTAGCTTTGTGAAACAATTCCCAAATGCAATCAATAGTCAGTGAGAGGAAGTAATAGTAAAAGGAGGGCATTAAATGATGTGCTGAGCAGCCAACTCTATACTCAGGACAGTCATTTCCAGACTATGAGCCCCAAAGGCTGTAATATTGCAAAAACAGTATCTTACCTTTCTGGAGATTGAAGAGACGTTCAAACCAAATCTTTGAGCTCTTTCTTTTAGCTTATCCATGTTAACCTACAAAAACATAGGAAAAAAATTTTAAGAATCAAAACAGAAAATATGGAAAGCATAAACTATGGTCCAAAGCTAAGAGTTCAAGTAAGCCTACACACAGATACCCTATGTGCCACTAATCTACGCCACTAATTATTAAAAGGCCTCTCCTGGAATGCAGTGAAAGATTCAGCCCTGCCTCCTTCATTTATCAAAGGTGGCAAGACCCCAAGGAGGGTATAAGATCAAAGTAGGCCAAATACTGCTTGAAAAAGCAAACAAATGTCTAAATCATCACCTCCAAACAAGTCCATCATTCACAGTCCAAAACTGTTAATTCCTATATACAGTCTTGGCAAGTAGTTCTTAACTACCTCCTAGCAAAGAGAAACTATCACTGCAGTTATCCTTGCTTCAGAAGATAAATCTACTACCAGTACCCAACTCAATTTTATTCCTTACTTTTTCTTGGAAGCCCTGACATGTAAGACTTATCATAAGGACATTTGGGACATTTTCATTACTACTACTGTTCTAATTACTACTACTACCACCACCACTACTATTACCACTACCACTACTACCACTACAACATTTCGCCTTCACTTACAGTATTGATCTATAACCCCAAGAGCAGGATTTCATAATGCTGAATATAGTTTGCAGCATTTATTCCCATTTTCTAAATATGCTGAATAGTCATAATGGCCCAGAAGGGATCTTATTCTACTAGTCTTTATTCCCTGGTTTTATATTTAATAATTAGTGTTGAAAATTCCCAGTATCTACAAATAGAACTCATAAGTTGCTTCCATAGATTCTCTTGTGGTAATTAAGAACCAGACATTATTCAAAGCCATTGGTTGAGGCCTAAAAACTCCAGTACCATAAAACAAAGAGCTACATGGACTGTCCTCAAGCTAACAAAATCTACCCACTTTTTTTTCCCAAGAGGAGTGGCAGGAAGAAAGAGATCTATAATGACTTTGAAGATGCAGCAATTTTCCCAACCTCTCAGTACCTCAAACAATTCTTTTTATTCAGGACATAAAACACTGCACTGAAAACAGTCACCAAACTCCTATGATCTCAATTTCCTCTTATCTGGGGAGAAGTAAATCTCTAACTTTAACTGTACAGAGTTAAGATTTGGCACTCAGGGTTGAGAAAAAAAAATTTCTTACCATAGGCTTAGTGTCAGATGACAGGCCTAAAGAAGTAAATTAAAAAGGTTTATTTAATATTTTTAAAAGTTGTAAAGAAAGTTGACAGTCTTCAAATCAAGTGAGACAGCACAGAAATCATATATAGGATAAATATCCTTTATCCTATGAAGGGAAAGAAAAGGCAGAAATTATATCTAGAGATCATGTCTGCATTCATTGCTGATGGGAACATAAAAGAGTACAGCCGCTTTGGAAAACATTTTGATGGTTCCTCAAAAAGTTAAACATGGAGTTTACCATATGACCTAGCAATCTGACTCCTAGGTAACTCCCCGAGAAATGAAAATATATATCTACACAAAAATTCAGATATGAATGTTCACAGTAGCATTATCCATAGTAGCCAAAAAGTGAAAATAACCCAAATGTACACTAACTGATGGAAAGATAAAATGTGGTATATCAGTACAACACAGTATTATCCAATAATAAAAAGAAAGGAAGTAATGACATATCCTAAAACATGGATGAACCCTGAATACATTACGTTAAGTGAAAGAAGGCAGTCACCAAAGACCATGAATTACGAGATACCATTTATATGAAGGCAAATTTATATATACAGAAAAAATTTAGTGGTTGCTTGCTGGAGGTTGGGGGGGAGGTGATGAGTAAAACTGCTAATGGGTACGGGGTTTCTTTTTGGAGTGATGAATATGCCCTAAAATTAGACTGTGATGATGGTTACACAATCCTGTGAATATATAAAAAACACTGAATTGCATACTTTAAATGGATGAGCTGTATGACATAGGAATTATATCTCAATAAAGCTGTTTTAAAAAAGAGAAAGACACTATATCTGGACAAAAGAGCACAGCCACTATCATAACGAGTTAAAATCATGATCTCTTAAAGCCAATGTTCGGTCCTGAAATTATCACTAGTAAGTAGTATACTGGCCTATAGGCCCAACCCCAATCTAGTCAGTAATTATTTATTTAAAACTTGACAGAATTTTATTTTAAGCAACCTCAATCTTGTAATTGGTTCCCTAATTGTCCACCGTAAACATTCAGGTATGGACTCAACATTTACCATAGCTATTTGCTAGGAACTTTTAAGTATTTTTATGTTCTCACTCATAAAAACAATACTTCCTTTAACTGCTGCCAAATTCTATTCTTTTAAGAGCCACTCTGTAGTTCTCCAGATTATACAGATAGCACTGCAAATGTTATCTTTACATTATTTTATTGACAATCTTCCTTTTCAGGCTAAGTATTAATTTTAACTTTTGTCTTTCTTCAAATAGCACCATCTAATAATGCCTTTAATAATTTTTATTGTACCATCACCAATCCTATTATCTCTCTCAATGTAACTAAAAGCCAGAAAATATTTTGTTTCTAAAACATGTAGTAACAGTGACCAAAATTTTGCTGGACTTTTATTAAAAAGCATAGCAAAACTCTCTAAGATTTTTGAAGCACATTTTCTTAACAGACTTGAAACTACTAACAGGTCACTAGAAGACTAGATTGGATCAGGAGACTACATTTAAAGTCTCTGAGAAAAGGAACTATGTTCTTTTTAAAAAGTATAACTTTGCTCCCTAATTTATTACAAATATATACTCACTGCAGAAATTTAAAAAACAGGCATTTAAAATTCTACCAACCAGAGATAATGTGTTATCAATTCAGTATATATCCCTCCAATCTTTTTTCCTATCCATAGTGCATTTTTATTACTAAAATAGGAACACACTACAAATATTATTTTATAATGTTTTTTCCATTTATGTGTTTGACAAATATTCTTCAATATAATTTTTAACATCTGCATAGTCTTCAACTGTACTATGATACATATTTATTTAACCAATTCTCTATTGTATATTACATTGTTTCCAATTATTGATAACTATAATGCTGTGATAATCCTTGTGGCTAAGTCTTTAAACATAGCTAAAGTTTTCTCCTTGTAATTTCCTAGAAGGTAAAAGATACTCTCTTCTTCTCTTTGCCACTCACACTAGGCAGTACTAACAATGGGCAGGTACACAGTAATTACATGCTGACTTGTGAAATCAGAATAAATAAGTAAGGTACTAGAAACTTCCCTAAAGATGTCTAAGAAAAGGAAAACAGATGTTGGTGCTTCCTTCTATTCTCTCATAACTTCAGTACCTTCTCTAAATTGCCCAGGAAGGGTTAAGCATGGTTTTACCTAAAGCACAGAGGTGAATATAATAACCGCTTAAAGGCTTCTAGCACTAACAAGTTTACCTTAATTTGGAGAAATGGAATCTGTTGTGCCAAAAAAGTAAGACCATAAAGATAACTTTCTCAGAAGTCTCTGTATTCTTACCTTTTGACGGAACGGAAGAAATCCCAAATCTGTAGAAAGAAAAACAAGCTAAATTTTAGGAAGCTGTTCACACTCTTGGTTGTCTGTCTCCGTGTCAAGTGTACATATGGCACTTCTTGCTTGTGATCTCAAGCCTTGCAATCATTAGCTAATTCTAACAACCCCATGAAAGAGGTCCAGTTGACTCTTTTTCTCACCAAGAGTCCAGAGAATAAACTAAAAGGAAGCCTTATCAGAACTGGGAGTGGCAGTCAGTTCCTGACTTTCACCTATTACAAAAACCCTGTTTGACAATAAAACCCAATCTAGAGCTACTATATTGAATGAGCAGACAAGTCCTGAACAAAGTCAAGAGAGTTATTTCTTTTCGGCAAAGGCCTCTATTTCACTTAAAATCAACAATTATATTTAAAACCTAGGAACACACTTCCTCACCTTCGTATGATCACTATCTCAGGTCCAAAACGATGGGGACACTCACCTAGCTGCTCTGGCAGCTTTCTTACTCTCCAAGCTCACAGGTACATTGAATCGTTCAGCTCTCTTCTGCATTCTCTAAGTGGTAATAGACAAAAGAAGGGGGAGAGAAACACTCATTTTCTGGTTTTCTTCTTTTAAGAGAAAAGTTGTTAAGAGGTGTGTATCTTTAGAACATAAAGAGTAATTTCTTAGGTCTAAACTGAGTTATATTGACAATCTTAGAGGATATCAGGGTGCACCCCTCTCAGGGCTTAACTCAACAGCCCTTTCCAGAAAGCAAACACAAAAAGACTATTATTACATTCATGTCCTCAAAAACAAAAGGGAAGGAATAAAATAAAACCCACATTCTGCATCAAGCCAAGAAGACAAAAGCTGTGTTTGGTTGACCTTTGAAAAGGGATCAAAGGAACAGCTTGGTTCCAACACTAGTTGTACTCTTTCAATTAGAAATGAGGCAGTGTTGTCCTATGCCATCTCTACTTTAAAGGTACAAAAAGAACACAGATCTTGACTGGAACATAGTTTCAGAGATCTTGAGATGGAATTCAGAGAAATTTCAATCTCTCCATCTAGCCAGTAGTAACTTACAAGTGGTATCTTCCCTTGTTACTTTTCAGCTCTTCCAAGGTACAATCCTCCCAAACTCTAATCCTAGTTTGTAAATATCT
The DNA here is from genome assembly GCF_048564905.1 of Vicugna pacos. NCBI lineage: Eukaryota > Metazoa > Chordata > Mammalia > Artiodactyla > Camelidae > Vicugna > Vicugna pacos. Next base: position 651,731 of record NC_132998.1, read on the forward strand.
TAAAAAGAGTTACCACTAAGACCAGAATATTATACACAAAAAGACTAGGGCTTCAAAGGTGACTATGCCAGCCAGAGTATTTTCCCAAATATAGTTAGTTGGTGGAAAAATGTATCAATACCAAAATCTGTCAATATTGATTTTCTGCCTATAAGTAAAATTTTTAAAGTGATGATATAGATAGAATAGAGGCTAAGAAATAGAAAACAAAAACTAAAACATATATATATAGACTGCTCCTCTAAAAGAATACATACCTCTGTTTGTGGTATTTCAGATGTAATTTTTACTACTTTCTTCTCTGCTGCCCTGGAAAAGAAAGAGATTTTCAAAATCAAAAAACTGATATTCTAAACCAAAACCTCAGAATTGTATAAGAATTTACCGGAGTTATATCCTCTGTCCCCTCTCTCTCTGCCTTCCCTTTGACCAAAAAAAACATGAAGCCCATTAGCTCTTCAGTTCCTTAAACTGTCGTCTATTGATAAAGAGTTCAGATAATAGACTAAGATACTTCGCTAGAATATAAGAAAGTAACCAGGAAAGAAGTTAATATACTGGGTGAACGGTAACACTTAAAGGACATTGGAAACCATTTCATTTACCTTTAGGAACTTTAAATGTACTTCTGGAGTAATGACTATTCTTCTAACCCTCATTTAAATACCAGCTCTCAATGTTCATCACAACAGTTAATGAGTGCTCTACAAGGTCTGGTTTCCTTCTTTTACAAATCCCTTATTTCTCCCATGGGGACTCTAGTTCTAGCTGAAACAGTCAAAGTGGGACAAATAAAAATGCCAAAGGGAGTAGAAAGAAAAAAGCCTAAGAGGAGTTTGAATTAGGACAACATGGTAAGTTACTAGTCAAAAGGTTTAAGAGAAAACAAAAGCAGGGGGTGGTGGTGGGGTGGACCAGAGGGGTGGGAGACAAAGTTCGGAAGTACCTAGGATAAATGGAAGGGTATTAACTCTCCACCAAACAACTCCCATAAAACTGTGGGTCATAACCAGTCTCATTAAGGTCCCTCATTTAGGGACATAGGCGGCTTTTGTTCAAATATCCCGGACACTTTTCCCATTTGATGCCCTGAAAGGTAGTAATGGTGTAATAGCATTTTCAGAGGAAGCAATTCTGTAACAGGAACTTACTCTCTCCTCCATCCTTTTGTTGGAAGTCCCTGGACTCACAGATAAGCAATGGGAGCCCCCTGCTGACCATAACTAAGTCCTGCAATATTTAACTGCCTTAGCTTGGGGTGGGGGTGGAAATCAAACTAGAAACAGAGGTATTTCTTTGGAGAACCTCAAGCGAAAAACAAAGCAAAGGGATCTCCTTTTGAATGGTCAAAAGACCTAAATTAGCCCTGTATATTCTGACTTTAAAAGAAATTTCTGAATTCTTTCCATTTCCTGGTCATCCTTCCTTCCCCAACCCTCTGTTTTGTTCAGGCAGAGAGGGCCACTGAAGTTTAATGTTTTACTTGAAGTCCAATGCCATTAAAAAAGCAGTCCTCTCCACCAAACCCCAGGCTAATGACTTCCTCCACATTCCCATCTTAAAGCACAATCATTGTAGCACACCTCATGGCAGAAAGGGAACAAGGAGAGAGGAAGCTTCCTTCTGCTCTGTTCCAACTCCCTCAGGCACAATTAAGCTCAAGCAATAAATACACATTATATTCTGGGACTCATTCTTCTGTTCACTGAGAAGTTTCTCTCCTATCCAGTCATATACAAAACATTCTCCAAAATACAGGGACCCAGAACCTTTCTGTATATACTTTAGTCTAATCACTACTAGCTCTTTAAAAAGCAAAAGCACCCCCTCAACACACACACAATTTCAATTCCCTTGTTTAGAAATTCACTGATAAAATTAAAGCACTTTAAACAAGAGAATTACATATTTTAGATATTTTAAAGATAATGAACTTCTATAAATTTTTAAATTTCATTATTTTTAACCCACACAGGCCAATTATTACTGTATTTACCTCATCTTCCTTCTTGCCCCATTAAGTCCTCAAAACATCTCTATCTTAAAGCTATTCCATTAGGCATTTTCTCAAGGCATTATACCTAGACACTAACCTCCTATGATGGAAGGTAAGTAAATGATTTTAGAAAGCAGTAATATTTGAGAAAATCTAATAAAACATTAAATGCACATCCCCTATGTTGCCTCAAATCCATTGCTAGAAATTTATCCTACGGATACATCTGCATAAATTTAAAACTAGTTGTATAAGGACATGTAGTGCTGCATTTTCTGTAATTATGAATAATCTAAATGTCCATCAACAGGAGACTTGTGAAATTACTGTTCATTCAAAGGATGGAGTATTATTAGCTGCCAGAAAGAATACAATTCCAAGTTGATGGGTTCATGGGGGTCTATATACTATTCTCATAATTTTTATATATACTTGTAATATCCCATAATAACTAAAAAAAAAAAAAAAAAGAGCGAGACCTACTACTTACTAGGATAATTATTCCCATTTCACAGGGTTGAAGTGAGGATTAAATGAGAATACATGCAAAATAGTTAGAACCTTGCCTACTATATAACTATATTTAAATAAGGACATTATTATATAATATAGAAAGAGCTCTGTATGTGAAAAAAAAATCAAGAAACCAACAATTTGCATGGTGTGTACATATGTAACTGTATATACACATATACACACAGCATATAAAATATTCCAGAAGCATATACTGAAAACATCTGGGAAGTCAGGTGGGGATGAAAACAAGGGTACTTAATTTTCAATTTATATACTCCTCTATGTACTGTTTTACTTTTTACTAGTACATATATTATCTTTTATAATTAAATAGATTAATACAGCTATGAGGAACAAAAATGTTAAAAAGGACTCAACTGTTCTTAATGTGCTGGAGTATAAGATGGCCAGACATTTGTGGGGCGATCCCAAATAAAAGATGTTTGTGATCAATCTTGTGGAATAATTTGAATAAATCAAGATTCACTTTCTACTCTAGTACTCTGTCCTCCCCTCCACCACTGTAAGTCAAAAGGAAGAGAGAATACAGTGTTACTTTGAGACATAATCTCTGCTCAGCACCCTCCTCCCTTACAAAATTCTTTATATGCAGAAAATTTGCATGACTCTATACAGAAAGAGAATCATCTATTACAGTTATACAACAAAGGCTAGGAGAACTAAACTTTATCTGGGCTTGAAGTCTCCAGCTCCTAATTATTACATAACCCAGAGACAAACTTAATTTTGCTTCACTGGGACCATGCACTTGAAATGAAGTAGACCCTCTGAAAATGTATGATCTAATGAGAAATGAAAAAGCCAATGGGAATGTATAAGAGGTAAACAGAGTGAAACTAAAAACCCTAGAACTGTCTGCTTTGTACTCATTATAAAAAAAAAGGGATAGTTACACATCAACAGTTTTTTCAGGCGGTTCTTCCTCTTTGACAGGCAGTTCTATGGGCTTTGGTTCTTCTTCCTAAAACCAAATGAAACAAGATGGTTAGCATAAATCAAGAGTAAATACCCAATAATAAAAGAATATGAGAACTCCAAAATGAACCAGTCTTTCAGAACCTTCATTCCCCCTGTATGCTCCCCTAATGAGTTAGCATTTAAGCCCTCTAATGATTGATGTTCAGCAGTGTGACCAAGGTAGTGGCACGTTGCCAGGCCAGTGACTAACCTTACTCTCTCCAACTCACCTCTGTTTCATCTCCCAGTACATCTTCTTCATTTGCCTCCTCTTCAGCTAAAGAATATTAAAATATTCAGGTCAAGCCCTGCTACAAAACCATCTTGATCACTGTACTTAGGCTAAAATTGTATTTATTTTGCTTTCCCAAAATAAAATTAAATAATGAAGGCAGAACTGATGCTTACAAAATTTGTTCCACATGGAGAAGGTAAAACTCTCTTCTTTACCTAACATTGATATGAGGTTAAACTCTAGCTGGACTAAAGAAGTGAACGTGATGAGGCCAAACTATAACATTAATAAAAAATAATGTGGGAGAACTTAGTGTTGGTGAATAATTTCTTAAAAAAAAACCCACAAACAAAAGTAATATGCAAAAAAGTACAAATTTTTCAAAACTAGGGGAGGACTCCACAAAAAAAGAAACAAATGAAAAAGAAGGTATTTGTGTCTAGAACAAACAAGGATATAGTTACTAGAATTAAAGAAGAAATGCCTGCAAACTAATAAGCCAATGATGGAAATCCCAATAGAAAAACGAGTAAAGGAGAAACCCAAAGAACCATGAACAAAAGAAATGTTTAAACTTTTTAATAATAAGAGGAATGTAAATTGAAACCACCAACAGATCAGCAAAAAATCGGGCCACTTGATAGGTCAGTGCCAAGTTTAGGTTTGTGAAGGAGATACACAAAAACCCTCATGTGCTGATAATGAGATTTATAAAGCAATTCAGAAATACAACTTGTCTGTGTTTAGTCACACTGAGTAAACATTATGAATAGATACTCATTAGCAATCCCATTCCTGCGTATATACCCCAGAAAGACTCTCACACCAGAATATAAAGAAACATGAAAGAAGTGGTTCAGGAGGCAATAAAGGCATCAGTCACCTAGTGAACTGAACAAAATGTGGTAAATTCTATATATCATACACTACCATGCAGGAATTAGAATCAACAGACTAGATGACCACACAGCCATAGGCCACACAAATACATCTTAAAAAAACACAGGACTTAGAGAAAAAATGAAAAATAAAGTAAGGCCTTATTAAGTAAGTATGGCCTTACTGCCAATGACATAAAAATACTGTATGCCAAACAACACTACATGATTTACAAGGACAAAGACAAAAAGTATTTATCAAACACTTCAGAATAGTTGCCTAAGGGAGTTGAGGTAAAAGGAATGGAAATAAAAACTAGGGAGGGATGACAGTATGCCTTAGATGAAGTGGTTTTTATTTGTTTTTAAAAAGGTGGAATTAGAGAATGTCAGAGCTAGAAGGGACCAGAGACTATCTAGGTTTATGGATTTCAAGGTTGCAGACACTTGTCTCATGTCACAGAACAAAACAGACACTTAGCCATGAAAACAGTGGCTGTCAAAGTTACCAAGTAAATTTCTGGCGTAAGAGTAATTAGAATTCAAATCTTTAAATCCTCAGTCTAATGATACTTGTTTTACCATACTCTCTTCAACATAATTAGCTGAAATAAAATTACAATGTCTTAAAAGGGAAGGGGGTAATTTCTTTTCATTGTAACCACTGTTTTAGATGACCCAGAATTTTAATACAGTTAATTAAGAGCTTACATCATCAACAACCTAAAGGAAAAGAAATCTTCCATATGGCAGAGCCTAGAAATTAATCCCCTCACTCACATCACTCTGCCTCCACAGAGCACTCACCATGCTCTTCAAGATATGCCTGGAGCCTGTTGATGAGATCTTGTTTTATTCCCTTGGTCTCCAAACCACGAGCAAGACACTCCTGCTTTAGTTCAGCAAGCTGAGGAAAAAGAATAAAGCTTTTCCTTAATTTATAGAATGAACCTGGGGCAGATGGGGAAGAAGAGGTAGTCACACAAGAAAGAAAAAGAAAGTTCAACCCCAAACTACTGCTCTTAATCCCACCAAGCCTCTAGGTCCACAAAGATGGTGTACTTTCCCCTAATAATACTCAATATGCAAGAGGACTTTTCTAACAGATTCTGAAGAATAAACAGCCTAAGTTAATAAAATTTTGATCTAATCATGTATCTGTTTACTATCATAAATCTTTAGCTATTTCTGAAGGGAGAAAAAAAGGTGTCTTTTTTTCCCCAAATAATTACTGTACTAGCTCATACAAGGAAAGAATGAATCTAATAGTCTAAAGGTAGATTCTTCTTACTATCTTACTATCCCAGACTGTTTACTGCAATCTACCATATACATGCATACAAGTATGACCACCATAGAATAGGTAGGTGTGTTAGCTTAATGTCAACAATTGATTAAAGGATCTTTGCCAAAATGGAAAAAAAAAGTAACAGCATGCTACAGAAGACATTATGTTGAAGACTTTGAAATCAGTAACATGACTAATTGTGAGGACAATAGAAGGAGGAAGAATTGATAGATTACTGACAGAACCAAAGAGGGGATGTCACTGGCTCTTCAGGGAGAACAATGAGTCAAAATGAAGACTCAATTTAGAAAGAATAAGGTACACTATAAAGTAGTACACTTATATTCAAAACTTAAAATTGTTAAAAAAAAAAAAAACAGATGACAGGGATCTGGCTCAACAGTAACTCACAGGATAAAGACCTCAGTCAGGGTTTTAGACGATTACAAGTGCAAAAAGAGTTAACAGTATGATTTGTTACCAAAGTAATTTTAAGTTAAGGGTAACTGAAAGAAACAGAATCTATATTAAATGATGTAATAGCTTTACTGGGCTCTGTATTCTCATTTTACGGAGCAAAATGATATGCTCATCCAAGGAGAAAAATGAACAAAAGGAAGGTCCCAAAAATCGTATATGTAGATCAGTGCACAAATACGTATTTGTCCTGAAAAAAGACTTAACCAGTTTTGAGGTAGAGATCTAAGATCAACCAGTAGAAGTTAGAAAGCAGATTCCTATAGAAAAAAGAACTTTACAATTAAGGGAATATGATGGGCATCTTTAGAGGCTTTCAACCACAGCATTTGGAAATGGAGGGGAGCTTTTTTTTTCTTTCCCGACTGGGCAGATGGAGCATTCAGTGAGTGGGGCAGGCAGGGAGGAAGGGATACTATGTGGAAACTGTCCTACTCAACAAGCCAACAGCACCCTCTATTGAGAAACATGGTAGGTAAACACCTATTAAAAGTGTGGAGTGTATGCATAGCATAACATGGCCTCAGACTACCTTGGGTTCAAATTTCAGCTTTACCACTCACAGCTGAATAACCATGGGTGAGTAACTTAACCCCTGTGTGCTTCAGTTTCCTACAAAATGGGAATAATGCAACAGTACCCATAACATACAGCTGTTTTGAAGATTAAACCAGTGAATACTTATAAGGCATTTAGAATAGTGCTTGGCAGCTAACAAGCACTTTATAAGTGTTAGATACTAGATGAAGGGTTAGACAAGATTGGATAATCATTGCTTCTCAGATTTTTGAATTTCAGATTGCTATATTTTTATTTATTGATTGATATATTTTAAAATAGGTAGACTGATAGGGCTACCAACTTTTTATAATATTTCAGCCAGGTTGTGAACCAACACTTTTATGGAACAATAAAACCGTTACTTGAAAAATGATCATACACTTGGATGTAGCAGTGATGTCAAACTGCTGAAGAAGTTTCTAAAAGTTTACTCAATTTTCTATTTTTATTTTTTTACTTTTCACTAAAAAGCACTGGCCTACAGACCATACCTTGAATAGTATTAATCTAGAATCTAGACTGTAAGTGATCTCTAAGATCCATTTCTTAAGTAAGATTCAATCTTTCCTATATTGGTACTTTATTTTCTTTCAGTTTCCTGGAGAACAAGTCTTCTGATTTTAGTTTAAGAGTTTTGTTGATTTGTTATAAAAGTATTACATTCACCGCCAAATAGTTTGACAATTCTGAAAAGTACAGAAGAAAGTAAAAGCCTTATTATGTAACCCCAGGACTTAGGGATCACCTAACATTTTAAATATATCATTTGGGTTATTTGGTGTGTGTGTGCGCGCGCGCATGTGCGTGTGTTTAGAGGGTGTTGGTTGGTTGTTTACAAAGCAATACAGCTTCTTTATTTCCTGTAACTTCTAATCTTCCTCAGAAGACTCCATTCCTTTTTTCTTTTGCTGGTTTAAGCAACATTAAGACCACCTACAAAAAAGGAATGCAAATATTCAGGCAATTCAAAATTCAACTTTCTAATAGAGTTGTTCCTTCCTTCCCCAAATTGTGCCTAGACATAGGCAAAAGTTTACAAAAATTTCCAGACGACAAGGAAACAGACAGTGATGGTTTCTGCATAGGGTGCTGATCTGGTAGATTTGAAGCTGACAGACTGGTACAACTGGTTGTTTAGTGTGGATAGCATCTACCACTGCTGACCACTGACCTTGCCGTTGCCTTTGGTGGTTCTCAGTCCCAAATCTCAGATCTCTGGCTTATTAAGCAGTCTTCTCAGCACCTTCATATTCCCTTTCTGGTCATATAAGAGTGTTACATACAGTTTTTATACCATGTTGTATTACTTTAGTTATTACATTGTAGGTTCTGCTCCTATACTGGGACATTATTTCAAAAGGGAAATAGATGAGTAAAAACAAAATAGCTAAAGATGAAGTCGTTTTACACATTTTGACACAATTACGTTAATAGTAGGACAAAATCCTTTTAAAGTCTCAAATAAGAACTTATAATATCAAATCCTACCCATTTTTATATGCATTTGACTTCAAAATATTTTAAAAGAACATATTTTAAAAGCAAGGTATACTGAATGAATTGCACAGTATGTGAAATTGTACCTCAGTAAGGCTATTTTTAAAAACCAAGCTATAGAACACTGTATACAGGATACTAACATTAATGTGAAAAATAATATGCACCCCCCCATATAATGTGTATACATAAGATGCCTGGACGAGGAAAGAGCTAAATTAACACTAGTTTAAGGAGTTTGTTGAGGACAAGTATAGGAGGGAAATTTTTTACTATATACTCTTATTACCTTCAGAATTGTGAACTTGTGCATGAATTACCTATTCAAAAGTTAAATTTTTAGTATCAATCTAAAAATATTATTTTTCAGTATTAACAAGGTACCTTTCATTCTACCTAGCCAACCAACAGAGAAAGGACCAATCAACTGACTACAAAATACATTTGACATTACTCATTCATAGCCCTGTGATTTCTACTAATCTTGATTTTTTTTTGGTATATATATATATTTTTTTTATTGAAGTATAGTCAGTTTATAATGTTGTGTGAGTTCTGGTATACAGCATAATGTTTCAGTTATACATGAACATACATATATTCATTTTCATATTCTCTTCACCATAAGTTACAAGATATTGAATACAGTTCCCTGTGCTATACAGTATGAACTTGTTGTTTATCTATTTTATATATATTAGTTAGTATCTGCAAATCTCAAACCCCCACCAATTTATCTAATCTTGATTTTTGATTCAAATCTTTTTCATCTGTTATCTCTCAACCTGGTTTGTAAACATTTCAGGACAGAGACATTTTACATCATTTATAACATTTCATATGATAGAAACTAAAATTTCAAGTACCAATACGTGCCAGGAAAAGGGCTAAGTACTTTTAATGTATGTTCCTCATTTAATCTTTACAACATCATGTGGTTGGTACTATGAGCCCATTTCATAAAACAAGAAAATGAGGCTTAAAGAAACTCAGTAATTTGCTTAAAAATCACCCAGCCAGAAAACAGCAGAGCCAATACGCCAGCTCAGGTCTCTCCAATTCAAGCCCAGTCTTACCAACCAAAATGCGGCACTGCTCTCATGCACACTCTGTCTCTCTTACCATTTTCCTCTTACCTTTCCTCCTCAGCCTCCTTGCTAGCTCTTCTTCCACCCAACCCTGTAAATACTGATATTCACTGAGATTCCTTCTTTGGCCTTTTTATTCTTCCACTTATACCAAAGGCTTTTTCACTTCCTGGAATCCAATTATTGGCAAATCCTGTTGGCTCTACCTTCAAAATATATCCAGAATCTAACCCCTTTTTGTCTTTCACACATACTATCGTAAAAACTCTTCAGCCTTTGAGCCTCATTACAGTTTATTCTCAGCAAGGTAGTCAGAGTGATTCCGACAATTTAAGTCAGAATATGTCATTCTTCTAGTCAGAAATCCTCCATGGGTTTCCTATCTCATTAAGGGTAAAAAGCCAGAGTCCTAATGAGCACCTCTAAGGTTCTCTTATTAATACTTTGCACAAGGCTCACTCTTCTACCTCCTTCAAGTCTTTGCTTAAACATCACCTTCTCAATGAGCCCTTCCCCTACATCCTATTTCAAATACCTTCTTACCACTGTACTCCTTGTTCTTATTTTTCTTTACAAACCTTATCATTATTTGACATACATCAATAAACTTCACTTATTTATTGTCCCTTCCCCCAGTAAAATATAACCTCCATGACAGCAAGATTTTTGCCTGCTATGTTCATTGCTGTATCCCCAGTACCAATGGTAGCTGGCACATGGTAAGCAATCCACAAATATTTTAAACTTTGATCAGCTCTCAGCTCTTGAGCAGGAGACCCCACATTTCCAAATGACTACTAAATATCTCCAAGGTCCTGTCTCAAAGACACTTAAACCCCAAACTGAACTTTTCTTCTCCTGCACAAAACTGGCTTCTTCTCCCAACCTAGACTAAAAGTATCACTATTTGGAGTCATGTTTCATTCCTCCCACATCTAGCTAATCTGTAAGTACTTATAATTCTATATCCCAAATTTCTTTCAAATTCATTCCTATTCTAAAAGCCACTACCTTTTCCAGGTCTTACTATGTTTATTCACTTGACAAATAGTTACTGAGTACCCACTGTGTGTCAAGCATTATCTTAGATACAAGAAAATGATCATAAACAAAACAGAAAGTTCCTGCCCACATGGAGCTTACAATCTAGTAGGAAACAAGACAATCAATGATCATACAATGTTTAACCGATAAAAAAAAGAACTATAGTATAAAAGCATTTAAAAGGTGGCCTGACCTTGTGTGTGGATGGATGGAACCCATCCTACCTAAGGGTTCCTTGGATAAATGATGTTTGACTGATATCTGAAGGACAACTAACAGTTATTTCAACAAAGGTATGGGGGATGGGAGTAGCAAGAGCACTGAGTCCAAAAGCATATGTAAAGGTTCTGGGTACTAAGCTAAGGAGAGGCAGTCATGCACGGTGATTAAAAACATGAATTCTGGAAACAGATTGCCTCGATGTGAGCTACCATTTATTAGCTGTGTGACCTATGGCAAGTTATCCAACGTCTCTGAGCTTCCATTTTTTGAAATGGGAACAATACAGGCATTCACCTTATAGGATTACTGTGAGAATTAAACCAGTTAACATGTAAAAACAGCTTTGACCAGCGTTTGCCACATAGTAAATATTATGTAAATGTCAGCAATTAATGAACACAGCCATTCTGAGAAATGAAATAAAGCCACTTTGCTTGGAATGTGAGAAACTAAGCTGGAGAGATTGGCAGAGATATAATTAAAACGTTTTAAGCAGGGGAGTGACTTCTATAATAAAAATCTAACTGATGAAATATCTTCCTCTCCAGACCCCATCCTTCTTAATGCTAAAAGAACACAAACTGATAACATCAGCTCCTCCTTTCAAAATCCCAAAGGCTCTCCACTTTCTGCCTACATGACAAAAACCAAACACTGTACACAACTTAAAAGGTCCTTTTCAGTATCAATCCAATCTACCTCCAGTGACACAGTTCACCTACTTTACTTTCCAAACTATCTTCAACTACAAACATATATGCACTTTACGCTTCAGTATCACAAATGTCTCACTGTTCTCAACACTCTTGACACTAATATACCCTTCTTGTTCTCCTCTTCTCTGTAGTCCCTTTTTTCATCCTGGATTGGAAATCTGTTACTATTACAGTTCAGAGCATTTTTACCCACAATTCAGTCTCTCTTTCCAACTGTGTTCGAATGACTGCATTTCTACAGAATCTTCAGAAATTTACAGTTGATGTGGACTTACGTATCAATTGACAGGTATTATGTTTCCTTCCCACTTCAAACTTTGTACCTTTCCTCTGAGATCCTATACTAAAGTCCTCAAATTCTCTTTAGAAAAATAGAAAGTTGTGTTTTTGTTGTTTTTTTTTTAAAGAGACAAACACTAGGTCAACCCAAAAGTCAGGATCACTCCACCAAGTTCAACAGTGGAACCAAACATTAACCATCCTGGAAGTCAGAATTAAAGGCATGGGTTCTTAACCAGAGGTCCATGGACTCCTCAGGGCTACAAGGTAGTTTTATAAAGCCCCTTAAATCGCATGCAAAGTGTATGTACATGCCTTTTTCTGGGGAGAGGGTCCATACCTTTCATCAGAGTTCAAAGATATCTGTGACCTCCAAAAGGTTAAGAAGTGCTCTAGAGAAAAAGCAAAAACAAGCAAATATGATTAAAAGAGTGAATCCCTTTTAGGCTGTCAGGACTGTCTCATGTTCTCTTAGACTATAACACCTGAAATCAGGTCAGAGGACATTTCCCAATCAAAACGAAATTTAATATAGACCTGACAAATACACATTTTTATGGAAGGTGGAACTCCATAAACCAACAAAATCCATAAAGACAAGTCACTAGGCTAGTACTTACTCTAGGGGTTTCAAAAACGGAACTACTAGGAAGAAAAATTAGAAATTCACATTTCCTTTTTATCTCATTCATTCAAAAGTTCCTTTTCTGTGTATATTTTATAACATACATAACAAGACAGTACATAATTTATATAAGTAAGTATACACATAATGGAGGTGTTTGCTCAACTTTTTTTACTTGCCATCCTACTTGGAGAGCACTGATACAATCTACACCTTTCAGGACCACCAAGTTAACAGTAACTCCAGGATAACACAAAAATCCACTAGGCCAGTTTAGAATACAAGAGTAAGAAATCTATCAGCTTTCACAGAAAGGCTAATTGGTGTCAACTAGTAAGTGACTAAAAGGACCTCTCCCTAGCCTTAATCTCCTTATGCTCTTTTTTTTTTTTAAAGGCTCATCAAGCTTTAAAGGGTAAGTTTTCAGCTTGGGCTACACCACCTTGGTTTGTCAAAGGCTCCCAGGGCGTGACCAAAACATGTGATGGGAAAACTACTTGTGAAACCACGAATGGACATCTAATAGAGATATTTTATTAATTCACCCTAAAAGAAACTACTCTTTTCTTCCAGGAAAACAATAATCTAAATTTAAAAAAGCTACCAAGATTTCCAAGACACAACTCCAAACCGCTTTTGTGGTTGAGTGTCACCCAGTGGTGACACCAAGAGATGCAGGGTCCATCCGCGATATGAAATGGGACAGAGATAACCCTAATCTTGGAAATGTTTTTCCAAACTATCACAGCTCTGAGCAAGTTGCTCCCTGGTGGTGGGGGCAAGGCTGGCGGGCAAAGAACCGCGTGAGAGAACTCGAAAAACTTTTCAATCTAGGGTATCTGTGCCTTTACTAATTCTTAAGGTCTCTAAAGCCCAGGCCTCTACACAGAGGCCTATCTTCGGAGGCCTCTCCTCGGGTTTCAAAATTCGCCCCGGGGGCATCACCCCACCTAAAAACGGGGAGTGGAAGCATTTTCTGTATCAAGTTTGAGACCTGGATGGGCAGAAAAACACGAAGGTGCCATAATCTGCTAACGGGAAGCTCAGTTTTGGACAAGAGACAAAAAAAGCATCAACCCAAGGGAGAAAAGGGGGTCCCGGGTCCCGCACGGGCCAAGAGGAGGAGACAACTGACGTAATGCAGTCTGACGAGAAACGAAAAGGGAGTGGAACAGGTTGAAGGCACTTACACAACCCGGCGGGGAAGTGACGGACAACAAAGGTGGAGGAAGGGGCCAAAATAATAAGTAAAGATACAGTAAAACTGGGAGAAGAAATAGAAAATTAGGGAAGGCGTAATGGGGAGGAAGGGAGGCACAAAAGAAAAGAACTACGGTAGTAGCCGGAAAACGAAGTGGAAGAGCCCTCAAGGAGAACACGCAGGAAAAGGCGCAAGCCACTCGGCAGAATTCAGTCTCCGGAGAAGTCCGCTCCGGCCCTTCCCCCATCACGGTACCTTCAGCTTATGGAGCTCCACCGTCTCGGCCGCCATCTTGTTACCCCTCCACTCGGCCAGGCCCCCACCCGCTGCCTCCGTCTCCGGGAGCTCCCGCCTCGGCGCCGACAGCCACAGCCCGCCAATCGCTGCCGCCCTTACTCCCGCCTCCTACCATCAACTCTTCTCATTAGTCGATAGCTGGCGTCGCCCTCTCTCCAGTTAGATGCTTTCCCCACCTCTCTCGAAAGGTGGGACTAGGAGAAGGGCGGGTTCGGGACCTTCCGATCGACGGAAATGGTGACCAATTGTGCGTCCGATTGGAGACAGGTAGCCAATGGGTGGTGGCAGCCCTGACTCTGCTCCACCAGTAGGCTGCGCGCAGATGGGCCGGGGCGGCTGCTTCCTGGAGACCGCAGGTGTAGAAGCAGCGCCGCGCCCCGAGTCGGACGGGCTTCCGAAGTTGGCAGGTAGGGGTACCAGGAAACTGAAAAGGGGTGCCAAAGAAAAAAGGTGGGAGGCGAAAGTGGGGCGTGGGTGGAGCAGCGGCGAGCTAAAGACCGAGAGAGGAGAGCTGAAGAGAGCCCTGAGGGGAGCCGATGAAGGAGAGAGGGGAGCTGGGAGGAGCAAGGGGCGGGCTCAATACCAGTGTTTAGGGAATTTTAGGTAGAGGGCGGGCAAGAGCTGCTTCCTAACTGGGCATCAACTTCTGGGCTAACACGATTTTAAAGGGCCAAGTTCAGACTATCAGAGCCGCCCCTGGAGTCGGGAGTAGGACTTCATCTCTCGAGACGCGTAGCTCAGGTCCTTTCCTAGTTAAATCCAAAAGCCCTAGGTGCATTCTTGCAGCGCCTCACGCTTGAGAGAAAGACACTGCCTGTTTACATGCCAAGGAGATGACAGGACGGGCGAACCCCAGAGGAAAAGGTGGGGATTAGATGAGAAAAGGTAGTTCTACCCCATATCCCTCCTTAGTGGTTCCTTGTTTCCCATGTTCCTCTTCTGAAATTCTGGGTGTACGTTAACGTCTTCAAGGTTCTTTATTAACTTCTTCAGGAAAGTAAAGTGAGGCATTTGTTTCCATTGCTCCTTTAAGCAAGTACTAGGCTTAAGCCTTCAAGTTACAGTTAAGTGTAAGAATCAGAAGAAAGATTGCCTTCTAGTTTTCTCCCTCAAGTCTGCAGTTTTTCTTTTGTGCATTTTGGGGAAGTTCTTTCCTTCCCAATAGAGTTCAGGGGATTTTGGCTATTCAGGAGACAACTTGGAGGAACAGACTCAAAGAGGGGTTGAGAGGAAATTAAGTTGGATTCCTGCCTGATCCCCCACTGTGGTAGGATGAATGTGGGGGTGGCACACAGCGAAGTAAACCCCAACACTCGAGTGCTGAATAGCCGGGGCATCTGGCTGGCCTACATCATCTTGGTAGGACTGCTGCATGTGGTTCTACTCAGCATCCCCTTCTTCAGCATTCCTGTTGTCTGGACCTTGACCAACGTCATCCATAACTTGGTGAGCACTAACCCATGCCCTTACCCACCCCAGGCCTTAACCAACCAAAAACAAAATAAAACCACCAATTATTTGGGGATTTCGCTCTTCCTTCTGGGATCTAAGCATACTTCTTGGGCTGAAGGACTTCTTTCTGCCCTCCTCACACTGCCCCCTCCCCTCCTCCCAGGCTATGTATGTCTTTCTACATACGGTAAAAGGAACACCCTTTGAGACCCCTGACCAAGGAAAGGCTCGGCTACTGACACATTGGGAACAGATGGACTACGGGCTCCAATTTACCTCTTCCCGCAAATTCCTCAGCATCTCTCCTATTGTACTGTGAGTCCAGGGGGAGATATGGGAGATGCTTCAAGAGCCAGGTACAAAGGCCCACAGGGAAGCTTTAAAAAAGCAGACTACTACTCACTTAGACCCTGTGAAGACAGTATAGTATCCTAGGGTCTAAATCTAGGGAGAACAGTAAAAAATAGAAGACAGTAATCAAGCATTACTTGCTGCCTCCTTGGTGGTAGGGGAATGGAGAAGGGACTGAGAAAAGATAAAACATATAATAAAACAAATTGTTGTACACTTCCAAAAGAAGTGAATAAATAAAAGCAGAACTGACGTAAAACTGTGAAAACTGACTGAGAAATGGAAGCAAAAAGGAATCTAACAGTCATACAGGCTGAAATTGCTTCAGCTGTCATTTGCTGTGTCATTAACAATAAAAAAAAAACACTAATTTATAAATCTCCAGTTAAAGGTGCTATCTGATGATCTGCCCAACACCAAAGTAAATAGTTAATATAGCTGGAATATTTTCAGATATCCTAGGATTACAGTAAAACCGGTCATTTAAAATAGAAGAGGACGTCACTGGAAAGGCCTGATACGGAAGGCCAACTTGATTCAACCTATTTCTTCTCTTCCCCAGCTACCTCCTGGCCAGCTTCTACACCAAGTATGATGCTGCTCACTTCCTCATCAACACAGCCTCATTGCTCAGCGTACTGCTGCCTAAGTTGCCGCAATTCCATGGGGTTCGGCTCTTTGGCATCAACAAATACTGAGGGATGGAGCCAGGGACAACACTGGAACAAGGGCTATAACATCCCTCTCCTTCCATCATACTGTCTTCTTTATCTTGAAAGCCTGAGAACTAGACAGCCTTTCCCAAACTCGCACTGGAACTGCAAACATTCCCAAAATTTCACTGGAAAATGGGTGCCCTTGGCTCAGCCCTGCTAGGAGCAGGTTTCTTTGAATCATGAAAGACAGGTGAGGTAAGGGCCAAATCACTCTTCTCCACAGCAGGAAGCCATGTTTGGGCAGCTTTTTGGTTGATTATAAGTTTTTCCATATTATCCATTCCCACTGCCTTCCAGCTCTGTTTTGTTGTGTATTTTCCTTATAATAAAGATACACTTTTTTCAGATATGGCTACAATCTGATCAGCAGGAGGGGTAAGGAGATGTCTTCATAAGGCTGGGGAAGAAAGATGCAACAGTGACTTACTTAGAGAAGTATAAAATTCTCTAAGGTATTTTTTTTAATCCCCTGTCCCTTGGTCCAGTAGGAGGTGCCCTTTACTCTCAGCTAACAGTAGGGAAAAGATTCTCAAATGAAAAAAAGGGCTCCAGCTATATGGGCAAAGAAGAGAGGGCAGATACAGGTTGCCAGTTACATATTTATAGAAAGATAATCCCCTGGCTTTAAATAGATATGTACATACAAATATGAACAAACTTAAAAAAATACAAACCCTTGGATCATATGGGGGCTGCCGGGAACCTCTTTATCCTTCCCCATCACCCAAGGGCAGAGGGCATGAATCTGCTTTTTAAAAGTTACTAGTTTTGGCCATCCCTGCAACAAGCATGAAGTTGGATGCTTACCCACAAGGTGAGAGTTGCCACTCTGAACTCTGTATGTCCTATAATGAGGCTTACATGCTTTCTTGTTCTTTTTTACTAGTATATTGGGGCAAGGGAGGGGGGCTCCCTCCTCAAATGGGTCAAGAAAAAAGATAAGACTTGTAGTTTAAAAAGGGGAGAAAGTGTCATCTGCCATAGAAGCAAAGGACAAAACAAAGGCATACAGACCTCAGGGAAATACCCAGTTCCCACACTACTGTGGGAGATATTGTCCAGTCCAGATCCAGGCCCTTAGGTTCTTTGCTCTAGCCACCCTCAATTTCTTTGGTATTGTCAGAAGACAAGATTCAGTTCCTGGGTGCTGATGGAGGAGGGAGAGTGGTTCCAGGGCTTCCTACAAATATTGAGTGAACGATTTGAGCTTAAAATCTTCCCTTTTTAAAATATTTAAAAATAAACAAATCAAACTCCATCAGGTGCTATACACAGCCCTTTTGACTCCCTGACATTGATTTGAGGAAAGAGAAGGGGGGGGGTCAACGTTGGAAGGGCCTCCTCACTTTCTTCCGCCGCTTGGGTTTGGCTTCTCCCTTGGGTACTGTGCTATTGG
Organism: Vicugna pacos; assembly: GCF_048564905.1. Taxonomy (NCBI): domain Eukaryota; kingdom Metazoa; phylum Chordata; class Mammalia; order Artiodactyla; family Camelidae; genus Vicugna; species Vicugna pacos. The sequence goes on from NC_132998.1 coordinate 669,544, forward strand.
GCTTGGAGGCTGCAGTGGCCCCAGGACCAGGCTGAGGAGCTGCAAAGAAGTTCCCATTGGACATCTGGCCTGGGGGTACTTGAAAAATCCGGCTCAAGAAATCCTGAAGGTCAGCAGGAGGGGCATCTGGGGTAGCTCTGAGAGGAAAACAGAAGGCATGATGAGGCAAGAGATACTGCAGTCAAATGGTTACCCATGTTACCTATTTATACGTACATTAAAGATAATTCTGAGTCAGTCCCCGAACTTCTTAAAGGTGACACGACTACATGTCCTAAACAGCATGTCATTTGAAACCATATTCAGAATGAGAAGAATGGATAGATTATTGAGAGAAATACCACCTACCTCTGCCGCCCACTGGTGCCTGGCATCCGCGAACCAAATGAGATGTGATAGGGGACTCTGTGGGTATCTGGGGAGATTCCCACACGCTGGCATCCAGCCCACTCTGCAAGCATGAGAGATAATTAGCCAAAATATCACAGTTTTGAGGATGTATGAGCCCAGACTTCTAGAGGGCAGAAGTATACCTGTGATGTCATACACCTTTCCATCCATCAGCGCAAAGTAGGTGATCTTGAGGCCCAACATGCTTGACTCTGCCCAGAAGTCTCCTTCCTCAGCAGGATGCAGCCTATTACACTCAGCACAGTATCTGGCATTCTTAGGTTCCCGGTCCATTTCAAACCTCCTAAAACCAAACATAAGGACAGTTCCTTAATAATTCGTGAAGCCTTCTTAGGGCACTGCTGTAGTCTCATCCTTACTGACAAATATGGCTGCAACAGCTAAAATGATCTCCATATGTAACAATGATCAGTTGTTACATATGCCCACATACACCCTGCCCTCAACCTTCTACCTTACAGCTAGAAATGTTATCTTTTCTTCTTGCTAATTCCAATTCTCAATCTCTTGACAATATGGCAAAAGTAAAAACCTCAGGGTCCTTTTACTCTTTTTACCATCTGTATCACATAACTACCAATAATACTCACAAGGAAGGTTTTTGGCTACCCAGTTCCTAAGCTGTGGCTGTCCCATTCCTGTCCTATTTCATACCTATGCTTTCCCTGGCATCGGCTGCACATCATAGTATTCATTGCCTCTTTGAGGTCATCCTGCAGCTTGGACAGAAACTCATTCACTGACCGGCTCAGCTCATTCTCTGCCATTCGTTTCCTAAGAGAAGAAAGGCTTTGTAAGTCAGGGTATCGAGTGAGGGACAAAGGCCCCTGGCCAGCTAGAAACACAAGCCACCTCAGTTCTCTCTGCCTCGGAGAGCCTCCATCCACAAGTCTAGGGATCTCTGTTATTGAAGATTGTTCATTTACCCAACCTGACAATTTCCTAGCCCCAACTTACATCTCATATTCCTTCCGTCTTTCAGGGTTGCTGACAATGTCCCAAGCTGCCCGCAAAACCTTGAAGGCCTCCTCAGCCCGGGGGTGATGATTTTTGTCAGGATGAACCTACCGACACAAAGATTTCATTACAAATCCATTGCAACCCTCTCCCCGTCTTGAGTCAAAATAACCTCATATCAAAGGGTTCTCTTTCACCACCCTTTTGGAGAGTCAGTACAGCTTAATGGTTAATTGCTTCAGCTCTGCAGACAGATCTGGGTTTGAGGCCCAGCTCTGTCGCTTATGGGCTATATGACCTAGAATATTTTCTCTCTCATGGATTGTTGGGAGTATTAAATGAGAATACACGTGAAGCATATGTCACAGAATCAAGTGCTGTGGTGATCCCAGTGTGCCTGGGACTGTCCCAGTTTTAGCACTGGAAGTTCATGCCTCGGGAAACCTTTCAACCCCAGGCAAACAGGGATGGTTGGTCACCCTACCTGGCACACACATACTAAACCTTCACATTTTAACTTTATTGTCAGTCATAGAGTTCCACCAATACTACATCCTCAGACTCATTGTTTTCTAACTAGGGAATTCTCTGATCTACTCAAAACCTCCTACAGTAGTTTGCCTTTCTGTCCCAGAAATGCGGTAACATACCATGATCCTCACAGGCTTTTTATCCACTTTTCAGCCTTTTCTCCAAGACAAGTAAATCCTCACTTCCTACAGCTTCCTGATTGTTCCCATTCTCATTCACCAACTAGAGAGAAAGCTGGTCTCTTGATTGATGCCAAATAAACAGAATGCTGTTAAATCTCTCAAATTCCCAAGCTCATAGAATGTGGGTCATGGTACTTTAGGGCCTAACAAGGGCAGTGAGAGGTATGAAAGAAGCCCACAGTAACTCTGGCCCAGAAAAGGGGGAGAACTTTGAGGTGTGGGGCAGGTCTACTGAGGATCAGGGAACAACTATCTCTACTCCAAGAAAGTAAGTTGAAAATGAGAATTTTTGAACGGTATTTCCCAAGAGAAGACATCTGCTACAAGACACGAATTTGAGAAAAAGAGTTCTACCGTTAGTAACAATCTGAGTGTAAGCATTGTTCCCCACTCAGAATATCCCTGGCTATCCACTAAGGGGCATACATTTCTTATTTAACTAATTTAGTCCTCTGGTAAGTTACTTTATTGTGCCTTGAATGGTTAATGGAAACTTTGATTGCCCATTCCTCTTTGGTGTCATGCAACTCTTGAAGTAATTTGCACACTGTAATATTTTACCAGTCAAGTTCCATACGCTCAAATAGGCCTCCAATGCAATTTACACACATTACTTATATTCGTAATACAGTTTTACTTGTATGGAAATATCAGTAACAATCACATCTAAAAACAGCAACCTAATATCTACTTCTAAAAACAATTTGATCTCATGCTTATATTAAACCATTTCTGTCAAGCATATGGTAAGTCACAATTGAAGCAACCATATTTTCATATATGACATATATATGCACATGCCTCTATATGATTTATGTCCCATTCTTCTTCCCTTTCCCACTTAGGGAAAAGTTGGGTTGCTAGTTTTGAAAAAGCTTGTTTTCTTTCACCTGGCCCTGGAATAATTACTCACATGTATTCCCTGAACCTTCCCCAACTAGTCCACATTTCCCTTACTGGGCCACATAGATTTCCCTGTATTTTAAAAACCCTCATTTGTTCAGGGGAGAGAAACTGACAGGCTTCCTGACTAGGCCTCCACCCTGCTCAGAAGGATTTCACCTGGTTATTCCAGGGTGAGTGAGTCCAACACTCTAATACCCCAGGCTCAATTATTTATATATTCATTTAAAAGAAAGAATCTCATGACAAAAAGCTTTAAATGAAGGTAAAGTCAGATCCCATAGTACAGGGGAAAAAGTCTAATTCTTTCCTAAGGATTAAACATACTAATCTTCAGATTGACTTTCTACTCTGCCTTCCATTTATTCTGCTCTCCCTAAAACCGTAATAGAAAATAAAATTTGGGAACAAAGAACAGGTAACAGGGAACAGGTACTCACCATCACTGCCAGCTGCCTATAGGCCTTCTTCAGTTCAACATCTGATGCTGTGGCTTCAACTCCCAACACATGGAAAGGGTTTAGCTCATCCTCAGAAACCCCAGCCATGGTCAAGAGTCGAGCCACTTCCTCTTCAGGCTGGCAGTAGCGCCCACTAGCTACCGGTGCACTCCCCTGCCTCTTAGTCCTCTGCTTGACCCAAGGCAACTCCAGCCAACCCCACTGAACCATTCTTACCAGCTGCTGCCATGGCCTGCTATCTCTCAGCAGAATCAGGCACCGTTGCCAGGTGGGAGAAGCCAGCCAAGAGAAGAGCCAGGTGGCTTTACCCCTCCAGCCTAAACGGTCACCCAGTCCTACCAGAAACCGCCAACCCAACTGTAGACAGCCCAACAAAAGGGCCAGGGCCAGAAGCATCAAAGCACCCAGTAGCCTAAGAAAACGGGTGAACAGCCCTGCCCCATAGCAAGACCCTTGGCTCAGAAGCTGGAATATCACCTGGGCCCAGCCCCCAAGTCGCCCTGCCCAAACTCCCACCCAGGCTCGAAAAAGGTCCAGATCACTGCCTTTCAGCTGCCTGCATGCATAGATGAGATGGCCACAAGTTTCCACGTACTCCCCCACTAATACCAGCAGTTCGATCAGCCACCAGAAGCCTGCCTGTCCAAGCTGACACAGTTCCTCTGCTCCCCACAATCCCAGGCCTCTGCGTTTATCTGCCTGACTTCGTTTCCGACCCAGCCGATGCCGACCAGGAGATCTGGGATCCCTGCGTCCACCCTCCCGAGTATCCTCCTTGGCTGGAACTCGGTGCCGCTGTCTCCGGGGTGGAGGTTTCTTTCCACTGGGCACACGTGAAAAATCACTGGGGAATTTAAGAGGTTCCTCATCATCGTATTCCTCTTCCAACTCTTCATCTTCCCCCAAAGCTGGAGAGGTACAGTGGTGGCAAAAGTTGCTAGAAGAGCTATCTCCTCCCTCAGAGTAAGGCCCTTCAGGGATTCCAGGGGTTCCCTGGCAGTTACAAGCAGATGGAATGGAAAGAAAAGACGGGTTCCCATCCTCCTGGTGCCCAGTCTCATTCTCTCTTGAGAGTTCCTGGTCCACTCCTGACTCTTCTGAAGATGCTTCACACTGATGTGGGTCCTCCCCATCCCTTGGGGGTCCTGGACCCCTCGGGAGGCCATGGCTTGGATCCGACCAGTGGGCTGGATTTGGGGGCTGTGTGTACTTAGGACTAGAGTGCTCTGTGAGGCAGCGGGTACCATTAGGAGCAGGCCCCTCTGAGTCCCTGAGTCCTGAGAATGAAAGTATTTCAGGGTCCACAGAGGGTCCTAAAGTCCTGAGGGAGGCACCACCACTGTGGTGGGCTCCACACAACCCTCCTTCTCCGGGGTGCTTCTGGGCCATGACCCCGGGGCTTCCTGAGGACTTTAGGTCACAGCCATTATGGTAAGTTCTGATGCCTGTAACAAAGGTATCAAGGTGGGAATGAGCAAGGATAGGACAAAGAGAGAGGTTAAATAATCAAATTGGGGATATATTGAGTAAATCAATCTCCCTTGTTTTCCCAAGTTCTTTTGGGACATTCATTAACCCTAGCAATAAAGCCACTACATTAACGACAACCCTGATCCCTCCCCCATTCCTCCAAATCCCCTTATTTTCTCCCTGCCCTCAAAAGCTATAATCCTGAATCCAGGAAAAAGGGAGGTACCGCAAAGGGTGTGGTCCCGGGGTCACTCTTGGGAAAAAGGAAAAGAAGACCGGAAAGGGGGTCGCAGGCTGCCAGAAAAGGGTGGGGACCGTACGGCCCTTAAGGAAAATCTGAGGGCGGAGCTAGGGGTTGCCCCTAAGAGAAAAAACCAGGGAACCTTCGAACTAGGTAGAAGGTGCGAAGGTAACGTACCAAAGAGCGGCAGTAACTCCTCCCCCTCGAGCAGCTGGGCCTAGGGCCAGGGGGAGCTACGAGAGCAGCTCCCCCGGCTCCGCCTCCTCCTCACACTCTGCTTCCGCCTTCAGTCCCCGCCGCGGCCGCCGACCTGCGCCCACTTCCACTTCCGGGGTCACTAGAGAAGAGACGGGAAGGACAAGTAAAAGCGGTTGGCGGAGGCGCGAGCCAGCGCCGCAAGTGGTGTGTCAAATCAGAGGAGGTGGTCCTTGGGAAAGCACTGGCCCCGCCCCTTAAAGGGCCCTCTGCTGCCGCCCTCCGCGTGCTGGAGTGGGGTCTCCGAAGGCTGCACCACTGGAAGCGAAGCAGATGGACGCTACTGCAGTGCCTGCAGACTGGGGGCAGATTCTTAGGGCTCCTCTGGCTATATTCTTGGGCTTTACCGAGACCGGGAGATAGAGGAAAGCCACCAAGCCAGTCTGTTTCCCTTGCAGAGAAAACAAGGGAGCTTAGAGAAGCCACCGGACTGATCCCTTCCTTGCTGGCTGTAACGAGGACAGAGGCCCTTTTGTATCATGCGGAGGTGGAGCGGAGGGGAGGACGCCCCGGGCCTCCCCACGGCCTGGCCCTCCTTCTCTGCCCCTTCTTTCCCATCAACCCTCAGCCTCCCAGCCCCTGACCCAGCTGGCCAACTGCCCTGTATAACTGTAGCTCTCACGGCCTGGACCCCTCCTCTAGGTGCAGCTCTCAGGCCGCGTCACGAAGCGGGGCCGGAGGACTGAAAGCGTAGCCCCGCTGGGCTCAGGACCCGAGCCAAGCACCAAAAATCCCTGCACTCATCTCATGCTGCTTTGCATCTCGTTTGCATACCAAGCTGTTCGGCCGACGTCGACACGCGCCCCCGCCCCCACGCAGACCCGGCTTGGGTTTCCTCTTTGTCGGTCCCCTCTTCTGCATACGCCTCTCTCGTTAGTCCCCCTTTCAAACCCCGTCTTGCTCCGCAAGTTTCTCCACCCATGAACCCCCTTGCCGACGCCCCCAGACTAGTACGAGCCCCTTCCCAGGTCCCCGATCCCCGATCCCGACCACCAAGTTCTCCTAAAGACAATACTCCAATTCTCTGGGAAGTGGAAGAAACCAAGCCGGAGCTGGGGGGACGGTAGGATATGTAGGGTCTTTGAGAGCTTCGAGTTGTTGAGTCAGCGCCTAAATAGTCAGAGACCTTTTCCCAAACCTCTTATGGTTCCCCCAAGACCCTTCCCTGTTATGGTTGGGGATCTGTGGTCTCAGCCTAGAGCAGTAGGCAAACTGGGTCCCCCCAAACACAGGGAAAAAAGTTGGAGGGGCCCGCTCCGTGATGTCACCCCCCCACACACACACACCCAGTCCCCTTCCTCCACCCACCAAGCTGGTTGCATTTAGCTTACAGGGCTTGGGCTACGACTTGCAAGAGTTTAGGGGGCAACGAACAGAGTGGCCCTGGGGGTGCCCTCTCCCGACAGCCGCCCCGACGCCTAGGACTCCGGGCAGGAATGCAGCTGGGGGTCTAGGGAAGCACATCTACCCCCTCCTCTCCTCAGCCCTGGCAGGGTGGTGAGTAGCTAACACCCCCTCCCCAACCTCTCCTTGTTTAGGGTCCCTAGACTTCCAAGCTGATTGAGGAGAAGAACCCCAGGGATTCCCCAAGCCAACTCTCCTGCCTATTAAGACCTTGATGTCCGAAAGATCACTGAAGGGAAGTCCCTGCACCCACCCTACCCCACTCTCATAGTGCCCCAATGCCAGCCCCTCCTTGGTGTTCTCCTTTCAGGAACTGAGTTCAAATCCCATGGCAGCCCTGCCACCCCAGGGGAAAGGGAGAGGTAGGAACAGTCCCATCAGTATCCTAAGGGGAGGAGCCAAAGGCTACCAGGATGAGATGTCTGTGGGCAAGGTGCCTGCTTAGTCCATAAGGGACCGTGGGAGTTGGACTGTGACTGGACGCTCTTTCCCCAACAACTCCATCTTTTGAAGCCGAGGCTTCAAACCCCTGACAAAGTGTGGGTTACTGTCTCTGCTTAATTCCTTGTCCCAAACTCTTCTGGTGTCTGATTTTTTTCCCTTCTTCTCTGAGGTTGGAGCAGCTGTCAGGGGACCCCCACCATGACTCATTCTCTCCTCTTTCTCCTCCTTCTCCCTCTCTATTAACTCCACCCTTCCCAGTCCAATGGGATAGCTTTGAGTCCCGGCTGCAGATGGGGCAAGCTTTCTTTTCGGCTGGAACAGGCTGCAGGGCCTTTAGCCCCCAGTCTCACCCCTGGGCCTCCCCCTCCACAAACCTAGGACTTCCTACTCCTCCAGCCCCACCCTGAAAAGCCAGGGGGCAAAGATTCATTTCTTGTATAAAATTTTAATTTCTACTTTAATGTCCTTGTTTCAGAGGGTGGTAAATAGACAGCTGACTCCCCTCAACCCAGCCCAGTAGATTTCTTCAGTGATCTCTTAATTTCTCCCTCCTGAAATTGGCCTTTCTTCAAAAGAAGTAGAGATACAGAGTCCTCAAGATTCATGGGCACCTGAGTTCCTGCCCCTTACCCCCTTGCAGGTTTCCCAACCCCCTCAAGACATTCATGGATGGATGAGAGGAGCTGACACTGACCTCCCCCTCTGTGACCACCTTCTCTTCGGCCATGGAGGAAGCCTTGCTGCCCCTGGCCATGACCTCTGACCCCAGGCCCTTTAATCAACAACTCCCAGAGCCTCCAGACCCAAGATGTGTCTTGGAACCCCAGGACAATCCTGAATTGGCACCTGCCCTGGTGTGTGCTCTTTGCTGCTGCTTTGGAATCATCTACTGCTGCTTCGGTGAGGGCAGGGCCAGGGTTCTGGGGGGCAGCTACCCAAAACTGTCACCCTCAAGGATGATGCCAACTTTCTCCTTTGCTCCTGGGCCACCTCTACTCCTCTCAGGGGACGCCTACCTTCAGTGTGGCCAATGCCGCTCTTGCCAGCTCTTCCATCCCCCATGCCCACTCACCTTCCAGCTCTGACTCCTGGCAACTATCACATGCTCTCCCCTTGCCTCCTACCTCAAAACTCCATTCCCAAATTATCCTCCTTGCTTAAGGCGTCTCCACCCTTCCCCAATAACCTAAATCAGCCTGTGCTGATTTCTTCCTGTCTACCATCCCTGGAAGGAAGAACTAAACCTTTTTTCTATACTTAGTCCCCTCAGTGCATCCATCTTACTTCCTGATTTGCCCTCCCATCCCCTCACAGTTTCTGAAAAGTCCCTGCCCTCCCAAAGATGATCCTTTCTGCCCTTTGCCTTGATGTCCTTGAGTATGCTGTTCCTGTCTTCAGCATCTCTGGTTAGCCATTCCTCTCCCTTCTAATTCATCAGAGCCATCCCTGTAGAACCCCGCTTTCCGCATCTCAGTGCCTCCTGCCTCCCTTCCCAGGCTATCGCTGCTTCAAGGCAGTGATGTTTCTCTCCGGCCTGCTGTCAGGAGCTCTGGTGATCTTCCTGCTGTGCCACAAGGAGCGAGTACTGGAGACACAGCTGAGCCTGGAGGTGAGCGCGGGCATTGCGCTAGGCATCGGACTCCTCTGCGGCCTGGTCACCATGCTGGTTCGCAGTGTTGGGCTCTTCTTGACTGGTCTCCTGCTAGGCCTAACCCTGGGTGCCGGGGTCCTGCTGGGCACCGAGCCCATCTACCAGCCACCTTCAGCCTGGGTGCCGGCCGGGGGGCTGGTGGGGCTGGCACTGCTGGGAGCCCTGTTCACGCTTCGGTGGCCACGTCCATTCACAGTTCTGGGCACAGCCCTGCTCGGTGCTGCGGTGCTGGTGGCCTGTGCTGACTACTTCCTAGAGGGGCTGGCACTGGGCAGTCGGCTGGGCCAACGCTTGCAGGCACTTCCAGCCTTGCCTCCTCTCTGCTGGTATAGCTGGGTCTTGCTGGGGACCTGGCCAGCCCTGGGGACCCTTGGGGCCCTGGCCCAGTGGAAGCTCATGGATGAGGAACATGGAGGCCACGCCAATGGTGAGTTAGTGCCGTGGTACCGAAAGCAGCCAACCTGTGCCTTCTCTTGTTTCTGGTTCCCAGACTTGAGGAGGGGAAGGGGGAAAATACATGTGAGGGCAGAGGGCAGAGGCATCTAAGATGAATGGGGCAGGGCTTTGAAAGAAAGTTACAGTTGGAGGAGCCAAATGTCTGGGTAAGAATGACAAGAGAAATTGTTGTGGGAGGAAGTACAAAGAAGAATTATTGGGGACCATTATGGAAGGAAAGGAAGATCTCAGGGATATCCAGAAGGAAATAGTAGGATGACTCCAAAGAAAAGCTTCTTTTAGAATAACTGGGGGGAAGGTGAGGTTTGAGAGACACGAAACAGGGAGATTGAATGGGTTTCCCTAGAGTGTGAGTGTATTTGGGGGTGGGTTTCAGGATCTAAAGAGGCCTCCCTGAATTTATATTGCCCCTCTCAAGCAGTGGTCTTGAGCCACCAGCAAAGGCATCTCCAGCTCCTACGGATCCGTCAGCAAGAGGCCAAGTGGCACCGGACCTCCCCTGGGGTTGGGCTCTGTGAGGGCAGCTTCCGGCGCCAGCTCCCCTCCAGCACCCGGAGTCCTGCTGACAGTCTGGCTCCAGTGAGTGGAGGTGTAGGGGTGCTCTGGGGCATGGGGCAGAGGGCACATGGGATGGCCAGGGTGGGAGGGGGGCTCTGACCCAGGCCCTTTCTTCTGCCCTCTCTGCCCTGTGCCCCTCCAGAGTTACCTCCAGAGCCTTCGAGAACGCCAGCTGGGACCAGGCATTCAGGCCACAGCCCCCCACACCGTCCTGGACCTGGATTCTGACTGTGGCTCAACTGTACCCCTCACCACACCTTCTGGTTCTGTCCGAACCTGAGCCTAAACCTCCAGTGATGCCCTCACCCCTAGCAAGGGCCTAGGAACAGTAGGTGGTCAGGGCCTGAGCCCAGAGGACACACAAACCTCCCGACCTCTTGGACTTGGGGATAGAATCTGTGCTCCAACCCAGACCAGCCCTGTAGGGATATGTTTCAGAGACAGACAGGGAGGAATCTTGTGGTGAGGGGAGCGGGATGGAAGTATGAGTACCTACCTCTGTCCAATAATAGAGGTGCCCTGGTCACTAAAGCAACTGACTCCTTAATTGTCTCCAGACCAAGGAGGCCCGTTACCCAAATAGCCTTCTATATACCCACCTCAGTGCCTCACAGCAATAAAACAAGGGGCTTTGTTTCTGTAGGATCTATAGAAAATCAGGAAGCCTCCTAAAGTACTTCATAGCTTTATAATGGGGAGAAGGGCACAGAGGCGCTCCGGGATTCCTTCAACCCCAGACCCTTCATTAGGGGGTAGTTGGGTTCCTGGTTACCCTGTCCCTCTGGACCCCCATAGGCTCAAGCCCCCTTCTCCTACCTCAGTTGGGGGTACTGTCCTCCATGGTGCTTCCCTTGCCCTCCTTCTTAACGTGGGGAAGAGCAGAGAGCAGTGCCTGGCTCAGTACCCACCTTCCCCAAAAGCTGGCTTCTTGCTCCAAGGAGAGAGCATTGGCCCAAGTGCCAGAGTCTTGCCCTTTTGCCCAGAGGAGCCTGGTCTGCGGGGCTGCATGGGAGACAAGTGCCTTCTCTGCCTCTCATTATAGGTGATGCTAATCTCCTTAACCAGAACATTGTCCCAGCCACTAACCCATTCTAACTCTCTCCCCTCCTCTGATCCTCCTGCCCAAGGTCTGTTCCCTGGTTCCCCAGACAGCATGAAGGAAGATATGTCCCTCTCTTGGGCAGCAAGGTTATGATGGGAGGAAGAATGTGGGAGCATGTGAATAAAATGGCATTGAACACTGAACCAGGGAGTCTGGCCTTTACTGTTGCTGTTCTTTTCTTTCTTTGCACCCCAAAACAAAGAGTTAGCCATACTGACAAGTCCTCTGTCCCTTAAAGATCTTATAAGGGTACCTTATCAGACAGGACTACCTCTGGCTGCACACACACAGCCAGAGGAAGAGCTGCTCAGTCCTCTCTTATGAAGATGAAGTTAACCTTTATTAGGCACAGATGTGCCAGGCACTTCACATAGAGTATTTCATTTAATACAACAACCCTGTGGGGTTGGTATTAACCTTATTTTGCAGATGGGGAATCCCAGGCTCAATGAGGTTAATTAACTTGCCCAAAGTCATAAGCAAATAAATGTGATTCTCAAGGATTCCAAAACCCTTGCTGATTTTACTGGCCATGTTGTTTTCTTGCACTCTGTCTAGGAAGAACAGAACCAGGCATTCCCAGCTGTTGCCTCTTGTCACCTAAAGGCCTGATGGATTCCTTTCCTCTACCAATGTCCTCCAGAGAGTAGATAACACAGTTGGAAGTGCTATCTAGGATGGGGAAGAAATGGATGGAGTTGGGGGCTGTCCCAGAGTTAGGGGGTCACTGCCCAGGAGGGAAAGAGTACAGGGGAGTGGTGACTGAAGCAGGGACATTTAGAGGCCTGAGGTCTTTGGTTCATGCCCAAGCTGCAGCAGACATTTGACTCCGGTGTTAGGCCTCTGGGAGGGTGACGTTACCAGGGAATGAACGAATGGTAGAGAACATGGCTGAGGGTGAAATGTCCAAGATTGTATCGCTGGGTGAGTGGTTGGTGTTCATGGTGGTATCTATGGCCAAGGAAGTGGTATCCGAAGTTGTTCCTGTGGACGAGTGATCAGTGCTTGTGGCTGAGGAGGGGGTATCCCCACCTGATGAGGTAGCGTCTGGGGTCTCGGGATGACAGTGCATCCAGTTGTGGGCTATGTCTCTGGGATAACCTTTCTCTACTCGAAGCTGCCGATTGAGGCGCCAGTACTGTTTGCCCTTGAAGAAGTAGACACGGCCATCCCGCCAACTCATAGCAGCTGACGGCTGGTCTGGCACTCCTGTAAACAACAGCTTGGTTGGTTTAGGGTAGCGGCTGAAGTCAGTTGGGGCCAGCTCGTCCCATTGCCAGTATTCGGAGCCCTAGGTGTAGGGTGGGCAGGGAGAAGAGAAGGATGAGGAGAGACTTTAGGGACAACCACAGGTCTCCCCTCAGCCCACTGCAGCTGCAGAACTCCCTTCAAGAGCAAGTCTTTGCTTCTCTGTGTGAGGGAAGCCCACCCTCCTAAGAAAGGATTTGCCCTTGCTTTGAATTTTATACCTTAAAAAGGAACACCTTTTGGTTGACAGGCCAATAGAGAGCTGCGTCCAGGTTGGGTTCCACTCTGTTCAGTTTCTTGGGGAAGCCAGGAGACATCTTGAAATTAACATAGCGCCACACCTTGTCTCCTGAGAGCGTGTAAGGAAAGATCAAGTCACCCCTGTCCTCAGGTGATAGCTTTCGGTTCCTCCATTCCACCCTTTCAGAAACTTCTCATCTCTCCGTCCCTTTTATGGCTTCTCTGACGGGAGGCCCTCCTCAGTTGACACACTGTAAACCAGCCCCCTTACCCTTAAAGAAGTAAATCCATTGTGTTCGAGGAGAGTACACAGCAGCATCCAGATTTCCTGGGAGCCCCTCCCACAGGGCAGACACTTGGAACAAGGGACCCAGCCCTGAATCTGTCACGGTCCACACGTAGTTTCCCTTGAAGGCATAGGTCTTCCCGCGGGGACCTGAGAGCACAGGTGCATCAACAAGTCAAAAAGACGGGGGTCAAATAAAGACTCATGGGTATCTCAGGCAGGCTGATCGTTCACCCTCTTCCCACAGGCTGATGCCTCAAAAATTCATACAACTCTAAGGAGAAGATTAAGGTCAGAGAAGGCGGACCCAGTGTTCAGCCTCTCCTTTGTTCACAGCAATTCAGCTCTGGTCCACTCAACAAAACAAAAGCCCTGCAGATAGCTGCTCCCCCTTGGGGCTCTCAGCTACTCCAAGTGACTCCCAAGCTGTAGGTCCATGCAGGTATAATTCCCTCTCTAGTAGACATTCCAGTTAAGACTGTTTTCTCCATCTTGCTGTATTTTCCAGATGTGTTTTAGTTTTAGTTGCCCTCATAAGGTGGCAGCCAAGGTAAATGCCTGCCTGGCCCACTTCCATTTGGCTCTGAGCCCTCCTTTCCCATGTCACATGCCTCCTTCCATGGCTACCAACCCCTGCTTGGTGTCTAACCTCCTCTGCTCATGCTAAGGTCCCATGTCATTCCCATCTGTCCAGGTCTCAAGGTCAGCGGGCTGCCCCTACTGCCTGCCTATACAGCCTGGAGGGGAAGGGTCTTACCCAGCATCATGGCATCCAGTTCACCACTGCAGGGGTCTGGCATGGGACTGGGTTCTGTGGGCACTTGAGGGACAGCAGGGAGCTCTGTCTCTTCTTCCTCATTCTCTGTCTCTGGGGTCTTCTTGCCTGCAGAGTAACATAATGCTGCTCAGGGTAAGAACTCGGAGCTCTGGCTTCCTTACACTTCCACTGTCAGTTCAGTTCAGAGGCCTCATAGAGAGAGGAAGAGGAAATCCTGGACAGCTTCCCTTGGTGGGAGGCAAGATCGTATTGATATCAGCAGGAAACACGTCTTAGTTCTGAGAGGCACTAGAAAGGGAAAAGGATGTTTGCTAGAATGCTCATTCTTTATCCTCAAAAAGGAGTGTGAAGGGAGAGAGGCCTGGAAGGAAGATTAGACCTGGGAGCATCAGAAAAACAGCTCCTGAAAGTGAAGGAGCCTGAATAACCGAGCAACTGGAAGAGAAAGAAGCCAAGCCATTTCCTTCCCTGGAGATTAGACCTATCTCTTTAAGCCTGAAGAGATGCTGGTCTTGATTGTTAGGGGAAAGGACTGACCATAGAGAGCCTGGATCCCTGCCACGTCATCCGGGTGCAGCTTGAAGTGGGGTCGGTAGCCAGCGTAGACAGGGGCCATGAGGGCCTGGGTGTATCGAGAATGCCCAAGCCCCAGGGCATGGCCCAGTTCGTGGGCTGCAATGATGCGCAGGTTCACCCCCCGGTAGGTCCCCTCAGTCCAGAGCTCATCTTCATCAAAGTGCACACTGCCCAGCTCTGGGATGTCAGCATGGGCCAGGACCCTCCCTGGACAAAAGCAAAGGTAGACAGGAAGGTAGTCAGAGTCTCCTAGGCTGGAACATCCCCTGCCCATTATAAACTCCAATTACTCCATTCCCTTAAAATTTCCCCATGTACATTCAGTCTCTGGGATGCCTCTCTCGCCTTTCTGATTCCCCTGTCATCACCCAGTTCTCTCAGGTATGCCCATCACGCTGGCCCATTACCTCCCAGCCACTCTGTTCTCTCTGGCCCAGTCCTCTCTGAGGTCTGCCTTGAGCAGAGGAACTTAAACCAAAGAAGGCATAAGCTTTGTAGAAGAGGCTTAGACAGGCCTCAGGGAGGTGACATGATGCTCCCCAAGGGAATGTCAAAAGCTGGTTACAGAGTGTAGGGTGCAGCTGAGCATAGAGGGTAGCCTGAACATTAAGGTTCCAGAGTCACTGACTCAAGGAGACAGAGGTCTGTGAGGTGGGAGCTAAGAGCTGGTGCCTACCAGGTCCGTCAAAGGTATTGGAGCAGTACGGGCTTTGGCGGCCGTGAAAGGAGAGGCGAATGTCTGCCCAGCCAGCCTTCACCTCCCGGAAGGTTAAGGGAGCCACATTGCTCCAGTACTGGAAGGCTCGAAGCAGGGCTGCCCGGGCTGTGTAGGATGGGAGCATGGAGGGCAGGTTCAAGATGCGGAAGGTCAGGTGCTTCTTTCTCCAGCGGCCTGGTTATTGGACAAGAAAATAGATTAGAAACACAGATACTTCTACCAACCCTGGAAAGCTTCCCGGAGTCTGGGCACTCACTTATCAAAGCTGTGTGACAACCCCTCCAGGCAAATGATGATCAGTTAATCACCATGTGATCAAACATTCAACACTGAGCTGGTCCAGGCTGTCCCAATGCCACCTGTGATCCAAAGCTGTGCCCCATCCCCAATTCATCCTTCCTTCCCCAGGCTCAGTCCTCACCCAGCAGCAGGTATTTAAGGGTCTTCTGGTTGAAGGGGTCCTCCAGGCCACAGCGTGGCTGCCTCATACGGGCCCTTGTGGCATCATCCAGCTGACCTGAGACTGGCAGCTCAGATACTTCCTGAAAAGCTCTTAAAAAGAGAGAGAGGGATGGGTCCAGCAGGGCAGGAGAATCTGGAATGACTGGGAACTGGGGACAGCTCTTTGGCCCCCTGTTGCTCAAGGTGGTGGCTAAGAATGGTGACACATAAACTCTGTAGCTAATGGGATCACTTTAGGATCCAGTGCTCATAAGTGGGACTTCCTCTTCTGTTCTGCAGAAAAGGGAGTACTCCAAATTCACCACCCATGCTCAGTCTCTTATTTGGGTAAAGTTCTCCTCCAGTGTAGCCTTCTTCCCTTACTGCAATTTCTAACCTCCTGCTCTGGTGAAGTGTCCTGCCCACTGCTCTGGAGACTCTCCTACCACAACTCCCACCTGAGGGCCTGTCCACCCTCAGCCTTCTCCCCACCCCGGATGCTCTGGGGCAATTTCATCCATCAGGCCCTGCAGGTACTGTGGTTTTTCAAGGGACTGTGAATATACCTGAGAGTAGATAGAAAACTGACCCATCAGATCCAAAATACGAAAAGAGGACTTCAAAATAGAAATAAATAAATGCTGAAATAAATGTCCACAAAAGGCAACATCTGTCAACAACTCAATCCCAACTCAACTCAGTTTTGCATACAAATTACCCTTTATGTGGGATGTGACCAAATATTAGTATTTTGGATACAATGTGAGATGGAGCCTCCAAAAGAGTAATTAGGGCCTAAGAAGATCCAGTGACTGTGCCCTTCATCTTTGAATCGCCATCTCACCCCAGAGCCCACCACCCATTCCCTAGATCCCCAACATGGACCTGGGTCAGGCAGATGTGGGCCTGGGGAGTGGAAGGGATGAGGAGAGAGAAAGAAGACCTTGACACTTTGCGACCTTGATCCTGAAGCCATGTGCCTTACGACCTCTCACCTCAGCGCCTCCATTATATCTTCTGGCCTGAAGTCATCAGGTCCTTCTAGAGGCTTCTGTAGGTACCCATATTGCAATAAGTAATCCTATGATGAGGGTAGAGATCAGCAGAATAAAAAGGATGTTATTAAAGCTTCTAAGTGACATAACAGCCCATAGGATAGGAGGGGACAGACTTGAAAGGACTAAAGGAGAGGCATCTTAGGGAAGGAACAAGGGGAAGGAGTGGGAGATGGGTCAGGGTGGATCATGGAGGAAGGGAAAGGCAGACAGTTGTAGGTCAGAAGGGAAGCTTGGATGGGACTGTGGAGCAGTGCCTCCATCCCTCCCCCAGCCTGGGTCCATATTTCCCAGGGGACTCACCACTGCTTCCTCCTGCTCTCCAGGCTCCAGGGCCCGGCCTGAGACTGTCATGGGGAATAGAAAGCCCAGCCATAGCCCCTGCCAGTTCATGGTCCCACCAGGCAAGAGTTCCAGAGGCTGTCTGTGCCCTCTGCCCTGAGCCTTCTGAGAGCCTGGGGAAGCAGGACTAGGTGAGGGGCTCTTATCTCCAGTTCTTTTCACTCTCCAGTCTCTGGTCCACTTTATGAAACTCCAGGGGAGGGAAATTGGGGGGAGTGGCAGTAGGTGGTGACTCAGCCCAGAGATGTGTTGCAATTCACCATTAACCCCTGTCCTGCCAGAGAGCAGAAGTCAAGATAAGCCTCCAACCCACTCCCCCAGGGTCCTCTGGTGGAGATAGGAAGATATTTCATATTGTCCTGTGGGTGGGTATCCTGGCAGGATTGGAAGCAGAATATCTGCAGAGACTCAGGATAGGGGCTATGGCCATCCCCTAAAGCTGGACATTCTTGTGCCCCAGGGATCCCGGGGCAGCAACCCCCTCATCTACAACCTTCAGGTCTCCCTGTTAGCTCTAGGATAGGGAAAAAAAAAAAAAACTAAGAGGTAGGAAGCAGGTTGCTTAGATGCTTGGGTTTCAGGTGAAGGAATGAAGGATGAGATCTCTGTTTTTTCGCATCCAAGACCGAGTTGGGAATTGAAACGCTCTGGAAGCCTACTTGTGTCTGCTTTAATAAAAAGTCATCATATCAAGCATTTAATGAGTCTGGAATGCATGGGTGAGACTAGGGGTTAACAGAGACACAAAGAAGTAAATGGCTGGAGCCTACCTGCAGGGAGCTTACAGATATAGGGTGAGTCCAACCCAAATACGTGAATACAGGATGCCAGGCAGGAGGTGCCCCATCCTAGGGGTCATGGGGCTATGGGGGGGTTCACCGAGAAGGCAGGCTTTTAGCTGGACTGTGAAGGCTGGCTATGAGTTAGATGGAGTAAAAGAGTCTTAAGGCACAGGGACAGGGCAGGTCTTGAGTAAAAGTACAGAGCTGAGAAATGCCAGCTGTGCTCAGTGACTAGGTTCTGAGGGTCTGCTTCATGCACCAGAGTCCCCAGTGCCCACCCCAGGCTAGCCCAAGGCTTCGGGTGGTGCTTAATAAATCTTTGTTAAATGATTGACCAGAGTGGGAGAGTGGCTGGGAGCCAGAGTTTAGAGAGGGTCTTGAATACTATTTAAGAAAGAAGAGAAAAATTTACATTAAAAAAAAACCCTACTTTGTGTTAGGTGCTTTATATATCATCCCATTTAACTCTCACTATCCTCCTAAGAGGGAGGAATTACTCTGGCCATTTTTTATGAGAGAAAATGGAGACCCAGATAGGGAAACGGTGACTGAGGACATGGAGCTCCTAACTGATTCAAATCCTTCTGCCAACTCCTTTACCCATTCCCCTTCGGTGTGCTACAGCGACTCTTAGAGCTTTGTTCTCTGAGTGGTTGGGAGCCACGGAAGTTTCCACCATCATTTGTGCATCACACAACATTTACATGCTGTTTGAACTCAGGGAAGTAGGGATAGGAGTAGGGGAAAGGGTTACTGAACTCATGTTCTCAGTAGGACCCCAGTTCTGAGCCCTTCCCCACCTCCCCAGGCTTAAAGTCTGACAGGCCACCAGGGAACCCTTCTCACCCCAGGATCGAGGTGGGGGATACCTCTGACAAATATAGCTGCCCTCAATGATGCTGGTCCTCTTGACCCACTCAGCGGTCAACTGGATAACAATCAAATGACTAAGTCCCAAACGGCCAGTGACAGGCAAGGAAGGACAGAGCCTCTGACTGATGAGTGACAGAAGCCATGACTAAGGCCATGACCAAGGCTGATTCCCCAGGAAAAGAGGGAGCTTGGAAACCATCTCCATTCAGCCTCTTTCCACCCCTCACCCTTCAATCCCTCTTCTTTTGAGAACAGAACATGGGCCAATTGGAAATTATATATATATTTTTTCCGATTGAAGTCTTCACTACCTTTTTTTGAACAAAAGTTATCCATTGCTCATTGTAGTAAATTTGGAAAATACCAAAATAAGCAAGGAAGAAAATGAAAACCACCAGTAAATTCTACCCAGAAGAGAACCACTAGTAACATTTTCATGCATTTACTTGAAACTATCTGTGGCTCTAAGTTCAGCTCCAGCTCTGCCAGCCCAGCTCAGTCCCTGGAGACTGAGTGGGATAAAAGAGAAAATGATAGGAAGTAGTGAGGACAGTGGGGAAGGGCCGGGAGCTGATGGGGGTGTGGGGAGAGGAGGACACAGGGGAAAGCGGTGGAGTAAGATGAATGTGATAGCACATTACTCCCTCCCCTTAGACACCTCATAAAACAAACAAACAAAAGAAGTGGAGAGGAAGCCTAGGTTTGTTAGTGTGTTAGTGAAAGAGATGGTGTTTATTATAAGAGGTGAACGATGGGCACTCACTGTCACTCTGGCCTCAGAAGACCCAGGAGATGGAACCACATTCTAGATGCAAAGGAGAGAGCAGAGTGAAACAGTAAATGCTGCCAAAAAGTTTATCTCATTTAAATCTGGACAACAACCTGTGGGCTGCTACTATCACTTTTCACAGAAGAGGAAACTGAGTCTCGAATAGGTTACTTCAGGTCACGCAGCTAGGAAGCAGCAGGGCCTCAGACCCAAGCTATGATCTCCTCGGCCTCCCAAGAGTTTCTGCAGGCACCCAAACAAAACTCCCTAGAGCCAGGAGCTGCAGGCTGGGCATGTGCACAAAGATGGCATGACTAACTGTTCCCCAAACGGCGTCATGACCAGCCCTTCCGCCGGCCCCCTCTCCCTGAACGGGCTGAGCCAGCTCTTTTCCCCACTGAATTCGTCACCTCTCACTGGGGGAGATGTGGGAATGTGTGCAAAGGGTTGGACCTGTGGTCTGCCTGCCCCGAAAAGGGAACTTGAGTCTGACAGCAAGAACTTCTGGGTTCTTTGGCTGGCTTGCTCCTGCCCTGCAAACTGGTTTCCTTTTCTGCTCATAGTTTGTGGCAGAAGAGTTTGTACAGAAATATGTTTAATTGAAATATTTTAAACTGTAGCGGCAGGGAGTAGGTGAGACTCTTGAGAGTACTTTCTAATGATCAGGGGCTACAGGGCTTTGGATGGAGGGCAAAGGTTTGTAGAGGTCTCTCAGCCCAGGAGGAGCCAATCTCTAAACCAGCCCCCAGCCCCCTGGACAGCCATCCATACCGAATAGGGTGGCCTGGAGGGCTGGACATCCTAGTAAGTAAAGGGCAAGTCTGGGGCCTGAAACTGGAAGCTGGAGGTGAGAAAAACATAACGCATAACCAAGTTAGACACTGGCCTAGACAGTGCTCTTGATGGAGAGAAATACGAGAGAAACATAGTGTTGGCCTCTGGCCTGTTTTCCCCTCAGAGCCCTGGGGGAGTCAGGAGAGAGGGAGATTTTGCTGGCTGGATGAGACTGAGTTCTCGCCAAGCCGTTACCCTGGAAACCTCTGTTTTTAACAGGACACCCCCCCACCTCCACACACACACTCCTGTAATTAGTCATGAGTTCCTAGAAGCCAGATGGGAAAGGAGGGCCAGGATTGCGCACAGCTGGAACTGGTTAGTAACCAGGGAAGTGGGTGGGGTTTGGGGATGGCTCAGGCCCGGGCCAGCATATTCTGTTCCCAGGTTGCCCCAAACTTCCTCAACCCCCATTATAAACACTTTCCGGTATTCCCTCCCACCCACTGCTCCCTAACACGCATCCACTCGCTTGGGACTAGCCTGAACTGGCTCAGGTGAGAGTACGTCAGACCCAAATTCTTTAATTCTTCGTTTCCTGTCAAGCATTGGGGAGACCAAGATTAGCTCCCCTTCTCCAATTCACAGAAAAGGTGTTATCCCACAGGACTCCCCGGGAGATGCTTGAGGTCCCATCACCCAGTGCCAGTGCCCAAGGGATGCACAAGATCTAGCCTCTGGAATAAAGAGGGGAGCAGAGGAATAAGGAGTTTAAGATGACAGGGAAATGATGGTAACACAGAAGATTTTTGCTCCAGAAACAAAGAATTTTTGCTCCTTCTGGGAACAGCAACCTTTTTCTTAACAAAACCCAAACGAATCTTTATTGCTTTTCCCAAGCAAAGTAGGATGTAGGGGAGCACTGTGGCCTCCTGTCCTCATCCTGTGACCCCAGGGAACAGATCTGTCCTAGGGTTTGGGGACAGTCATGGGCCTGGAAAATCCACATTTGGCTGCCTTTACTGTTGGCAAAAGTTTTTGATAGGGGGTTGGCAAGGGAAGGGGCTCAGCACTGCCTTCCCCTTTTGAACTGGATGGGGGAAGGAGACCTTGGAAAAGACCCAAGTTTCTCTGTTTTCTGTCAGGCCAGCAGTGGAGGAGAGGGTGGTTGGGGTGAGAAGGCTGCCCTGATGAGGGTGGGGGAGGCAGGCAGGGAGAGGGTTCTCCTCGGCATCCTCTGTTTTGCCCCTATTAAGAAAGATAGCCGATGTTCACCAGTTTAGTTTTATTTTTGTTTCTTGGTGAATTTATTCATTTGACGATGGAGGAAGTGTTGATACTGTACAAGCATATTGTGCACAGAGTGAGGAAGAAAGAGCAACAGGATTTTAACGTGACAGAGGGGCAAAATTCCAGTTTGAGTTGGAGCCCCGTGCCACATCGGCATAATGAGCGCTCCCCTTCAGCTGTGAAAGAAGATTTTGAAAGGGGAAATAAGAAAAGACAGCTGAGAAAGAAGACCATTAAGAATATGAAAACAAATATATGTATGACTGAAACATTATGCTGTACACCAGAAATTGACACATTATAACTGACTATACTTCAATTTAAAACAAAAAAAGACCATGAATCCTAAGGAAGACTGTGTTCTCAGATTTTTTATCCAGAAGCTATTCATAACTATGTGTGCTTGCCTGTTGTCTATTTTTATAAGCCCCTTGTGTGTGTGTGTGTGTGTCTGTGTGCCTGTGTGTGCACATGCATGTGTTATTACAGGAGTGACGCTTCCTTATTATAAACAATTGAGCTGATATATAACTGTTTACCTACTTCCAAAAAGGAAGCTAGATGTTGATAGAATAGAAGCACACTGGGGGGAAAGATTTGAGGGTCTTTGAAAACCAAAGGCTGGAAAAATATCCAGTTGATCACTGGCCACAAAGCAAGGCTGGCCACTGACCAGAGTAGCCATGGTGATCAATAAGATCAGAAAGAACTGATTGACAAAGTGTTATCCCTCTATTATGAGGCCGGTGGTGGTGGCCAGAGGCAAAAAGAGAGTAAAAGAGAAGCAAGAGAAAAGGGCAATCCGGTTGTGGAGCTGAAGGAGCATGTGAAACCAAACCTGGCTTAGATTACGGTCATATATAGAGGGCAAATGAAAAGAGCTGTTTTTATGACTAGACAAATGTAAGAATGAGCATTGTAGGGGAGGGGATAGCTCAGTGGTAGAGTGCATACTTAGCATGCACGAGGTCCTGGGTTCAATCCCAAGTACCTCCATTTAAAAAAAAAAAGGATGAGTGTTGACAAATTTGTATTCATCTGTCACTCATTACCTTACTTATTGAATTTATCAGTGCTTCAACTTTTCTGCAAATATTTCCCAAGTAGATTATGAAAATATATATGAAGAGTGTAAAGGTATAGGTACATAACTGTGGTGGTTACACCTTCAGAGTATTTGTCCATCTCACAATGATGACCCCTTCTCTGCCCTCCTTCCACAGGGTCAGGGGGTGGCTTCCAGCAGCCATGCTTATCCTCCATAAAACTAAGTATAGAATTCGATATTGACAGGTTTTCTTTTTCCCTTTGAGTGCTTTAAACTTTCTTCTGATCTCCACAGTTTCTGGTGAGAAATCCATGATGACTCAAATTATTTTTTTCCCCTGTGTTGTTTTTCTCAAACTGCTTTCAAGATTGGTTCTAATTTTTGGTTTTCAACAGTTTGAGTATGATGTACTTAAATGTGGTTTGCTAAGCCTCTTTTTTTTTTACTGTATTTTATTTTATTTTTAATGAAGTGTAGTTGATTTACAATATTATATAAGTTTCAGGTGTACAACATGATTCACAAATTTTAAAGGTTATACTCCATTTACAGATATTTTAAAATATTAGCTATATTCCCTGTGTGTACAATATACCCTGTAACTTTTTTATTTTATACAAAGTATTTTGTATCTCTTAATCCCCTACCCCTATTTTGCCCCTCCACCTTTACCTTTCCCCACTTATAATCACTAATTTGTTTTCTGTATTGGTAAGTCTGCTTCTTTTTTTTTCTATATTCAATAGTTGGTTTTATTTTTAATTCCACATATTAAGTGGTAAAGAGTATTTGTCTTTCTCTGTCTCACTTATTTCACTAGAAATAATATCCTTCAAGTCCATCCATGTTGTTGCAAATGGCAAAATTTTCATTCTTTTTGATGGCTGAGGAGTATTTCATTGTATAAGTACACCACATCTTTTTTATCTGTTCTTCTGTTGAGGGACACTTAGGTTACTTCCACACCTTGGCTATTGTGAATAGTGCTGCTATGAACATTGGGGTGCATATATCTTTTCAAATTAATGTTTTTATTTTCTTCAGATATATATCCAGGAGTAGAATTGCTGGATCATATGTTAGTTCTATTTTTAGTTTTTTGAGAAACCTCCATAACGTTTTCCATGGTGACTTCACTAATTTACATTCCCACCAACAGTTGCTGAGTTTCTTTGATCTGAAAATTTGTGTCTTTCACCAAGTTTGGGAAGTCTTCAAACATTAGTTTGTTAAAGAGTTGTTTGCTCCATTCCCTTTCCTCTCTTTCTGTGACTCCAATTACATACATGTATATTAGATTTCTGAATTTCTGTTCACAGTTTTCAATCTTTTTTCCTCTATATTCTTCAGACTGGATCCTTTCTATTATCTATCTTTAAGTTTACTGACTTTTTCCTATCTCCAAATGTCTATTAAGCCCATTTAGTGATTTTTAAATTTCAAATACTGTATTTTTCAGTTCTAGAGTTTTCATTTGCTTCTTTTTTTATAGTTTCTGTTCTTCTGCTGAGATGTTCTATTTTCCCACTTATGGTGAGCACAGTTTTCTTTACTTCATTCAGAATTGTTAACAAATTCAGGCTTTAAAGTCCATGCCTGATAATTCTGATATTTGGGTTATTGTATGAGTCTGCGTCCAACCAGGAAAGAGAAACTACGCGGTAATTTAAACAAGAAAAGTTTACACACACACACAAAAGCAAAGAATAAGTGTGCAAAAAAAGAGAAAGGGAAAGTTTAATATGCTAAATGGCAGGCAAGAAGCCGTGGTGTCACACCAACAGGACCTTCTGGAAATGTGCCCTATAAGGTGTCAAGGAAAACTGTTCATGGGAAGACACCCCGCCTTTCACTATAAAACCTCCTGAGGGTGAGGGGTTACCATGGAAAGTTGTTGGCTTCTAGGTGCTGCCAGTCCCCACGCACTGGAGAAGCCACACATTGCAGGAGCTTGCTGAGTGAGCACATCAGAATTAGGAAGCGAAAGACATTTCTCTAGTGATGTTTCTCCAGCACCTTCTACTGACAAAACTTCAGTGCCCACTGGCAAAGATTTTCCAAAGGGCCCCCACCCATTTTTATGGAGTAGGCAAAAAGGTGAATTTGGAGCTGAGAGGCAATAAATCAATAACCAGCAAGGTCATTTTAGGGTTGAGCTCTGTTGATTATCTTTTCCTTTGAGAATTAGTCACATTTTCCTGATTTTCTGTGTGCATATTGTAGATTTTTGGATTGTATCCAAGACATTGTGACATGGTGTGGGGACTGTTTTCTGTTATGTTCCTCTACAGAGTGTTATTGTTTCTGAGCAGACCATTAACTGGATTAGAAATCAAGCTACAAATTCTGTCTCACCTGTGGTGGTTGGTAGGTCAGATCTCAGATTATTTTAGCCTTAACTGCAAGCTGCTTTGAGTCCGCCACAAGCAGAGATCGTCCAGACACGTGGGTAATGTTTATAAACAGATATGGGGGCCCCACTTTCTGATTTTTCTCCTTCCTGGGATTACATCCTCACTGTCCCATGGCTACGGTTCCCCTGGGCTCTGAACTCTGGTTCTTCAGGCCAGATAAAGGTGGGTTTTCTATCAAAGTTTTAGCTGTCACATGCCACACTATGACTGTGGTCTGCCCTCAGGCTAACATTGCAAAACTGAGAAAATCGCTCTTGACTAATCCCTTTTTCCAAGTTTTGACTCTCTTCTAAAATATACCTGCTTTGGTTCCTCCTCCAGAGCTTTCAGGTGGTCGTTTTTGTATTGCGTCCTGAGTTTATAATTGTTATCTGCAGAAATGTAGGACTGTTAGAAGTTTACTTCACTATTCCGGAAGAAGAAGCCCCTAGACTCATGTTATTATTAGTAGTAAAAAAAAAATTGTTTGTTAAGAATTAAGCTACAGTGGTGATTATTTTATAATGTATATAGTACCATGGAATAGCTATGTTGTGCACCTGGAACTAACATAGTGTTGTAGGTCAATTATAATTCAATTTTTTAAAAAAAGAATTAAGCTATAAACACCAACATATAATGGATAATAACAGAGCTAGGCAAAGCCTCCAATTAAAGAAATAGAATAGTTCCCAGCAAGATGAAAGACAGAAAGACAGGAAGAAAGATGAAAGAAAGAAAGACAGACAGAAAGAAAGGCAAGCAAAGAAAGAGAGAGGAAAGAAGGGAGGGAGAAAAGGAGGAAGGAAGGAAAGAAGGAAGAAAAGAAAAACTAGGCAAATCAAAAGGAGTTTTGTTAGTCATGGAGACATCAAAAGGCAGAGTCACAGAAGCAAACACTCACTGGCAACGGCCATCCAAGCACTGTATTGAGAAAATTAATCTCAGCAATGGACTTGAGTATTCAGCATATTTGACACGACCATCCCTACTGTGAAAGTAAATGCATCACACAATGTAATCTGGTAACTTCAGTCTTTCTAGTATAATTGACTTTTCATGTCCCAATTTCCATCCTGTAGAGGCTGAAAAATGTGCCTCCAAAATAAGATATCCACCTCTGAATCCCTGGAACTTACACATACTACCTTATATGGCAAAAAAAAAAAAAATGTGAGGGAGGTCTTTGCAGATGTGGTTAAATTAAGGATTTTGGGATGAGGAGATTATTTTGGATTATCTGAGTGGGTACTAAATGCAATCACATGCATATAAAGCAGAGAGAGGGAGATTTTACATACAAAGAGGAGAAGACAGCGTGAAGATGGAGGCAGAGATTGGAGTGAAACTGTCACAAGCCAAGGAATGCTGGCAAACACCAGAAGCTGGAAAAGGCCAGGAATGGAGTCTCCCCTAGAGTCTCTGAGGGCACTGTTGTTTTGCTGTCACCTTTATTTTGATCCAATGATACTAATTTTGGACTTCTGGGATCCAGAACTGTGAAAGAAAAAGGTTTTGCTGTTTTAAGCCACCATGTTTGTGTAATCTGTTACAACAGTCGTGGGAAACATGTGTGTCCACCAAGTGACCTTATGAATATAGTTTGGTGAACCAAATTAGGAGCAATGTTTGTGGGAAGTTGGAGTGCTGGTTGTGCTGACCCAAATATTCTGTTTCCCATGGCAGGTGTAGTATGTGTAAATTGATAACTTGACATTGTAGTTTATATATTCTGGTTTATATATCAGTCTTATGAGCTTGACTAATATGAAACTGACCTGAAGATCTACTGTTTGTGCTGACAAAACCAGATGTCTGTCTCTGTAGGGATATTTGCAAGATTCTGGCCATAGTAAACACACACGAAACTAAATACTATATTGTTGAAGTCTCTTGAGAAATATATGTGGCCTCTCCTGGTTATTCCATGATGTGATCATCAGTTCTCTACTTCAAAACTTCATTAATAATAACTTAATCATAGGACTTACAGTTTAAAAGTGATTTCATATTTATTATCTCATTTAATCTTGATAATAATGCTGTGGACTAGGTTTTATCATCATTCTTATTTTTATAGTTGAGGAAAGCAACATTCAAGAAGGCTAAGAGTTTTGCCCATGGCAAGTGGAACTGAGATTTGAACTCAGGTTTCCTGACACTGAACCCTAGGGACTAGATTCAACCAACAGACATTTGTATTATGTTTCATTATATGCTAGGTACTAAAAACCAGGAATTCAGATATGAATAAGACTAGCCTTATTTCCACTGCCATGAGGAGCTCCCAACCTAGTAGGAATAAGTATGCAAAGTGTAAAAATGTTTAGAGCAAGGGCAAAAACAAGTAGAGCAGAAAAATTAACCTTACATTGTGCATAAGGAACTATAATTCACTGAATTTGCTTTGTATTTGAGAGTTTTAGAATTGTTACAGCCTGCACATTATTGTCTGGGATGTTGTTGCTAGATAAGATGCCGTTTTTACAATCCAGTTAAAACAAGCTTGCCACCCAGAGGAGGAACTCTAGGCAGAGGGATTCATGTTAAACAAAACCACACTTATAATTAATTCTATGCGTGTCTACGTTAGATTTTTGATGAATATAGAAGTAGTTTACACAGTGTTGTTCTTCCCAATAATCTCCTTCATTTCTAAATCCTGGGTTAAATAATCCACTCAAATATCATTAACCTTAGAAATACCTATACTCAAGAGGACCCATCCCTTCCTCTAGAGCAGTTTTGGTGCCTGGGTCAGACTAGCCTCTGCTGAGTGTGCTAACCTAAGTCATACAGATTTTTAATCAAGTGGTGCTGAAATAAGCAAAATCTCTGATTTTTGGTAGTGCCCAGTAAGCTAGTCTCACATATGTTCAGCAGGAGAGGTAAGCATGATTCATAAATAACTTTAATACATGGATCTACGTGATAAGTACCATAAGAGACATATAAGAGGCTATAGAATTTGAAGAAGAAAAGAACTATTCTTAGTTGGGAGATTCTGAGAACAGTTCACAAATGAGTAGCTTCTCAGCTGACTTAGCACACTCAGCAGCTGAAAAAAATTTAATAAACTTCATTTTTTAGTTTATTAAAAATAGTGCATAATTTATGATAATAATTGTAGAACATAAAAATTATATAAAAGAAAAATCATCTATAATCCTACTACCTGGAAACCCAGTGGTGGTTACAGCTAACATTTTTCAGTATTTCCGCTTAGTCTTTTCATGTAATTAAGTGTCCTTCTTAAATCTTTTCAAGATTTCTTTTTAAGAGACTGTAAGAAAGAAATAAAAAATACCATTGTATAATCTTAACAGGAAATTAGACAATGCAATTGAAAGACTTGAAGGCATAGAAATAAAAACTATCTAAACTGAAGCATAAAAAGAAAAGAAAGCTAGGAGGAAAAATGAACAGAGCCTTAGAAAACTATTAGACATTATCAACTACTCTACCATACATGTAATTTGGAGTACTGGAAAACAGGAGGAACAGGAAAGAATATTTGAAGAAATTATGGCAAAAAATGTACCAGATTTATGAAAAAAATATCAACACACCTATATCCAAAAAGTTTGGTGAACCATGAGCAGGATAAACACAAAGAAAACTACAGCAAGACACAGCATTAATCAAATTGCTGAAAACCAATAATAAAAAGGACATTTGAAAAGAAGCCAGAGAAAAAGATCATTACATATATGGAAGCAAAGATAAAAGTAACTATTAACTTCTCATCAGAAACAATGTAAGACAGAAAACAATGGAATGACACCTTTAAAGTGCCAAATGAAAAAAGTGTCAATCTAGAATTCTATACCCAGTGAAAATAACCATCAAAAATGAAGACCGAAAAAAAAGATATTTTAGAGGAGGAGAGTATAGCTGAGTGGTAAGAGTGCATGCTTAGCATGCGCAAGGTCCTGGGCTCAATTCCGAGAACCTCTGTTGAAATGAATGAATGAATGAATGAATGAATCTAATTCTCCCCCCTCCCAAAAAAAGAAAGAAAGATATTTTAAGAGAAACAAATGTTGAAAAAAATATGTCATTTGCATTACAAGAAATATTAAAGGAGTTTCTTCAGATTGAAGAAAAGTGATACCAAGTGGAAACTGAAATCTACACAACAGAATTAAGGGCATGGAAATAGCAAACATGTGGGTAAAGATAAAAGACATTTTAAAAATTCTTTAAAATATGGAAACAAATATATGTATGTATATGCATGACTGGGATATTGTGCTGTATACCAGAAACTGACACTTTGTACTTCAATTTTTTTTTAATTATTTAAAAAAATCATCAACTCTGTAAGACAAAAGTAGTCATTATATATAATGAATATACTTTATGTAGAAGTGAAATATATGACAACAATAGTAAAAAGGAAGGGAGAAAGGAAAATGGAAGTATACCTTTGTGAAGTTTCGACATTACACATGAAGCCATATAATATTATTTGAAGGTAGACTGTGATAAATTAAAGATGTATATGGTAAACCCTGGAGCAACTACTGAAAAAATATATAATTAATAATAGAAGATTATCATTAAAATAAAATACTAAAAATACTCAATCCAAGGTCAGCAGGAAAAAAGGAGCAAAACAGATAGGACAAGTAGAAAAAAAATAGCATGATGGTTGAGCATTAAACGCAACCATATCAACTGGAATTGTCTATTTATGGAAACTGCCTATTTTTCTGTTGGAGAGGTTGTCTTTTCTTGTTGACTTGCAAGATCTCTTTATATAATGAAATATAAGTCCTTTGTCATATATGTTTTCTGCCTTTAACATTATGCCCAGGAAAACTTTCCTCTCCCCAAACAGGTAATATTTCAACAAGGAAGATGAGACTAGTATACATTTAAACACTGAGGTAGAAAATCATAAGCTACATATAGGAAATTAATATTGATTAGGTGAGTTTGGCTATAAAAAGCACGTAGGGGAATCACAGAATATAAAGTAGGAAGAGTAATTCAAGACCAAAACTTTGAGGGCTGTCTTAGTCTATTCAGGCTGCTATAACAAAAACTTATAAATAACAGAAATGCATTACTCCCAATGGGGAAGGACTATATAGGGGTAAGGGATTAAGAGGTACAAACTACTATGTATAAAATAAGGGGGGAGGGTATAGCTCAAGTGAAGGAGCGCCTGCTTAGCATGCACAAGGTCCTGGGTTCAGTCCCCAGTATCCCCTCTAAAAAAAATAAATAAATAAACCGAATTTCTCCTCTCAAAAAAAAAATAAAATAAATAAACTACAAAGATTGATTATACAGCACAGGAAATATAGCCAACAGTTTATAATAACTATAAATGGAATACAACCTTCAAAAACTGTGAGTCACTATGTTGTACACTTGAAGCTTATATAGTGTTGTAAATCAACTATACCTAGAAAAAAAGGAAAAAATTTATTACTCACACTTCTAGAGGCTAGAAGTCTGAGATCAGGGTGCCAGCATGGTCAAGTGAGGGCTCTATTCCAGGTCTCAGATTTCTCTCCTCACATAGTGGAAGGGGCTCAGGAGTTCTGTGGGTCTCTCTCTCTTTTTTTTTTAAATTAATTAATTAATTAATTTTTTTTTGGTGGGGAGAGGTAATTATGTTTACTGATTTAGTCATTCTTAGATGAAGTACTGGAGATTGAACCCAGGACCCCATGCATGCTAAGAGCGCACTCTACCATTTGAACTATACCCTCCCCGCTGTGGGTCTCTTTTATAAAAGTATCAATCCTCTACATGAGGGCCCCACCCTCATGACCTAATCATTTCCCAAGGGCCCCACCTACTAATACGCTTTAGGGGTTAGGATTTCAATGTATGAATCTGGGGGGACATAAACATTCAGACCCAAGCAACTGCCTTGATTATTTCAAGGAAGGAGCTTGGCCTTGGTGGGGTAGACCAAAGGGAACCCACTAAATGTTGTTTGGTGAAATGATACCATCAACATTGGGCTTAAGGAAGGTAAATCTTGTTGAAGATCAAAGTCTGTGGGACTGACTGGGGAAGTGGGTTGTGGAGAGAGATTTAAATTGGAGAACAGTTAGTGTGCTTTTGCAGTAGTTCAGATAAGAAATGACTAAGAGAGCAACCCAGACAATGAATAAGGATAAAAAAACTACATGATTACTATAAAAATCAACAGCCTCAGGCTTCTTTCAGTGCTTGGTTTTAGATAAATTGAATCTGAAGCACCAACATCCAAATAGGAGATACTGGATAGGCAGGTTTTAGAGATGCCCGGGCTAGAGAAAGATTGGGAGTTATTAGCACTGAAATCACAAGAGTAAATGAAGAACCTTGTGGATTTCTAGAATGTTGGAGGGCTCCTACTCGTCCTTCCAGACTCAGCCTTAATCTAGGTGTCATCTCGACTGTGGAGCCTTTCCTGATCACCACCTGCCCCACCCCACAGCTGACTTAGGGGTCCCCTCTTGGCCCCCACGGCAACCTGTTTATGCCCCTAGTAGAGTATCTTCCATACTTTATTATTGTTGAGTGTTTGCCTCTTTTTCTTGAGACTCTAGAAAGGAGTCAGCAACATGTATCCATCTTTGTGTTCTCTTGGCCTATGGAAAGCTCTTGGAGAATGTTTGCTGAATTTAATCAAATTCCATGTATTGTTGCTTTCCCAAGGATGAGATACTTTAACATCTCTCTCCCCTCCTCTCAGCCAATTCTACTACCCTCATCCAGCCAGTTACTCATTCTGGGGTATAACCTCCATCTTTTCCACTTCAGTTCAGCATCCGTTTTGATCTTCAGGGCAGAATGGAAAGGATTGCTGTTGACCATCTTTTGAGAGATGGCATTACTGACAAAAAATTGTACCCTCTCGATCCCAGATTCTCTCTCTCTCTCAATTTGTAGCACGAAGTTATAGTTGGGAAGGGGAGGGAGATCTAGAGACCCCTTATCCATGAGTGCCTGTGAGCCTGAAGAGAAAAGACTTTCTAGCTGAGTAAACCTCTCTGCTAATTTCAAAACAAGCTGGAGTCTAGGGACAAGATAACTTGCCAGCACTGGCCCCTCACAGCACCACCTAGTGGACATAAAAAACTAACATGTGGACTCAGCCTGTGAGGGCAAACGGCCAATCCTAAAATAATTCACTTCTAGATCCCAAAAATCTTTGCTATTTACACATTAGGAGAGAGGATTCACCTGCAAGGAAGAAAGAAATGCCAAATAAATAGTAATACAGTCTCAGGAGTGGAAAAAAAAAAACAGGGGTTAATGTACTTCACCATAAGCTGCAAGAGTCCTTGGGGAAATAATTAAACTAGTATCCTTCTATCCCACTCATCCCAAATATAAAGCCCAGAAGGAGAGTGTATGATGCCTTAGCCCCTCGGTATTGATTTTATCAGCGGCTTTGGAATTTATTTTTCTGCAAACCAAGGTAAGGAAAATAAATCTCTTATATTCTAACCTGGTACACATATGGTATATATTTGAAACAAAATTATCATGAGACATATTTACTCTTAAGTATCTCTCTCTGCTCTTTTCTATTCTATTTAAGAAACGATATTGGTCACAACTTTCTAAATTGATTTCATAACCCACATTTAGAAAAACACTAGCTTATCTGTAAATATCATCCTATAGCATGTGATTAACATTGATTTTTATGTAAAGAAATGTGTCTCTGCAAAATTGAAAGCAAATTTAAGGGGAAGGGGATAGCTCAAGTGGTAGAGCGCATGCTTAGCATGCATGAGGTCCTAGGTTCAATCCCCAGTAACTCCTCTAAGAATAAACAAACAAACAAACAAACAAACCTAATTTACCTCCCCCCAACAACAACAAAAAAAGCAAACTTACCACGTACCTTTCATGCTGCCAAGCCTTTATTCATTTACTTGCTCTCCCTTACCTACCTTTCTTGAGATGTGAGGGTCTTCAAATTCCAACTCCACCTTTAAGCCTCCCCATCCCCTGAATCAGAATTTTCTTTCTTAGCTCTCCCTCAACACGTTGCTGATCTCTCTACCATAGTACTTAGTGATTTGCACGCTTAACAGCTTCCTTAAATGAAGGGTCTACAATGTCTTCTTAATTGCATCCCTCTGGACTAACACAATGATTGATAGGACCCAACAAATATTGAAATAAACTTTAATCAAACCACTGAAGACCCAGAAAATGTAAAGGCTTACTGTGGTAAATTCTTTTGCAAAACAATTAATCTCACCCTAATAATGATTTTTAAAGTATAGAGTCCTCTGAAACAGCAGAACTTTCAAAGCATCAAACACCTACTTATAAGCCAATTAAATCTTATTTAAAATCTTTATAATTGCATTGGGGTCCTTTAGGTTTTTTGGTTCTTTGGGCTTTTGGTCTCACACTGAGTTGCCTAATCAAGTTCTCACAACTGCTCAGGTGTGCAAGGCACAAATTTTCTCTCCTCTTCTGTTTCCCCACATGGCTTGTGGCTTCATTCGTTCAGCCAAATATTTGAGAATTTATTCTGTTGGGCACTGGGATGCAGTGATGATAAACACAGTCCCAGAGCTGGAGGAGCACATGATCTAATGAGGAGGAGGAGGGCTAACAAGTAAACAAGCATGACAATATAATGTAATAAATGCCACTACAAATGTTAAGTGTGTAGTGTTAAGGAAGCCAGTTCAGAAAGGTGCCTAATGAAAAAAAAAAAAAAAGGTACCTCATGTCTGGTAATGAAAGTCTTCCCAGAGAAGATAACATTTAAGCAGAGATCCAAATGCTAAGAAAGAGTTGATTAGGGAGAATGAGTCGGGAGAAGTATTCTAGGCAGGGGGGCCAGCAGGGGCAAAGGCTTAAGTCTCAGAGAGAATGTGGCTCATTTGTTGAACTGAAAATAGTTCAAGAGTTGGAGCAGTTTGACCAGAGTTGAGGAATGGCCAAGAAACAAGGCCAGATTGTGTGGGACCTTAAGAGTCAGGCTAAGAACTGTGAACTCTTTTTTTTTTTTTTAATTTATTTTTATTTTATTTTATTTTATTTTTTTTTTTTTTTTTTTTTTTGAACTGTGAACTCTTGAAATAGTTCATTACAGCTGACTTTCCCCTCTGTTGGTTTCCATACTGGCAGCTGTCTAGAAAGACTGTGATAAGTGAGGATGTGGAAATCAGAGGATAGACAAAAAGTGACAGCTCTTTATGGCTGAAAATTCCTCTTCCTGTATCATTACAGTCTCCACAATGCCGTCTCGGGGTTGGGGGGCATGTGAGAAGGTAAAATTTCAAGAGTTGAGTTGCGCCAGTGAAGCTGTGAAGTAGGTCGATGATCTTCATAAATAAACAGCAAGGGAGATACCAAGGCCCCGTTGCTATGCAGCACGATAATGATGACACATGTAAATTAACGTCCAATTTAATTTGTTGTTTCACTTTATTATAACACTAATTTCTGTTCACTGAAGTCTGGGCAAACACGTACAGAAGTCAGTACTAATTTGGTAATACACATCATTTTTAATAATTAAAAGCAATATTACTCCCAACACTTACCTTCCTGCACCAAACTGATGGGGATAAAACACCTAGAAGCTGACAAAAGAGGCAAAGCAAGACATGTTGTCTACTTGAGTTTATTCTGTTCTTTTTTTTAAAAAAAGAAAAAAAAAAAAAAAGAGGTGAGGGATGGAGGGGGAAATAACCCATGAACACTGTGAACAGGAACCAAGACTCCAAGACTTGGGCGTACTCCCCCCCAACCCTTGACCTCAGTTCTCCAAGAGACTCCCACCCACCCAATTTTCTTTTAAACAAGACATCCAAATCAGCAGCAAAGGTACCTCCTGGGGTAGTCACGGAGATTTTGAACACTGGGAATGGGAGGGAGAAAAGTCCAAAAAAATAGGAGTTGGGAAGAAAAGGGAAGGAATGAAGGAGAGGCTAGGCTCTGGAGGACAGAGGTGGGCCATGAGAGGTGGAAGCGAGCCAGTAGGGGACACCCCTCCTGACTGCCGCTGCCCACGTTCCCCAGGACCCCGGAGAGCCCCGCGGTTTGTTCTGCAGTCCGTTCCCTGTTCCCCGGGGGCCTCACAGGCCCAGCTCCAAGTCCTCTAGCTCCTCCTCCAGCGCCCTCCTCCTCGCCAGCTTCTCCAGCTGCTCTTTGCTGGGCTGGCTGATTTCCCCAGCCTGGATCCGCTGCTGCAGCTCCTCCACCTGCCGAAGCTTCTTCTTTAGGTTCTTTATCTTCTTGGCCTTCTCGGTGGCGGCGGCTGGGTCGGGCTGGTCCGGGGCGGCAGTGGGGGCTGCCCGGGAGGCCTGTGGAGCGCTGGGCACCTGGGCGCTCTCGCCCAGGGACACCTTCTCGAGAGTCCGGCTCAAGGCCTCCGCCTCCCCCTTCTCCTGCTGCTGCCGCCTCTTCTCCTTCCGCTTCAGGTTGCGTTTGGCTGTCTTGGAGAGGCCTGGTTCACCGCCTTCAGGCCTGGATGGGGTGACGGGAGCAGTGGCCTCGGGGCTCAGCCCGGGGGGCAGTTCTGGTTTACTCTTGAAAAACTTCACATACTTGTTCTCATACCTGCGGGGAAGAGTGTCAAAGAATCACGGACTTTTCCAAGTCCCCCCCTTTTTTTCTTTCTTTTTTTCTTTTTTAAATCAAGCCCTCCACCCTTTTTTTTCGAGCCCTTTTCTTAACAGTATAAATTATTTCACCCCTTTCTTTCCTGCTTCCTTCTTCTCCCTATGACCCCTCCCCAGCTTTCCTCTGCTGTGCAGGTTGTAGGATCCCCCGGTCCTGAAGCTCTGATCTCTGAACGCTATTTACAGGTTCTGCTGAACAGAGGCCATAGGAACAGGTCTGGTCACTTGGTTACTCATCCCTCACTCATCCCTAAATCCTAGCTTCCTCCTCTCCCTTCTCTGATAGCTGCCCCCCCCCCTTCCACTTCGGAGGATCCTGGGATCAGAAAACTCCTCCTTGAACTCATAGGCACGCATTTTCTTTCTTGCGGCAGGGACGCCATTAAGTACCCCCTCCTCACGCCTGACCACGCACACTGGGACCTCCTCCTGGGGCACATAGCCTTCTTTCACCCTCCGCTGCTTTCGCCAGGTCCCGTCCGGTCGCTGAGTGGAGGCGATGTACTTGCCTGAAATAACAGAATTGCGTTGGAGTTACTCTTTCTAATTTTCAATAGATTTTTCAAATAGATTTTAAATAATTTTTAAAATTTTTTAATTTCAAAATCGATTATATTATAGTCATGCTTGTGGAATTAACTGTACATTATAAACTATTATATATGTATATATACACATTTTAAGTTAT
Organism: Vicugna pacos; assembly: GCF_048564905.1. Lineage (NCBI taxonomy): Eukaryota > Metazoa > Chordata > Mammalia > Artiodactyla > Camelidae > Vicugna > Vicugna pacos. The sequence goes on from NC_132998.1 coordinate 705,481, forward strand.
AGAGGAAGTTTATTTTGGCAGAGAATGTTAAACAAAATTAAAGTTGCATACATTAGTAACATAACTCAACATCGTTAATTTGGTGTAAGTGTGACTCCCAGGATGAAAGAATGCATCAGAGCACACAGCTTCCCCCAGCACCCATCCTTCCACTAAAAGCAACCATTAAAGCAACCTTTTCTCACATCAATCAACCCTTAATTAATCTCTCATCATTATCTATTGCGTGCCTATACACTGCATAATACACCATCCCTGCCCTCAGGGAATTTCTAATTTTATAATCTAGTTGGCAAGACAGGACAGGCATGGAGGGAAGTTTAAAAAACACAAGACAATAGCATGGGGACATCAAAAGACAGCAAATGAATAGGAGGCTAAAAAGGGCAAAAACAAGAATCATGGGAAGGAAAAATGACCAGAGAAATTGTAGAGAAGGAAAAGTTTTATTAAGGTGAATGGTGAAAAAGAGGTCAACTTTCAGGAATCCATACTGTAGATACAAAAGCACTAGCACACAAGGCTGTATGTAAATGATGTTTGCATTAATAATGTTTCTGCATTATTTAAATTAGCGAAAAGCTGAAAGCAACTTGAATGGCTATCAGCAGATGAACGACTACATAGATGTGGGTCATCCATACGATGGAACACCACGCTGTTATGAAAAACAGTGTTAGATACAAATGCACTGATCTTGAATGGTCTTCATGATATACTTTGGGATCATATGAGTATAGATCCTCAAAGTTTTTAACGTCAGGATCCCCCACACACTCTTATTTTGTAATATTATGCATTTCACTACGCAATATAAAAAACAATCGTTTTATATTCGTAAATCTCATCAGAAAAGTCTTTACTAGGAAACTGCCATGCTCACAGTGGCAGATACAAGTTTTCCAAAATTCCAATTTCCTCTTGAAGGTTTGAATTTTATCACTGGCAACAAACACTGTCAACTGTTTTCCTTGAAATGACAGGCTCACTCATTTTCAGGAAAATGCTATCAGATACTGAGGTCTGAATTACCATGGTTTGTCAGTGGTTCTTTCAAGTAAAAATGGGGTTCCATGAAACGGAAGCTTGTTTAGCTTGCAGCTCGGACAACTGCACCAGTGCTTTTCTTTGAGACACCACCGCACTTCAGTGTGCAGCAGTGCTTCATGCTTACGTCCTACTTAATTCACAGAGAACACCAGAAAGCTGTGTAACTTTCAGTTATGAGATGAATAAGTTCTGAGGGGGTCTAAGATACAGCATGGTAACTATAGTCAGCAGAACTGCATTGTATATTTGCAAATTGCCGCAGAGAGTAGAGCTTTAACGTTCTCACCATAAAGCAATGAAATGGTAATTATGTGAGGTAAAGGATGTGTTAACTAACCTTATTGTGGTAAACCTTTCACAATATATATGTGTATCAAATCATCACACTGTACACCTTAAACTTACACAATGTTATATATGTCAATCATATCTCAATAAAGCTGGGAAAAATAATAAATAAATTAAAAGATGTACATTAAGGGGCCAGAGTATAATTAAATTAATAATGTCACAAGGACATTCTTAAGTGAAACTGGCATTGTTTACTGCAGTGTGTCAGTGAAGAACACAATGACTAGTACAGTTGGTGCCATCACCTTGATTACTGTTAAGGGGCCAGGAGTTTCCCCCATCATTGCTTTTGCACCCTTAGTGCCAATGTCAACCCAGCAAAAGAGGCAAATAGCATCTCAGTATATTATCAAAAGAGTTATGCTTGCAGACCTCCTGAAAGGGTTTTAGGGACTCCCCAAGGGTCCTGGACATTCTGAGAAACACTGGGGTAGAGGATACTCCCATTCTTGGGGCAAGAGCAGCACTTAGAGGTCCATACAGTCTGTGTACAGGGGCAAAGAGAAAGGCGTGGAAAGACATAACAAGACTATGCTGGCTACCTTAAGAGGGATAACCTAGAAGAAGAGGTGGTAGAAACCATTAACTCCTAATAATACATATATATATGTATCTATCTTGTGTGACTCTTGTTCTTCCTTTGAGTATCACTTTTGTAAAAAAACAAAAAAGGGGGGAAAAAAAGAAAGATTTAAAAACTTAAAAGTCAAGTCAAGAGCCTCCCACATGGATTATACATGGTTACATGAATTGAGTTTTTCTCAAAATACAAATATCATTAATAAATTAAAACTAAAAAAAAAATGTTAAAGAAAATGGGTAAGATTTGACAGGTAGGGGGGATGGGAGAAAACAAACATGAGCCAAGAAAGATGTGGCTGTGAGGCAGCCTGGAATATGCAGAGAGCAGAAAGCAGAGGAGTCCAGGTGAACCGGACAGTCCATATTGGGGAATAACACAAAGTGAGGTTGAAAATTTAAAAATTTAAAGATCTTAGAAAGCCTTAAAAACAAAGCCAAGGAATTTGGAATTTATCAGGTGAACAAAAGAGGGCCCACTGAGGATACTGTTCGCTTAGCTGTGACCGTTTCGAGACAAGAGTTAAAAACTCAAGGCTCCGTGGAGGGAGGACTGAGACTAGAGGTGGGCTCCAAAGAAAGAATCAAACTAAAGTAAATGAAAAGGGAAGCAGAATGAGACTCTAAACAGAATCTTACTCTAAAGCAAAATTTCAGACATGGGAAGGTAGATGGCATGTTCCGGAAAGGGTGACTAGACCAGTCCGGCTGAGTCAGGCTGGTGTTAAGTAAATGAGAGAATGTTCAGACCTTGAAATGTCAGTTAAGGAGCTGAATATCTGGAACATGGCATGCATTCAAAAAATATTTGTCAAATGAATGAATCTTTTATCCAAAGCAGTATTTTAGGGCAATTACTCTGGCATGATGAAAAGATGAATTGTTAAGAGAAAACACTGGAGACTAGGGAAATCAGTTAGGAAAAAAAGACTGCAATAATCCTGGCATGAGGCAGAACTGCCTGAAACAGTGAGAATGGAAAGGAAGAGAATGATGCCAGATACATTATCAAAGAATCAACAGCCCTCGGTAATTCCCTGACTTGGGGAGGGGTAAGGAGGTTGAAGTCAAAGACAATTCAACACACTTTGTTTCAGTAATTCTGATCTTGAGAATTTAGCATAAGTAAATAGTTCTAACAGGGAAAAAAAAAACAAAAACAGAAAAAAGAAGAAAGGGAGTAATCATGTGAAAATTATGCTATTATCTATAAATAGCTAAAAAATAAAAACAAACTTCACATCCAGTTATACAGGAATGGTTAACAAAACAGCCATTAAAACTAAAAACAGTAAATTTTTTAAAAAATCATTAATGTGATACAGTGGAATATAAAACAAAATAAAAGTATATAAACACCATGATTTCAACTCTTAAATATTATATTTGAAAGTTTAGAAAAGAATGAGCAATATGAAGTTATGTTGGGTGACTGGATTATAATTTTTCCTTTTAAAATTTTCCATTAATGTCATATTGTGGGCTTTTTAAAATCTCATTTTGTTTCAAACCAAAGTGGCTTGGAGAATGGGTACACCAAGGAGAGTGAAAGTACTTTTGACCAGGTGACCTATAAAGATTTTACAGAAGACAGAGCATCTTTGTGATTTTTGGAAGATGAACGGGATTTAGACAGGTGGAGGTGAGGGTGTGGTTAATGAGGAAAGAGGAAAAAGGGAAGTTTTTCAGGCTTATAGAAGAATATAAACAAAGGGACAAATCAGACTAGTCACGCCCCTACTTAAAATTCTTCCAGGATTCCTCTTGCCCTTAGGGAATTTACATGGAGGATGGAACCATACACAAAGGTCTTGTGACCCAGCTCTTGTTATAGTCTCCAGCCTCTCAGCACCCAGTCACTCACCCCTCTGCTTCAGCCACTGAAATATTCACAAATTACAACTGACTGTGTCTTTACTCTCTATGCCTTTTTGCTCTTTGCTTCCTTTGGCTTGCAGTAGACTTTTCTTGATTCTTATCTTAATTCCTATTGGTCTTTAAATGTCCAGTTCAAGTGTAAACTCCTCAGTGAAGTCTTTCCTAACCTCCCCACACCAAACCAGTTTAGAAGTTGCCCTGTGTACACCCACAGCACCTGTTTTGGCCTTTTCTCATGATCTAATGTTTAATGTAATTGTTTGCTTGCTTGAGAGCAGGGACTTTGATCTTTGAAGCAAAGGTCTTGGCCCCTAGAAGACTGTAATTATTCAAATTAATAAATAAATAAAATTAAGTATCATATTAGGGAAGAGCAAATCTCCAGTATATTTTGGGCAAAAGGTGTATGTAATGGGAAAAGAGACTAGAGGTAAATTAGTAAGACTATGAAAGGTATCCAATCTCCTCTTGAGTTTGGACTCAAGCTTCAGAATGTGGGAGAATGTTAAAGGCCATTAAGGGAGTACAGACTCTGCTCAAAGCTTTGCTTTACTAAGATTAACCTGAAAGTGTAACACAAAGGTAGAAAAAAAATGAAAGCAATCGCTGCCATGTGAGAAGACTTAATTGAAATGGTCTCTATGGGTATTGAAAAGAAAATGAAAGAGAAATTCATTATGAAGAATTAAGTAAACGGGATCTGACCACTGCCAAGATTTGAATGAGAGAGGAAATCATTGAAATTGCTACAGTGGATTTAATCTGGTGCTTGTCACATGTTTTCTCTTATTTTTCCACAACATACCATGTGGGTAAATAGGGCATATGGTAATAACATCTATTCACACATGTATTTTAAATGTTTATTGAGTACTTGTTGTTGAGCCAGGCACTGTAACAGAAGCTAGGGATACAATGAATAAATAAAACAAGCAAGGGTCTTGCCTTCTTGGAGCATGCATTCTAATGAGGAAGAAGAAAAATAAGTAAGAAATAAACACAAGTCAACAAACTAACTACAATATCACTCTTGAATGTGGACAATTTGGAGGAGAATAAAAACCACCGATACAAAGAAAGTCCAAAGGACAAGACAACTTTGTGAAAATAACTAATTCAATCTAGACAGGCAGTGTTTTTACGTGGGATTAAGGAGAAAGGGACAATGCTAGAAGCGTAACTGCACAGAGATGATAACTGAAGCCTTAAGACTATTACAGATGAAATTAGAGAAAAGCTAGGACAGAAGCTTCTTGAATGGCCATCCTAACTAGAAGTCCTCAGTGATACAAACAGCCCATCATCACAAAGGAGCACCCATTTTATGTTATCTTGGTTCCATTCTCTGGCCTTGATGGTATTCAAAGGTAAAGTCAAAAAGAAGGGGGGAGTGTGCCGATTTATAACCCTAGAAATAAAAACTATGGGCAGAATATTGGGATTTTCAGGTGGCATCTTTTTTTTTTTTTTTTTTGAGACAGGGAGGTAATTCGGTTTGTTTATTTATTTATTTATTTGCATGGCAGTACTAGGGACTGAACCCAGGACCTCATGCATGCTAAGCAGGCACTCTACCACTGAGCTATACCCTCCCCCTCAGGTAGCATCTTTGAGAGGTAGAACCGAGAGGTTAGAGACTGCTACTATAAGAACTTCATAAACTTTGTTATTCCTCACATCTGCTGTTTTGTAATCCTCAATCTGTTTCCTTAAACTGAAAAGGGCTTTGTTTTCAGGGCTGGCAGGAAGACAGAGAAGAGACAACACAGCAAGTCTTGGGAGGACTCCAAAGGATTAGGGAGAAGTGACTGATAAAAGGTGTACTGAATCCCTGGAACCTGCTTCAAAGTTAAGAAAAGAGATCTGGGTCACAGATCTGAGCCTGAGGATGATCTCGGGGCCAACAATGATAAGACTTAGACATGGTTTCTAACATAGAGAAAATATAAAAAGAGAAGATCCATCTTGGAGGCATGACCCTCCAAAATGGTCATGGTCATCTTCCTCAAGGAAAAGGTGTCAGCAACACCAGGAAATGATCCTAGAAAAGAAGGACCAGGACAGTGCTATGCCATGGAGACCAAAAGGATCTGAAGTAAGGGCAGGTGATTACCTGTATAGATACTGTAAAGATTGTGGTAGCTCACAATGAAAAAAAAATGTGACAATGAATATACATATGTTCATGTATAACTGAAAACTTGTGCTGTACACTGGAATTTGACACAACATTGTAAAATGACTATAACTCAATAAAAAAAATGTTTAAAAAGAAAACACTGCAAAGAGATTAAGAAAAAGGAGAACTGAGTCAAAAAAGGTTATTCATTTTGGCAATTTGGAAATCTCTAATTATGTACAAGACTTTAGCTTCAGAAAAGTAGAGTGGTTAGAAGCCAGACTACAAATTAATTAAATGTAATAAACATTTACTGAAAGCCTCCCATGAGAAAAATACTCTACATTCTATGGGGATTATCAAGATCAGTAAAATGGTCCCCACTTTCAAGAAATTTACAGTTTAGGTCAGGAGAAGTAGGAGCAAGTTAGGCAAAGAATCACACAAAAATATAAATGTCTTAGGTATCCCTAAGAGACACTGATACATACTAATAAGAGATTTCAAGAGAATAAATAACCACAGACTGTTTGATGGCAGAAGGTGACAGGAAATTAGGAAAATCTCAGGGACTTAATCTTAAAGACTAGGTAGTACTAGTAATGATATCAACAATAAAGGAATGGCTGATACTTCTGTAGGCAGAGAAAGGAAGGGAAAGGGCATTCTAAGAGGAATAACAATAAGCAAAATCATGGCAGGCTAAAACTCACAGTATGTTAAGAACAATCAGGAAAGAACATAAGAAGCTCCATTACACCAGGAACTTTACATCCACCACCTCACTGAATCAAGATAATGCATAGATTACTATCACCCACAGCCGCTGAGGCAGAGTCCTCAAGAAGTAAAGATATGTCCAAGATCACAAGGGTAGCATATAGCTGCGATCTGAACTGTTCTGATGCTGAAGCTTACATATCAGCATACTGCTGTTCCACCTGCTTTATACTGTACAACCCAGTTTCCCTGGAGGTTCCACCTGCTTTATACTGTACAACCCAGTTTCCCTGGAGGGTTTAGGCAGAGATGTAATGATACTGTATTGGAAAGTGGTTTGTGCTCATATTAGAGAGGAGTATCTTGAATGAAAGAGCAAATTGTCCGTATGTAAATTTGACAGTCAATTCCAAAAAGATAACAGCACCTTTACTGAGTGCTTTGCTTCATGCCAAGGACGGTGTTTATATACATGATCTTATTTCATTCTCACAACTCCATGAAGACTTATTCCAGATGATGAGAAATTTAATAACCTGCCTGAAGTTACAATGTCAGTAAACTGCAGCAGAATTCGAAATGAGGCTGTGGGTTTCAAAGGCACTGCTTTTTACATGATTATTGTGTATTGTATTATAAATGAAAAAGATACCAAGAAGTTCAACTTCACTAATAATCAAAGGAAATACAAATTAAAACAATCATTGTCAGTGGTAAAACCCTTTAGAAAGCAATCTGGCTACATAAACCAATGCTAAGCTAACTACTAACAACTAACTAGTACTAAGAGAGTGAGGTGGTCCTCTCATATAGCAGCATTTCCCAAAGGTTTTGTTAGATAAAATACTACTTCCATAAGATATTAGCAAGGAATGCCCAAAAGAACTGTTAAATAAGGTTGGGAAATTCTGGGTTAAACATTTAAAAAAAAAAAAAGATTCTGTTTTTTATCAGTAAGACTTAAAATAAGCTATGTTCTTATTCATGTGAGTATTAAGATGTAAATGTAGTTCACCACTGTGTTTCCCAAATTTATTTGACTACCGGAATCTTATTTTTATATTATTTTATTTTTTAGACTTTTATTTTATACCCCATCTCACAGAACTTCTAAGTGTTCCAAGGATCATATTTTGGGAAGTACAGCCATTCGGTACGATCACAATTATGTTAAATAGATATGCTATGTATGTATGTATATATACATATACATATGTGTGTGTGTGTGTGTGTGTGTACACATAAAACTAAAAGGGAATGTAAATGTAGTTATCTTTGGGTTCTGGAATTACCAAACACACATGTGACTTATATAATACACTAGTTATGAAAATATTTTCCAAGTTTTCTACAATCAGTAGGAATTAATTTTTTAATTAATTAAAAATAAATAAAAGTTTGTACCCTCCAATCCAGTAATTCTACTTCTGGAAAATCTATCCTAAGAAAATAACCCTAAATGCAGACAAAAATTTACGCACAAAAATATTCATAGAGTTCTTATAACAAAAATTCTGGGAACAGTCTAGAAGTCCAATAACAGAAAATTGGTAAGAGAAGGTGCATGCCCAAACAATAAAACACTCTGCCAGTATTTCAAAAGATGTTTACAAAGAGTTTTTAATAACAAAGAGAAACATTTTATGTGTTGCTATGAAAAGGCAACACATAAAAATGTATATACTGTCTGATTTTAAAATGCACAGAAAAATAAAGATCAGAAGGATCTATGCCAATTTTTTAATAAATTTTTTTTAGCTTTTGTTTTGGGAAAGAGGTAATTAGGTTTATTTACATTTTTTTAAAAATTTTTAATTTAAATAGAGGTCCTGGGGATTGAACCCAGACCTTGTGCATGCTAAGCATGCACTCTACCACTGAAAGCCTCCCCCCAGTATATGCCCAATTTAACAGAGGACTCTGAATGAATTATATTGAACAAAAATTACACAATTAAGTTTGTACTTAAGGAGCAGTAATCTGGTAACGGTGTGTCAAATGAACAGGACTAGAGAGAGTGACAGAGGTAGGACAACTATTTGTTGTCACAGCAATATCTGCAGGATAAAGGAAACTAAAATTTTATCCAACACTTAGAATAACCAAAGTATTATGCCTGATACTTTACATATATAACCTCTTCTAATCCACACAATAATCTTTACATAACAATAATAATTACAGAACCATTTTTTGGGCACTTTCTATGTGCTAGACGTGTACATTATATCACTTAAATTTTAATTCTCACAATAATCCTATATTGTAGGAGTTATTATTCCTATTTATTGATGAGAAAACTAAGGCTTGGATTCCCTAGGCTTAAAATTCCTAAGGCCACATAGCTAACAAGTATTGAAGATGGAATAAGGGTAACAGCAGTAGGAACAGAAGAATGATGTTTTGACAACAGGGGCCGGTGAGGAGGGAGTAAAAGACAATGCAAAAACAACACCCCAGTTAATTTTGTTACTAGGAACAAAAACACCTAGTGCTCTGATCTTGGTTTCCTGTATCACTCTTCAATAAAGGGAACAAAGCCTCCTTGGAGAAATGGCTCATTCTAAGACTGGGACAGGAAATATGCAAGATGAGGCTGGAGCATCTTCTAGGGCCAGAAAATAAGAAAGAGCTTTCAAAAAAAAAAAAAAAAAAGGAAAAACAAAAAACAAAAAAAACCCTACACTGATGGCAGTATGTCAAAGGGTCATGGGGCCAACTAAAGAGCTCCCAATGTCCAAAGCTGGAATGTTTGAGCAATAAAATAAATATAATAACCCAAAGTTCAAACTGATATAAATAAGTGATTGAATAAATAAATGAGGAAGAAGAGACAAACCTCCTGTGCAGAATTCCAAATGATGTGTATAAATAAATACTCCATCCTTAAGGAAGAGAGCATAACTCCCTACTCTTCAAGTGTGGGCTGTGAATAGTGTTTTTCTTCTAAAGAGTACAAAATGGAAAGGAGAGAGGAAAAAAGTAACTTTATAGTGGAGAAACCTTAAAGCTACCTCAGCAGGAAGAGCATGCTAAATATCAAGAGTAAAAAAATCATTGTGATACTGTGTACCCCTGTATGATATGAACTATGTATCCCTGTATGATATGATGAAAATGTTACTTTACTTCTAAGGTTGTCCTCTAAAAAGTACACAACTCCACTATAATCATGAGAAAAACATCAAATTCCAGCAGAGGGGCAGCCAACAAAAATACCTTACCAATACTCCTCAAAACTGTCAAGACCATCAAAAACAAGGAAAGTCTGAGAAACTGTCACAGCCAACAGGAGTAAAGGAGACATGAGAACTAAATGTAATATGCTATACTGAATGGGATACTGAAACAGGAAAAAAAAAAACTAGGTAAAAAATAAAGGAATCTGGTAGGGATATAGCTCAAGCGGTAAAGCACATGCTTAGCATACACAAGGGCCTGGGTTCAATCCCCAGGACCTCTAAAAATAAACAAATAAATAAACCTAAAATTACCCCTCAAAAAAGGAAATCTGAAAAATGTATGAACCTTAGTTTATAACAAGGTATCAATACTGGTTCATCAACTGCAATAATGACACCATACTAATGTTAACATGTTAATAACAGGGGAAGCTGAATATAAGGTATATGGGAATTATATCATTTTCTCAATTTTTCTACAAATCTAAATCTGTCCTAAAAAATAAAGTCTATATAAAATTTTTAAAAAGAGAGAGAGAAATGATGCAAAAAGTTGATCTTGGTTTAGCTAGAACAGTACTGCCTTTAACAGAAACAAGGAAGGAAAAACTGATACTGATTTTGGTCAGACTGGATTTAAGGTGTGACAGTACATCTAAGAATGAAAGCTAGTCACCAAACAATCAGAAAAGGGAACTGGCAACTCAAGAGAGAGGCTGGTGCTAGAAATAAACCATTGTAAAGAGTTAAGAAACAAATAAGCAGTAAGGAAATGGAAATAGTATGTGTGGACCTGATATTCAAGAAATCAGGCTATGAACAGGAAAGAAAGAGAAATGACAGATCTTGATTTCTCAGTGAAATAAAAAGTGAGGTCATTTGCCACAAGAAGGAGATTTAAAATGGAAGGTTACAGAGAGCTGAGAAAGGTAGGGAAAATAACCATGGTAGAATGCAAGCAAACCAAGAAGGAAGAATTGGACAGAAGCTGTGATGTTGGCAGAAGTTAACATTAAGTTACATTGTATTGAATGTGCAACTGTGTCTTTTCTCTACCCACCTGCTGTGGCCTAGAAGCAGAAGCCAAGAAAACAGTTGATGGGTATGATTCAAGATAACAGAAGTGCTTGCTTAGTATAGAAAATCAAAATGAAGGAAGAAAACAATGAGGACAGCATCAAATGACTGGTTACAGAGGTCTAGATGGGGGCCTCAAAATTAGTCATGAAAGAAACGGAAGACTCAATGAAATGAGAAAGGTAAAGGACCAGAGAACCTAAGGAGGACAAAATCTGATTCTGTGAGTGTGATGTAGTAAAAATGGTGATTGGGTAAGGAGGTTAAAGTGAGAGATGGAGAGGGCCTAAAGGCGGAAGCAGTGTCATAGGTGAGGTCCTATGTAGTAGGTAGGTCCAGATTGTAGTGATTTTCATGTGTAGCTGGTTTCAAACCTCAAAGGAAAGTCAATGGTCTCATGCTGAGGAACTATAAAATAAGAGTATTCCGAACATGCTGGAGACACTGAGAATGAGTGGAGACACTGAGAAACAGAATGGAGAAAAAAATATGATCGGATACATCTGGGTCCTTGTGGGCAGTAAATGATGGCCCTTGAGGTTTTAGAGAAAATGCTATAATTGCATGGCAGCATCTTCCACGAGGATGAGAGTGACAGTGGTGGATCGATGATCTGGAAGTAGTAAGGGAAAGCAAAATAGCAGTGTGATTCCTCCTCTTCCACATTGTCATAGAAAACAGAAGATGCTTCTTGGTAGGAGGGTAGGGTGAGATGTGATATCTGGACTTTCATTAAATCAGTTTAAAGAAAACAGAATAAGGAGAAGTATACTGGACAATGAGTAATATTTTCAAAGCACACATTACAGGGAGCTGGTTGAAGAAGGACCTACTATGTAGACAGCAGAGGAAGAGGTGGTACCACTTTGAAATGTGAGGTTGCAGAGAAGTATCAAAGACTTGGGTTGTCATAGATACCATAGGAGAGGTGGGTTGAGAGGTAATAACATGGAAAACAGCAAAGCAAAACGACACATTTTAGAACAGTCTGCATGTACCAAAGCACGCGTGCAAGCACACACATGCACATACACACTGTCACTTCTACAGGATATACATACACAATGAGGGCTACAAAAAACAGTAACATCTTGCCTTGCACAGCATTTTTATAAGTTGCTTTCATATATTACTATCTTATTTATCATCAGTGGGTAGATATTACTATGCCCATTTTTTTTAAGATGAAATTATAATGGGAAAGCCAAAATGAAAATCTTGATTCTCAATTTTCAACACATAATTCTCACACACACAGCAGACAGTTCAGCATCTCAAGCAGCCAGGCTGGAAACTCTTCTCTAGCCAGAAGTAATAGTAGATTCTACCAGCTTGTCAGAGAGCTTGAGAGGCCACTAGACACCTTCCTATTTGCCTTCTTGCACCTGAGATCTCTCAATTCCTATCACCAACACCAGAGAAGGGACAGAAGGCTGGTGCCATCAAGGAGAAAACTCAAGCTGAAAGTTGTATTAGGTTCCTCTTCCCTTCATACCTCTAGACCTCAGTGATCCAACAATGAAGATGAGGAAGATAGTGGAAAAAGCACTATGTAGCAACGAGGAGGTCTCCAACAGATACAGCTTCGAGAAAAAGAATTAAAACGGGGCTGGGGTAGGGCAGAAAGCAGGCATACTAAGAGATGGGGGAGGGGAAGGGGGAGAGCAGGATTTGGAGGGAACTGAGGGTGGAGGGGTCCCCAAGGCTGAAGAACCCAAAAGAGATATGGGAGCTCCAACTGCTGGAGAAAAGTTAAGGGCCAGTGAGGGTCCTGGAGCAAGGACCAGCATTGAAGAACCCCAGGGTTTGGGTGACCGGAAGCGGAGACCCCCAAACTCGAGACCAGAAGGGGGCGCAGGTGACACCCCGTAGGAGAGAATGAATGGGGAAGGCGGTCCGGAGGGCGGGGCAAAGGATGGGCCCTGGGATGGGCGGGGCACAGACCCCTTTCCAAGTCCGAACCCCTGCCCCGAGAGCCCGGGGAGAAGCGGCTCCGGGTCTCCCGCACTCACCGCCGGTCTCGTCAGTTACATAGGGAGTCGCCATCTTGAAAACGCAAACCACTTCCGGCGTGAGCGGGCTGGGGTCCCGCCCCCCTCCCCACCGGAAGTGGAGTCCTGACCGTGGCGGGCCACCATTTTAGTCTTAAAGGGAGAGTACACCATTTTATGGACCGAGGTGGAGAAGGAGGGAGTAGAAGCTGAAGGCTTTAATAAAATAAGTGCCGTGGGCTTGATAATGCCACTTATAACATTATTGAGGTCCTGCTGCGTGTATAGCAGTTCTCTGGGCGCCGAGAGAAGTGCCGAGGCACAGCCCCTCTTCCTCACAGGCATTCTTCGTCCGTCTAGGACCTGCGGGAGAAAAGGGGGCAAGGCCCATCTGCACCCAGAAAGGGGGAGTCGCTAACAGATGAGGAAAAGAATATTTAGACCCTGGCCTGAACCCAGGTCCCAGAGCAACTTGGGGACATGGGGCGGGGCAGGCCAACTCCGGGAACGCACTGGGGCGCACCAATGTTAGGGGCGAACGCAAGACCAACTGACCCTCTCTTAGAAGGTGGGGAGGTCGAAATCGCTTGCCGATTGCCCTTGGCCGCTCAGCTCGACCTCCGGACAGAGACCCGCGAGAGGGGCGTGCAGGGGCAGAAAGCGCTGCCGGCTGGTCACCGGTCCCTGAGCCTCAGGGTTGCTGGCGGCTTCTATGGCTGAGGAGGCGTCGGGCCGGGCCGGGCCGCGCCGGGCTGGGCGGGCAGCCCTGGGCTAGCCCTGCCCCTCGGGCGGCCCCAGGACTCGGCGGCGAAGTGATGACTGCCCAAGTTTGTTCTGGCCTTCGACCCCGGGAGCCTCCTCGGGTTTGGCCCCAGGGTCAGAGGGCAAGTTGAAGGCTTCTGGGCGGACCCAGTTAGTATTCTAATTAACCTTGTCCGAGTGTCTGGGCGCTGGGGATCGAAAGCGGGGCAACACGCCAAAAATCCGAGCCGTACGGTCGGTCACTCCCTTTGCAGCCCTGCCCTGCCCCGTGCCTCCCTATTCTTTAGACGAACCCAAAATGTTCTCCCTCCCCCGCTCTTTTCAGCAGCTCTTTTTCCTTCTGGGCTAAGTCCTGCTAAACTCGTTTCCCCTACAGCCTAGGAGGGGCCAGCTGCATGTTTCTCTCCTCAGGTGTCTGCCCACCCTCTCCCCCGACGTTGCTTTTTCCTTATCAACCCTTCTACCTTCCTCCAAACCCCCAACTTTGGCTGAGGTTAATATCCAACGGAACCGCTTAGGGACCACCTCCAACACTAGGCTGTATGTCCCATTTATAAAACAAATAAACAAAAACAACAACAACCAAACCAAACAAAACAGAGCAATGGCTGACTAGGAACTTCCTAAAGCTTTGATATGAAGCTTCAGAAACTTTCTGGGGTCACAGCTTGTCCTCCCATACTCCACCTTTCTGAATTCCACCAAAGGCTCAACTCACAAGAGCTCAAAAAGACTCATTTAAAAACTGATTTACATTCACAGTTATTGCAAGTGTTTTAACACTGCCATCCTTAACCCTTGCCCTTCTTTCACCAGTAGTGCTTCAGCCCTGCGGGTCTAGCATCCTGTCAATAGCCTTGTTACTAGCAATTAGAGGTAAGGGTGAGCTGAAGCTTCTAAAAGCTAGAGAGTTACATTAGTCCTGACTGTACTACCTGAGGAGGCCTAGAGTACTAGTGCTAGTGGGCTGCTCAGTGGACCTTTTTTTGCAAGAAACGTGGCCCCTGTTGACTACCCACCTCTAGGCCCCCCACTATGCCCCCCTCCATCCTGCCTCAGCTCTGGGGTTGACAGGAAGTGAAACTCAATTCTGCCTAGCAGACCTGCCTGGGACCCAGCCCTGAACCCCGGATATGGCCCCCCCCACCCTGAAGAAGGAGAGCTAAGAGGCCGAGGAGAACAAGGCTGTTGTTTTTTCCTTTCCCTTTGTTCACTGCGGTTTCTTTCTTTCTGATTTTTATGATGTGGTTGATTAAAGACATGAGCACCTGGAACTGTAGGCATTAGACGCCTCCTCCTTAGATGTTTCTTGGCCTTTCTTCCTCCCACCCCCACCCATAACTGACTGGGGTATGATGGAGCACAGATCCTAAAGAAGACGCAAGCCTAGAGTATGACTGATTCCATCTTATTCCTTATTAGAGAGATCACCTCATGCCCCACATTGAA
The DNA here is from genome assembly GCF_048564905.1 of Vicugna pacos. Lineage (NCBI taxonomy): Eukaryota > Metazoa > Chordata > Mammalia > Artiodactyla > Camelidae > Vicugna > Vicugna pacos. Next base: position 720,639 of record NC_132998.1, read on the forward strand.
GTCTCAAAAAATGTCTTAGAAGGGGCATCTTTAACTTCATGTAGGAACATAGCTGAGGATGACAGAGTGAGAAACACAGGCCATAAATAGAGTGGTAGCACTGCAGGAGTTACTTGTAAGGAAAGCTGAGTACCTTAAGGATCAGTGTCATTCCAGGATTCCTAGATGAGGGGTTCAGGGGCAGAAAACTGGTTGGAAGAGGGGCTAGGGTACTTGTTCTTACTTAAATTCTATGTTTGTTTAGGATGGCTTTCAGTGGTGAGGCTTTACAGACATACCCACACACACCATGCCACTCTCTGGTGCAGTCCATAAGCTGGGCTATGCTTTTGGCAGTCCTGCAGAACTAAGTACAGGACCTGGGCATAATAAGTCTTCAAAAGTTCTTATGATTCCATGACTAAGGAGGTCACGTAGGAAGGGAAGATGAAGGAAGGGGAGTGGCAAGGTCCTTATCTTTTTAAGATTAGAGGGGAGAGGAGCAGAGAGACAGGCCCTCTCCAACCCCTGCCTCAGATCTCCGGTTCAGATGCAACTACAATACTCCCAAACCCTATTACTCAGCAGCTATATTTCTAACAAAAATGGAGGATTCTCTTCGGACAAGGCTATCTTGAAACAGTCTGAGAACTGCTTAGATCCCTCTGTTTCCACTAGAGGGCCTCATGTATTCATTCCTTCTCTCCAACCCCCACCAAAAGTATGTCTATATTATGTGTGTTTGTATGTGTGTACATACAAACACAACATAACGCACAATACAGACATATACCTTTCCAATCAGAGTTCTCCCCTCCCCACTCTTCCATTACTAGGTGTACGAGGGAAGATTCCAGGAACTCAAGCCTTTGTTACTGTGCCCTATTTCAATGAAAGGTAGGAGGGGGTTAGGGCGGGGCCAGGGAGCAGGATGCCTGGGTCCCCAGTTCCTACCAGTAAGGCCCTAGGCCTCTGTCTTTCACCCTTGCTCTACCAGCATCCATGCTGCCCCAAGAGCTCTAACAACTCCAGAACAGATTCCAGACAGGAGAAGCTGAAAGGATCTCCTTTCACCCTGATTTGTGGCCAGGGCCTTCCATACCACCTGCCAAGGCCAGCAGGTAAAGTGGGAGGGTTCGGGCATGAAGAAAGGGTGGACGCAGACCAGAATGCTGTTTGCACCTAAACCTCAACCCGAGAATTAAGGGAAGAATCTGAGTCTTGAGAGAAGATGTCCTTAGCCTGGGGAAAACAAATCCCTGACATCTAGGGTTTGGGTTTAACCTAGGTGAGGAGGCAAAATGGCCAGATTCTCTCAGATAGTGTCAAGCAGTGGAGCCCATGGTGGCAGAGTGAGTGAGTGGTTTTAGGATGTGGAGTCTGGAACTCTGGACTCCTGAGTATGAATTCAATTCATGGTGGATGGAAAGGAGTTGGGAAGAGAAGTCCCCAGGTGGCAGCAATTAGGAGAGGGTGAGACGCTAGTTGGGTGGACAACTGACAAGCTGTCCCATCAGTTACCCCGCCTCCAACCTTGGCCTCCAGGGGTTGGGGATGCGGGGAGCGGTTTTGAGTGGTTGAAAGATAAAAAACAGAGCTGTTATATCGGGGCAGGAATGAGTGGCTCAGGAATGTAGAGAAAGTGGCACAAATCAGAGCCCTGGAGATATTCGGGGGAGGAGAGACTCGGGTCTGGTGAACTAGAAGTTCCCGAAGTTGGGGGCGCCGGGAGCTGGCGCGGGCGGGCGGGCGGGTCGGGGTGCGGGGCGGGCAGCTGTGTCGTCAGGAGCGGGGCGGCCCCGCGGCGGCCGCGTCTGCCTGGCCCGTCCCCTCCAGCCCAGCTCAGGCTCCAGCTCCCGCGCCGGCGCTCCAGCTCCGACCGCGCGCCCTCCGCCGGCAAGGTAGAGACCCCGCGAGCCCCCTGCCGCCTCCAGTCCTCCCGCTCCGGAGCAGGCGGGGGCAGGGGCCACGGGAGGGGACGCCCCAGGGGCTGGGGTGGGTAGGGCTGCTGGGCCGAGAAGGAGGAAGCGTGACAGCTGGAGCGGGCAGCTAGAAGGGTTTGCGCCAGGAGCTCGGGGCAGCGGGAGGGCTGGCTCAGAACCCCGTAGGCTGCTTTTCCCCCAGACCTTCCCCCGCATCTCTCCCGATCACTCGGACGGATGCTGAAGCCGGCTCCTAGGGACGCGAGTCGGAGGAAAGTCCGTTCTGGAACCTCCGCAGAGCTGCACGGGTAGAGAAGGGTTCTTGTTTGGCCTCCTGGTCTCCAACTTCCCACCCATCTCCTTTCCACACCTGTCACCGGGAAGTTTCTGAAACTCCCTGGGTCTGAATCCCACTTTTCTCTTTTAAATGGGGGAAATGAACTTTGCCGGGAAGAAATGCAAATGTTACTGGGCATCTCCTCAACCTCATAACATATGAGCCCACATCCCCCAACCATGCCAACATCGTAACTTCCTCCTGTACCACATAATGACACCCCCCTACACAGACACACTCACATGCACACACCACCCTCCTAAACAAGCAACACTACCATCTGCGACGTTTGTGGAGGCCTAACACATTTTGAGGCTTCAAGCCAAATGATTCCCTCTAGGAGCCACTGATGGATAGCAGGAATGGGCAGTAAAGATGAGACCTTCTCTCGGTCCTAAGAAAGAGGAGGAGGTTGCAAGCCCTGGTGTGGTGAAGGGATTCAGAAGTCCAGGTGATCAGGGGAGTGCCTGCTCCTTGGGGTGTTTTGCTGGGTCAGCCTGAGTGTTCCGGGGGCATAGCTGATTCTTGAGTAATGGTAAACCGACATGACTTGGAATGTTAGCAATGAATGTTACAATGAAGAAGGAAACTTGAAATGTTAGCACTGGTTTTAAAAATCATATTTATCTCTTGGTTACCAGTAATTTTCATGTTTAAAATAACATCTAGAAGACCAGAGGCACTAAGATTTAATCGAATGGACTAAGGACAGGATGTCTCAAGTCTGGGTGTGACCCTGAAAGAGCTGCTTTTTCTCTGGGCCTCAGTTTCCTCCTCTGTAAAATAAGAGAGTTGGTGCCTCCCAGCTCTAAAGATGTTCAGGGTACTCTGCCTCCAAGTCAACTTCTTACTTTCTGACCCCCAAGTTTGTAGGGGCAGGCAGGGAAAACAGGAGAGAAGGGAAGCGTGAGTCACAAATAGCTGGCGGGCGGGCAGCAGACCCCGCCCTCCCAGCCCTGGCACTCGCCTGAACTAGCCCAGGTTATAGCCTCGGGGTTGGGATGGAGAAGGACAAAACTGGACTCATTCCAGGTTTTTAAGACCCTGGACAGCTGAAAAAAAAAACCCCAGAAGCCCTTATGGCCAGTGTCTCAGCCCAGGGATGTCCTTGGACCCTGACAGTCTAGTTTCTATAGCCACCTCCTCACACTCCCAGAGGCAAAGTGCAGGATCCTGATACTACATGTCTGTGCCTGAGATATGACACAAGAGGGAAGGTATACAACTGCTGCTGGGAGTCCCTAGAATTTATGCCTTCCTGGTCCAAGGCATTATTTTTCCTAATCTCCAGATGTGTTTCTCTAGCTACCACCCTTGTATAATAATAATTAATAGTAGTAGTAGTAGTAGTAGTAATAATAATAATAATATTCATTGCCTTCTTTCTCTGTGCCATGCAATTTGCTGAGTATATTGCGTGTATTACCTTATTAATCCCCAATTTGTGACTAATTTGTCTAGACACCCATTTTACCAGTGAGGAAACAATTTCAGGGAGATGAAATAACTCACCCAAGAGCTAACATTCCAATCCACCTCTATCTAATTCAAAAGTCCATTCTCTTAACCTCTACTGAATACTACATTTAAGATCTAGGGGGGTAGGAAGGTTATTGTGAAAAGAGAGGCAAAAGAGAAGTATTGTGTCCTCTCTCCTGTTTGTCCTTTTTTGCTCTCTCCCTGTCGCTTTCTCTCTCAGATTTCATTTCCTAGAAGCTTGGAGCCATCTAAGAATCCCAGGGGTAATCAGAGAGGCTAATTAAGCCATACAGGCCCCATTAGCCATAAGACTATTATGTATTCATTAGATCCGTTGGCAGTAGAAGTTGGATTATAGTCATTGAAAGGGCCAGAAGGGTGGAGTCCTTTCTCCAGAATATCTGTGTCCCAGAACCCCCTTCTAAGAGTTCCCAGAGAGCCTCCAGAACGGGAATAGTATACTACACAGCAGTGAGCAGCAAAGATGTCCCAAGGGCAGAGGCTATAGAGAAGGTTCTTGCATCATCAGAAAGGAAATTCTAGTAGGCCCTAACTGCTTCCTTAAGCCTGACCCAACAACCCTCAATAAATGGGCAGAGGGGAGATAGAAGGTCAGAGCCTTGGGTGGAGTACCACAATAAGTACTTTCTAGCATCATTTATTCATTTAACAAATAGTTATTTAGCACCTACTGTATGTGCTCCAGATTGTCTCATATTCCCCTGATTGTCAGGATGGATACTCTGGCATCCCATTTAACCATATTTTGATTCATGGTCCCCAAATATGATTCCTTAACTTTACACAACTATTTGCACAATCAGTATGGAACATTTGCAACAAGATGGGCATTAGGTATTGGGGATCCAGTGGTGAAAAAGACTGACAAGTCCCTGCCCTGTGGAACTTACATTTTGATAGGAGAAAACAAACAATAAATAAAGAAGCTAATGCATTGGCAAGACAATTTCCACTTGTGATAAGCTCCCAGAAGGAAACAAAGGAGGATGCTGTGCAAAGGAGAGGGGCAACTTATGACAGAATGATCAGGGAGGTCCTCCTGGAGGAGCTGACATTTGAGATTAGGCAAGAAGTCAGCTCTGCCAAGAGTAGGGAAGGGTGTTCCAGGCAGACAGAACAGTCAGTGTCATGGCCCTGAGCAGAAAGGATTTGAAGTGCTTGCGGAAGAAAAAGGAAGGTAGTGAGACTAGAAGGCAGTGTGTGAAGGGGACAGTGGAACAAGAGGAGGACAGAGAGACAGGCATGAACCCCGTCATGCAGTTTTGGGGTTAGAGCCTTGGCTCCTCTGCTTATCACCTGCCTTGGGAAGTCCCAGCCTCTTTGAGCTCCCATTTCTTCATTTGTAGGATGGCTATACCAATAATTCCCTCCTAGAATTTGATTTTACTTGTTAATACAATAATAGCTACCATTCCTTGTAAGTCTTCTATATGCCAGGCATTATACTAGGTACTTTTCATACGTTATTTCACTTAATCCTTGCAACTATGAAATTGGGTATCATTCGCCCCATTTTATAGATGTAATTTGCCCAAGTTCCACAGTGGTATCAGAGCTAAGAATGGGACCCAAATATGACTAACCCCAGTTTTGTTTGACTCCAAAGTGGTGCTGTACTGTAATACTGTAAGATATTATTGTTATTGCTGTTATTGAATCCTCAAGGCAAGTTGCCCTCTGCAACCTGGCCCTTGGGTCAGTGGTCAGCCTGATCCACATGGTGGCCCCTCCTTGGTCCCTGAGTCCCATAGTGGAAAGTTGGGGCTCCCCAAACACTGCTAACCTAGCGGAATGGAAGGAGGAACCCCGCATCAGAGACTCCCGCCCTCAGCACAACCCTCCTGGAACTGAGAAGCCAGGCAGATGCTCAGCGCCTTCCTCCCCTGCCTCCTCCCAACCTCTCTGCCTGGGTCCCCGCCCTTCCCCTGTGGAGCTCTGCAGGGCGGAGGCGAGGCGGGGCCGGGGTCGGACCCGGCGAGAGCTGGTTCTGTGTCGCGCGCGTCAGAAGCGCTAGAGGTCGTTGCGGGGCGTGGGTGGCTCTGGGAGTGGGTGGCTGAGCGGAGCTGGGGACCGGGGCTGGGGACCGAGGCTGGAGGCGGAGCAAGATGGGGTCGCAGCCAGGGAGGCGTTCCGCCATCTCAGTGAGAACCGCCGGAGGGCCGGGACCGCGGGATCCGAAGGGAGATGGGACGGAGCGCAGGCCCGGCAGAGACCGCAGAGACTGGGGGTGGAGGGAGAAAAGGTAGAAGCAGGAGAGGGACACGCTCACAGAGACAGATACAGCCTGGGAACGCGGGGCTGGGGCGCGGGAGGCGAGGGTGGTCAGGGATGAATCAAATTAGGGGAGAAATCAGCGAGCTGGAGAGGGATCCAGAAATGTTGGAGAGAAAGTCAGAGATGAGACAGAGAAACAGAGACAGAGGACAGACACTGTCAATGAGAGATAGAGACATAGGGGAGAGGAACACAGGGAAAGGAAGAGACTTAGGGAGGGACTCAGAGACGAGGAAAGAACAGAAATTATAGTAGCAGTGGAAAATGAACAGAGTAGCTGGAAGCAAAGAGGCACAGACAGCTGGCTAGTCCTGCCACATGCTTTTGTTACCTTCCTCCAGACCTACCTTTGGAAGCGGAGGTGCAGGCACCGGAAGTACTACTACCAAGCTGCCTTTGCAGCCATCCTTAGGAAAAAAAGAAAGATGGCCAAGGAGAGGGGCCTAATAAGCCCCAGTGATTTTGCCCAGCTGCAAACGTACATGGAATGTGAGTCTTCCTCTCAGCCCTTCAGTTCTGGGGACCTCACTGTTAAAGAATCCCTTCTCCTCCTCATTCCCACCCAACACCCCCTGTTTCCTCCAGCGGCCCTGAGACAGTGTGCTGCTGAGATCTGCCTGGCTGGAGAGGGGAGGAGAGGGAAATGGGGAGATGCCTGGGGTCTCAGCTCTCTGCCCACCTTCTCTGAACCTTGACCTCTGGCTCCGAGTCTCAGAGAAAAGAAGTAAAGAAGGCAACCACCTTGGAGGATCTGAACTGTTTTTCTCTCTGTATTTCTGTGTTTCTTTTTGGAATCTCTTCTTTTTTCTTCTCACTGGAAACTTCTTTCCTTTTGGCTGTCTCGGCAAGAATCTAGCAGAGGACAGGGAGAACTGAACCAGACTAATGCTCTACTCTCACTCTCTTCACACCCTAGACTCCACCAAAAAGGTCAGTGATGTCCTAAAACTCTTTGAGGATGGTGAAATGGCTGAATATCTCCAAGGAGATGTGAGTGGCAGCTGGGAAATCCTCTCCATCCCCAACTCCTCCCATCTTTGTTTTTGCTACTGCATTGTGATGGCCAACTTCCAGGGATTATTCTGAGCCCAATCCTTGCTGTCCTCTCTAGATTCCCCAGTGCCCACTGTCATGGCAGCTATTGCTTTGGGACAAAACAAGAGATTCCATTAACTCAGACCTTAGCCCAAGAAACCATATTCCCGCTTTGGTTGCTTCTCAACTCTGCACTTATTGTCACTGTCCCCACCACTCTTGATTCGTCAGTCCCCAACTCCCGTCCTGTAGACTCCCCCAGGGTAATGCCTGCTCTCATCGTAGGCCATTGGGTACGAGGGATTCCAGCAATTCCTGAAAATCTATCTGGAGGTGGATAATGTTCCCAGTCACATAAGCGAGGCACTGTTTCAATCCTTCCAGACCGGTTACTGCTTAGAAGAGACTGTAAAACAAGGTATGGTCACGTAGGTAGGACTGGGCTGGGCCTCTGGAAGAACAAATTAAGTGTGAGTTCTGGGGTGAGAGTTGAATTGAGTCACATGTTGGGGGCAGGGTAAGAGGAGAGAGGTGGAGAGTGGCCAGACAGGTCTAGGAGCTGGAGGGAGGAAAGTTAAAGGGAAGAGTTGGAACGAACAAGGGAAAAGAGAAGAGCCAGAGTGGAGGCAGCTGCAACCTCAGATCTGCTGTACTTTTTGTACCCAGATGTGGTGTGTCTCAGCGATGTCTCCTGCTACTTTTCCCTTCTGGAGGGTGGCCGGCCAGAAGACAAGCTAGAATGTGAGTTGCCATTCAGAACTGGGAGAGGGGAGGAAAGGTGAAGGGAGAGAAGGTATTCCCCAGCCTTCCTTCCCTCATTTTTTCAGGACTCCTAAAGGCTGACAGGGCCAGACAAAGGTGGGGCCAGAGAATGGGCCCATTTCCTCTCTTCCCCCAGACTCCTTATACGTAATGCCATCCACCATAGTCACCCCAGTCCCCGTGTCTTATATATTTTCACGTGGGTGGCCTGGGATGTTCTTGGGATGTGGGAGGTGTCTACTGTCTCCCCTGTCAGGTCCACCCAGGGTAGCATCCAGGCCTGTTTCCCCTCCCTGTTTGTCTTCTGTCTCAGTCTCAGCCCCAAGTCCTGGTTGTTCATCCAAAATGTCCCTCCTTATCTCTTTGTTTTCCCTGTATTCTGTTATGAATTCTCTGGGTATTCCTCACAAACTGACCCTGGCCCCCTGAAACACCCCACAGTCACCTTCAAGCTGTACGACACGGACAGAAATGGGATCCTGGACAGCTCAGTGAGTTGGGGGACCTGTATGCTGGGCAAGGGAGTATGTGTCCATTTGTCTGTGCCCTCCTGTTCCCAACTCTTCCAGGATCTTAAGAAGCAGAGGAAGCTAGAGGGAGAAGTTGAGTCCTTTAGGGCTAAATTTGGGAGTAGGTCCCAAGCTCTTGACTCCCAAAAGAGGATGCTGGAGACATGAACTGGGGGCTGCCTTGCACACATACAAACTCACATAGACACTCATTTACTTGACAGAGGCACCTGAGGATTAGAGGGGGTCTGCGGGTGGAACTTAGAAGCCCTGATTTCTAGAGAAGAGTTTGGATGCTGGTAATGAGGGGAGATATGGCTGTGGCTCTTACCCTCTTGGCCCCCAGGAAGTGGACAAAATCATCATACAGATGATGCGAGTGGCTGAATACCTGGATTGGGATGTGTCTGAGCTGAGGCCGGTAAGGCAACTCTTCCTGCATGGCCCTTCTTATACCTTCTCCCTGATGAGTCCCACGTCTCCCTTACCTCATCACTGACAGGCAGGCTGGTGCCCTTGGCTAGGATGGCTAACCTGGGTGTCCTAGGGGGCAATGGAGAAGTGTCAGATCTGAGGGACTACTCATACCAAAAGTCCCCCCCACCTCCATTCTCTGTTCAGATTCTTCAGGAGATGATGAAAGAGATTGACTATGATGGCAGTGGCTCCGTCTCGCTAGCTGAGTGGCTCCGGGCTGGGGCCACCACTGTGCCCTTGCTAGTGCTGCTGGGTCTGGAGATGGTGAGTAGGGGAGACTTGTGAGGGTGAGTAACACGGTTGCCTTGGGTTGTGCTTGTCAGAGGTTGGCCCTCTAAGAGCTTAGACACTCCCCAGCATCTGCTGTGCCCTCCCAGACCCTGAAGGACAATGGGCAGCACATGTGGAGACCCAAGAGGTTCCCCCGACCCGTCTACTGCAACCTATGCGAATCGAGCATTGGTCTTGGCAAACAGGGGCTGAGCTGTAACCGTGAGTGATGGGACCTCAGGGCATGGGAGCAGAGGGGTAGCCCAGCTGTCTGTGGGAACACAACGCTCTGAACTTAGAGAGACCTGGGTTTGAATCCCAGGCTCTGCCACTGATTAGTGATGTGACCTTGGGGAAGCCACATAACCTCTTTAAGTCTTAGTTTCTTTGACTGAAAATGAGGTAATTGTGAGCATTACGTAAGTTGATGCAAGAAAAGTGCCTCATGCAGTGCATGTACACACTATTAAGTCTGCAATAAAAATTGGCTACTTTTATTCTTTTTGTTGTTGTTGTTCTATCTGGGCCTCCTTTACATCATCTAGTTCAGTTCCTGGCACATCAATTGAGTGGGATTTGGTATGGGGTAGCAATTGCTCTTTGAGGGGGAAGAGTGAGCAAAAGGCACACGTGTGGGAGGTGAGCACCCACCCCAAGCTTTTCTACCGTACCCTCAGAGCAAGGGGTTATATGTATCGTTTCAGTAGGTGATCTTGCCTCACCCCCAGGTAAGGAGGGAGGAGGGGCTGCAGCAAAGGCTCTGCCCTTCTTCCCTCTCACCTAGTCTGTAAATACGTCGTTCACGACCAGTGCGCCATGAGGGCCCTGCCCTGTGAAGTCAGCACCTATGCCAAGTCTCGGAAGGACATTGGTGTAAGTGACGCCATGCCCACCCAGTCACCACCAGCATCCTGGCCCTGGCCCTGGCTCTTGGCCCGTTGCTGCCCTCAGCCCTTCCCGGAGTCCCTGCTCAGACCCTCTTGGACAAGAGATTGCCTTCTTCCCCAAGGTCCAGGCACACGTGTGGGTGCGAGGAGGCTGTGAATCGGGGAGATGTGACCGCTGTCAGAAAAAGATCCGAATATATCACAGTCTGGTTGGCCTGCATTGTGTGTGGTGCCATCTAGAGGTCAGTTTGGGAGCTACCCCTCCAGCCTTGCTTTGGGGCCCCTCCCTAAGCTGCCCTCTTTCCACGCGCCTCCTCCAGCAGCATGTCTCCCTTACTGTCACAGTTGCCCTACACCCAAGGGCTCTCTGTCAGTACCAGACCCCAAGTTGAGAGGTGACAGGATTCCCTCCACCATCTCTCCATGCCTACTCTGTGTTTCAGATCCATGATGACTGCCTGCCAGCCATGGGCCCTGAGTGTGACTGTGGGCTGCTCCGTGATCACATCCTGCCTCCATCTTCCATCTATCCCGGCGTCCTGGTGAGACCCTTGGGCAGCGGCTGGGAGAGGACAGGAGTGCTCCCCTAATTTAAACACAGATGCATACACACAGTGCCATTTAGAGCAGAAAGCCTGTACTTTTAGAATTCAAGTCAGACTCTCATCTGCTTATGGATTCATACAATCCAGTTTTTCTTCCTTCTGTTTCACTCCCTTCCTAGGTCTCTGGACAGGAGCGTAAAATTAGCAAAACAAGCCAGAAGACCATAGATGATATAAATTTAAGCCCCTCTGAGGCTCTGCGGGTAAGGGGTTAGAGGCTTGAGTTTCGTCTTGGGGGCCAGTTTTTCTTCACTAGAGCCCTCATGGGAGGGGATGAAGTGGGAAGCCTGGGGAATGGTGCCTACTCTGCAGAAGCCCCACCTGGTAGGGGAGGGGAAAGCCTCTTGAGAATGCCAGCCTCTGCCCCTGTCTCCCGGGCCCATCCCAGCTCTGACAAAAGTCTGCTTTCCTTATCCCTCAATGTTTTCTTCCCTCAATGCAGATTGACCCTGTTTCTAACACTCACCCACTTCTGGTCTTTGTCAACCCCAAGAGTGGCGGGAAGCAAGGGGAGAGGTGAGGAGATATACTGGGTCTTCTAAGATGGAGACGTTGGGAATCTGTGTGTATGAAAGGGACATACCTTGAGGAGGGCATCAAGAGAGTGGGGTACAGAATATCCCCTGCCATGATCTTTCCTTTTTCCCCACACAGGGTGCTCTGGAAATTTCAGTATCTACTAAACCCTCGACAGGTGTTCAACCTCCTAAAGGATGGTCCTGAGCCAGGGTGAGTGTAGTTAGGGGCTGTGTCACAGTGTCTGCTTGTGTCTGCCTGTCGGTGTTGGAAGAGAGCAGGAAAGGGTACATGTTGCGAGGGGAGGGCTAGGGGAGCCAAGAAACCAGACTTGCGAATGCTGCTCTAACTGGGTATCCCAACTTCTGAATTCTCCGGCTTATCTTTGTTCTGCTCGCAAAGGATGTAGATGCCAATTTCTCCCTCACCACTGAGGAATGGCTATAACTTCCCCATTGTACTTTTCCCTGCCCTTAATAGAAAAAAGTCTTTGGACGAAGGGGAAGGGGGTTGTATGGAATGAGAGACAAGAAGTCCTCTGCCTGTCCAGGAGTTGGGTAGCCTCAGTGCTGTCGTCCTTCCTCATCTTCTCTCTCGCCTTTTGTCTTAGACTCAGATTCTTCAGAGAGGTTCCTGATTACCGGATTTTGGTGTGTGGTGGAGATGGCACAGTAGGCTGGATTTTGGAGACCATTGGTCAGTGAAGGGAGAGGCTCCGGGCAGGGCGCGGGGCAGTGGCCTTCCAGAGCTAACTCCCTCTATTCAACTCCTCACCTGCCTCCCCAGACAAAGCCAACTTGCCTTTTGTGCCTCCTGTTGCTGTGTTGCCCCTGGGCACTGGAAATGATCTGGCTCGTTGCCTAAGATGGGGAGGAGGTAAGTGGTTAGAAATTGTTTTCCTGGAGGGATAGGGGTTGAAACGGAAAGGCACATAAAGAAGACATCTAGGCATCTGGTGTTGAAAAAAGGTTGGTAGAGAAGAGAGGCAGAGATGAGTAGGTCCCAAAGTGGATTGTCCCAAAGGAAGAGAGCTTCGGAAGAAGCAAGGATCACAGTCTGAACCTAGAAGGGTCCAGGGGTGACAGTCTTCTTCCCCATAATCTAAAAATATCCCAAGTCTTAGGACTCAGAGAATCAAAGAATATGGGGGTGGAGAGGACAATGTGGGAATAAGGAAGGTTGTATAAGAGCCAAGCCAGATGCTGAGTGATGGAGCTAGCAGGGAGCTTGGCCATGATTCATTCATTTATTCAACCAGTTACAGTTGAACAACATGGACTGGAACGGCGCTAGTCCACTTCTATGCAGACATTTTTCAGTAGTAAATCCTATAGGACTACACAGTCCACCATTGGGTGAATCTGTGGATGCAGAGAAACAGTGGATATGGAGGGCAGAATATAAATTATATGCCAACTAACCCCAGTGTTACTCAAGGGTCATCTGTAATCAGGGGTCATTCATTGATTCATCGTGATTTTTTCCCAAGTCTATTATAACAGTCTCCTAACTGCTCTCCAGTTTCTAGTCTCTATTTTCTTTCAAAGAGAAGGAGTTTAAGGGATGGTATTGGTAGATAAAGAGATCAGTGTGGTGAGATTGTCTTGGAATTGAGGCAGTTGTCTTGGAAACGAGGCTCTTGAATTCAGAGTCCAGCTCTGAGATCTCTCAGGAGAGTATGGAGTAGGGGTCTGCTAAGGACAGCAAAAAGGTATTCCAGGTGGAAAAAGTTGTGAAAGTCCAGAGGAGCCACCAAACAACATAGTGATGCATTAGGGAAGGTGAGTGTCATTCTCTGTGACTTGGACATGGAGTGCACAGTGGGAAGAGGGAGGGCTGAGTTGAGCAGGGTCCAGATTATAGAGGTTCATGGATGCTGTGCTGAGGTGTTGTGAACTTTATCCTGCCGGAGACTGAAAGCTGACAGTCCACGGAAATGATTTGTATTGTATTGTGTACCTTGCTGTTTTTTTAATCTGACCTTGGTTATTTCTAAGCAGTGGGTCATGTATTCTTCAATTCACCACAATTCCCTCAGCTCCTGACCATTCATTCACTTTACCTTTCTAGCCACTGAGACACTTGAATATGCAATCCTTGAACCATGGGGAACTCTTAAACTCATGAAAGATGTAATTAAAAGAAAAAATAGGTGTATATATATATTATACTTCTATATAATAAAAATTACTCCTTACATAAAATATTATTCCAGAAAGTAGAGATATCTCTGCATATTATAATTTAAATCTTATATATAAACATATGCCTTTTTTTTGGCCAGTTCTTAAATCCTCAGCATCTGACTTTGTTTTCATTTATAGTATTAGACACTTCAAAATCATGAATTTTTGAGTCTTCACTTCATGTTCTGCAAATGAGACTTTCACAGCAACTTCTGCTAATTCCATCTGAATCATGAAAATAGTGATATATATATGGGACTAATGAAAATCTGTGTTGATATTGAAAAAATGATGAGATTTGAAGAGGGGTTGATGAAAAGAATACGGCTATGGGAGCATGATGGTGGTTGGATTGAGGAAGGAGGCAGGACCTCAACTGCAATAGCCTAGTCAAGGGATGATGAACACAGAAGTGATGGCATCAGTGGAGTCATGAGGTAGAAGCCACAACATTTGGTAACTAATGGATTGTGCAGGAGGAGTTGAGGACAAGTCTAGGACATCTTCCAGGCTTGTGGAATGAGCAGATGGGGGTACCATTTATTAAAATAGGAAATACAAGTGGAGGACTAGTTTAAGGAAGAAAGATGGGTTCAATTTTGGACGTACTGAGTTGATGTACTAGATGTCAGTGGAGCACCCAGATGGAACTATGTGGTAGGTAGTTGGAAATCGATAGAAATTTAGGAGAGAACGTGTTTGAGAGTCATCTGCTCCTAGGAAGTAACTGACATCCTCAGAGTAGCTGAGTTACCAGGGAAAGAGGTAAGAAGAGAAGGTAGATAAGGACAGCCAGATCCTGATAAACACCCTATTTAGAGGTTGAACAGAAGAAGATGAATTATTAAAGGAATCTGTATTAGTGTCCTATTGCTGCTGTAACAATGCCTTAAAACAACACAAATTTATTCTCTTACAGTTCTGGAGGGCACAGGTCCAAAATAGTTTCATCTACACTAACATTGAGATGTTGGCAGGGCCATATTTTCTCTAGAGGCTCTAGGGGAGAATTCCTTGCCTTGCCTTTTCCAGTTATGAGAGGCTGCCTGCATTCCTTATCTCATGGCCCCCCTTCCAACCAGCAGTGTTATCATTCCAGCCTTGGCTTCCGTTGTCAAATCTCCTTCCATGGCTCTTCCATCTTGCCTTTCTTTCACTTATAAGGAGCCCTGTGATTACCTAGGGCCCAGCCAGATAATCCAGGATAATCTCCCCATCTTAAAATCCTTAATTTAATCACATCTACGAAGTGTCTTGCCATTTAAGGCAACAGATTCACAGAGTCTGGAGATTAGGATGCGGACATCTCTGAGGGGCTGTTGTTCTGCTCACCACAGAGACTAAGAAGAAAGAGAGTGGGTCCTCTGATACCTAGAGGTATTTTAGAGGCCAAGTGAGGAGTTTCATGAGTTAAAATGAGAACTGAAGATATACCGTTGCTTTTGGCAGGAATTATTGGCAAGTTTGCCAAAAGAGCTTCAGCAGGGTGGCATGGAGAAAGACAAATTACAGTAGGTTGAACCATCAATGGAATGTGAGGAAGTGAAGAGCTATTTTTTTCATCTTTTTTTTCCTGATTACAAAAATGATACATGCTTGTGGTAAAAAATAATTCAAACATTTCAGATATAGATGCCAAGAACGTGAAAGTTCCCTGTAATCTACTTCCTAAAGTTTAGGAGTCTATTCCTCCATTTCTCTCTAGATTTCTCTCTATTTCTCTCTAGATACATACTAATATATATTTAAACAATGAGATCATTTACTGATGTTTTTCTTCTTATTTTAACCAAACAGTTCATCTTGGTTATCATTATATTTCAATACAATCAGGTGTGTTTCACTGTTTTATTGCTGAACAGCATTCCATTGTGTGAATATGTCGTAATTTATTTAACTAGTCGTATATTGATAGACACTTGGGTAGCATTCAGTCTTTTGTTACAAACCGTGCTGCAGTCTATCTCTGCACACAGATGTGAGAATTTCTCTAGGAGAGATTTCTAGAAGTGGAATTGCTGGCTCAAAGAATATGAACATTTTACTAGTTATTTTATTTGTTTCAAATTACACAAATAATGCATCAGTACATTTTCCCTGTAAAAGATTTTAAAAAGTAAAATATATGAGTCCTTACATACAGGTCTCCTCTTCCCTCCCCACTCCACCACCAAATTCCACATACTTCCCCAGAGATAACCACTGTTTTCTATTTGCACTCATTTTTCTGTTTTCACATGCACACATATACAACACATATACAACTTTTAAACAAAGATAAATATGATCATACTATACACATTGGCCTGAGACTTTTTTCATTGACTATGTCTTGGAGAACTTTCCATGTTGGTAGGTAGAGATTTCATTCTGATTTCCATAGCTGCACATTATTTCATGGCATGGATTTGGCATAATTTATATAACCTTCGCCTCCCAATGGGCTGTAGATTGTCTCCAATTTTTTGCTCTTTTAGTGAGTACCTC
Source organism: Vicugna pacos (assembly GCF_048564905.1). Lineage (NCBI taxonomy): Eukaryota > Metazoa > Chordata > Mammalia > Artiodactyla > Camelidae > Vicugna > Vicugna pacos. The sequence goes on from NC_132998.1 coordinate 736,385, forward strand.
AGCAAATATCCTTGCACATGCATCTCCGTGCATGTGTTTCTGTGAGAAATTCCTACAAGTAGAATTGCTGCATCAAATGATATGTTTTGATAAAATTTGATGACATTCTGATAAAAGTTGCCAAATTACCTTCCAAAAATGAAATACCAATCTATGCTCCAATTAACAGCAGTTGAGTGCCAGTTTATTCATAATCTCATTAACACTTGGTTTTCTCAATCTCTGTAGTTTGTCAATCTGATAGGCAACAAAAAGTTAACTGATTTACAGTTTTAATTTATAATTATTTTAATTATCAGTAATATTGAACATCTTTAATATGCATATTGGCCATCTGTATTTCTTCTGTGATTGGCTTATTTGCCCATTTTTCTATTGACTTTTTAAATATAGGGATTCGTAGCATTTTTTGAATGTTGAGGAAGTTAGTCTGTTATATGTGCTGCAGATAATTCTTCCCTGTTTGTAGTTTGTCTTTTTTTAGGTGTGTGTTTATTTAACCATGCAGAAGTTTTTTGTTCATTTGGTTGGTTGGTTTTGGGGTTTTGTTGTTGTTGTTAGAACTATTTCTGTTTATTCTGTGGCAATTTTGAAAATCCCAAATATATTTTCTTTACTTTTGTTTGATTTCAGAAGTTTTAACTTTAATATAATTGTATTGATCAGTCTTTTTCTTTTTTGGCTCTGAGTTTTGTACTATGCTTTAGAAAGCCCTTTTCCACTCAAAGATTATAAAAACATTCACTCATGTTCACTAGTATAAATTGTGCTTCAACTTTTTACATTTAAATTTGTTGACTCATCTTGAATTTATTTCAGTGTAAGGGTTGACTTTTACATCTAGCACCATTCACTGAGTAATCTGTCTTTCCCCATTTATTTGAAATGTTATCATATTCTAAATTCCAGTGTATACTTGAGTCTATTTCTGGGAACTCTGTTCTTTACTGTTGAACTTTGTATCGTATTCACTGTGCCAGTGTCACCCTGTTTTGACACCATTGCTTTATGCTGTGTTCTATCTGGTAGAATGAGGAGGGGAAACATCAGAGAAAGAGAGAGATTATTCATATTCATCACTTGTCTTTTTCAGCATTTTGCATTTTCCTGGCTATTTTCTTTACTCTTCCAGATGAATTTTGGCATTTATTGCTAAGTGCACACACACATTTGGGAACATACACCTTCCATGACAGTGACAGTATGGAGAAAAGGGTCAGCAATGGTCTGACCTTAAGACTGGTCTGTGGGAGCCATGACTGAGCACCCTGCCCTTTCACTACTTAGGGGTGGGAGGGTCTGCAGAACCAGTTCAGAGGATCCCTGGGAATTTGTGGAGCTGGGAACTGAGAGGAAGTCCCTCTGGGAGCTGGGGCTCAGTGCTAACCTGTCTTCTCCTCCACCCTTAGGGTATGAGGGACAGAATTTGGGAAAGATCCTCAAGGATTTAGAGACAAGTAAGGTGGTACATATGGATCGATGGTCCGTGGAGGTGATACCCCAACAAACTGAAGAAAAGAGTGACCCAGTCCCCTTTCAAATCATCAATAACTACTTCTCCATTGGTGTGGTTAGTGGAGTGGAGCATGGGGGGATGGGAGACGGTGGGGGTTAAGCAGGCAGAGGCCAGAGAAGGGCAGAAAGGGAAGGTAGAGGGTAAGGGAGCTGTGACACAGGGAAATCAGGAGTGGGGTACAGTGGTGTGAGTTGTAAGAAAAGAACATGGGACATATTGCTCCCCAACTGGGGAGTTAAAGAGACAGAGGGCTCTGTGCTGAGAGAGGGGACAGCCTCTGATCTCACACGCCCTGAACTCCCCAGGATGCCTCTATTGCTCACCGCTTCCACATCATGCGAGAGAAATATCCTGAGAAGTTCAACAGCAGGTGAGAGAAGGGGGGGTGGGTGCGGGCATACAGTAGCAGGGACCAGGTTGTGGCCCAGTTTGACTCAGAACTTAGATGGGCAGTGAGACCTCTAGGAAGCCCCTCAACCAAGCCTCCCTGACCCCCATGGGACTGCATGTAGCCCACCTCTGCCTCTCGTCCCCTTCCTCCTGGGGCTGCTGTTGGGGCCGACACAGAATGAAGAACAAGCTATGGTACTTCGAATTTGCCACGTCTGAATCCATCTTCTCAACATGCAAAAAGCTGGAGGAATCTCTGACAGTTGAGGTGGGTGTGATAAGACCCAACCCCATATCCTTTTCAGTTTCTTGTGTCTTAGTTTCTTCCTCCACAGGCGCCCTCGGGAACTCCCCATATTCTTGAACTTATACTTTGACCTCCCAGCCCTCCAATTGTGATTTCCCAAGTTCTCAAGATACACCGGTTCCTGTTTCCCTCCATGCCTTGCTAGCCTCCAAATCCTAGCCTTCCCAGTTCATTGTCTGGTGGAGGGAGGGGTCACGTCCATGATTATGCCATGAGGTAAGGATCTGTGCTCTCCTCCCGTCAGATCTGTGGGAAACCACTGGATCTAAGCAACCTGTCCCTAGAAGGCATTGCAGTGCTGAACATCCCAAGCATGCACGGTGGCTCCAATCTCTGGGGTGACACCAAGAGACCACAAAGTGACATCCATGGGATCAACCAGGCCTTAGGTGCTACAGCTAAAGTCATCACCGACCCTGATATCCTGAAAACCTGCGTACCCGGTAAGAGGAGCAGCCTTGGGAGCTGAGTGAGTGGGACTAAGGGAAGGTGTGACTCTTTGGAAGCACCCTGCTTCTACAAGACCTATCTCCCTACTTTTCACCCCCAGATCTAAGTGACAAGCGGCTAGAAGTAGTAGGGCTGGAGGGTGCAATTGAGATGGGCCAGATCTACACCAAGCTCAAGAATGCTGGACATCGGCTGGCCAAGTGCTCTGAGATCACCTTCCAGTAAGGAAAACGCCAGCCAGGGGCTCTGAGGGAAGGAGCGGGGCCGGGAAAGCGGAAGGGGTCTGGGGACGGTGTGGAGGGGCTGTACCAGATCTTCCTCAGTGACAAAGGGCCTCAAAGTCAACCTAAGAAACAGAGTTTTGGTACTTGGTTGGTAAAGAAATCGCCACCAATCTACCTTGACCTCACACAGCACCACAAAAACCCTCCCCATGCAAATCGATGGAGAACCCTGGATGCAAACACCCTGTACGGTGAGTATTGCCTATGGCTGCCAAAAACTGAACCCTCATGGATCCTAAATTTCCATTCCACAGCTTCTTTACTCCCTCCTGAGGCCCGAAGATCCCTGTGCACCCTTCCTCCCAAATCCTGATTTCTCAGCCCCTGGCCTTCCTACCATGGCCTCTCTAGGACCCTTATAACCCACCCTGAACCCCATGATGTTCCTCAAAACTCTGCTGCTCCAGCCCCAGGGCCCCAGGTCCTGCCTCTGAATGTGCCCCCTTCCCTTCCAGATCAAGATCACCCACAGGAACCAGATGCCCATGCTTGTGGGCCCGCCTCCCCGCTCCTCCAATTTCTTTGGCTTCTTGTGCTGAGAGGGACATCTCAGCCTCCAAGACAGCCTTGAACCCACCTCCTCGTCCCTGGACTCTACCTGCTAGGCTCTGTACATTGCTGCCACACCCTCCTGCCAGCTCAGGGGAGTGTTCCTTCACCCTCACAGTATTTATTATCCTGTACCACCTCCACTATTCCCCATGCACATATGCACACACACACACACACACACACCCCCCACAAACAATACATTTGAAGTGCCTCATCTGAATAAAACGACTTTTTTTTTCTCACTGGGGTATCTGTTAAGTAAGTGGTACCCCTCCTTCCTTTATGCCTCCACTCCTTAAATGACATGGATTCTCCCAGAAGCAAGGAAAAAGCAGCACCGGGTTCTGAGTGTTTATTTCAGGCAATGGTAGTCTCCAAGGGAAGACTGGGGAAAAGACAGACATTGCTGTCCCCCCCTGGGTAAATCATGACATCACATGAGGGTACTCAGACCTGCTGCCCACCGAGGAGGGGCCTGCTCTCCCCAATGGGGCAAGAGCGGAAGAGCCAGGGTAGACGCAGCCAGTGGGTTCTACCGTGTGGCAGCTGGGGGACGGGGAGATCCGAGCCCCGCTTCACGAGTCTGCGCCTGATATTGGAAGAAAAGGGGGGATACTGGTTAGCCACGGTCCAGGGCAGCCCATTTGTGCTTCTCCAAAGAAGAGGATAAACGCTATCCCAGGTTTACTTGGCCTGGATCCGAGCTCCCTCCCCTTCTTACTAACAGGGTTCATCCTCTCCTGTTTTTGTGGTAGCCTCTGTCCATGCCCCTCTCTCCCTACAAGCTTCCCTGCCTTGAGGACCTGGCACTCTATGCCTGGGGAGTTGCCTTGTTATAGGTGGAAAACTCAGTTCACCCAAACTCCTCCACTCTTGATGTTATTATTAACAGTCATCAACATCATCATTTATTGTACTCTTGCTTCAGAACCAGATGCTTCATAACCCCATGGTCTGGAATCCTGACAATAGCCCTACAGGGCAGGTATTAGTTTTCCTATTTTTCAGAGGCTCAGAAAGGTTAAGCTACTTCCCCTGAAGTGCCACCAGCAAGCCTGCAATCCAGGCCTGTTTAACTTCCAAGTCTGGGCTCCTTCCTGGACACGGTGCTCCCTCTCTGTGCTTCTTCCCTTGAAGAAGAGTGAGTGGTGGTAATGAGGGATAAGGGGGTGTGAGCTGGATGGTGGGGCTCTCACCTATATATCAGAGATGCAAGCAGCAAAGCCATCAGCCCCAGCACGATGCCCACGAACAGGGGAGCCTGCCCGAGGCCTGCTTCTTGACCTACGAGCAGAATCCCAGACAGAGCTACATTCAGTGTCTGCTTCCTGTCAGGTAGCCTCTGCCACTCCCCTGCTTCATCCTACCTCTTGTCCAAGTACCTACCAGGCATGACAAGCTGGGTGCTGACCATTGCTAGGCTGTTGGTATCAGTCAAAGACACATTGAGGCAGTAGGTCCCCGAGCCACCCGTCAGTACCTGGTGCAGAACCAGCTGGCAGGTTGGGCTGGGTGGCACAGGCTGACACAGCCGCTGGGCAGGGGGCTGGCACCCTGGCGATGAGATGTCCATACAGGCTTCCTTGGGTAGTCTGGGAGAGATGTCACCTTATGTCAGGGGGTCTGGGAAGGAACACTAGACACCAGAGTCTGGGGCAACAGTCAACCCAAGAGTTCTCAAGGCAACCAGTGGCACACTCACCTGCCTTGGCAAGACACAGTCAGCTCAAATGCATCCCCTTCGCTGGATGGCACGGCCTGCAGGATCTCAGCACTCTCAATGCCCTCTGCAAAGTTGCAGGATTTTAAGTCTGGAGTTCCTCTCCCAGTCCTCCCCAAAGGCCCACGGACAGGAACAGCCTAGGGCTGTTTCTCCAACCCCATCCTCCTGCCTTCAAATGAAAATGCTGGGATATGGGTATTATTCTAGTCCAGGTGAGCTTCCTCCTTTCAAGCTGTGCTTCCACTCGGCAACCCTAGGCAACACACGCCTCCCTCCAACAACCCCTAAAATACACAAGACTCACGGACAATGTCCAGGGTGAGGGAAAAAGAGCCATATCGATACAGAACACAATCCAGGGGGACTTGCCGCTTCACCAGGATTAAGGCAGCTGTGCCATCCAGCAGAGGGCTCTGGGAGCCTGGCAGGAGAGGATCAAAGAGGAAAAGTCAGGAGACAAATGACTCACCCGGAAACAGAGGCCAAGCAGGCATTTTTTCCAGGTAGGGCCAGAGCTACTGGATCCAGGCTTGGAATCAGACAAGACCTGGGAAGTCTCATTTTATAGATAAGGAAACTGAGGCCCAGGAGGAAAAATGACTGCTTCTGGGTCACACGGGTAGAGTTGGCATTTTTAAAAATCTCAAATATCACACCCCATACTGTGCCAGGTCATGGCCTAGACACTCAACACACGTTAACTCATCTAAGCATCACTATCTCAGTCCTCCCTTTTCAGTGTTCCTACCACAGTCCCAGGTAGGCCTGCTTTGGGGTGGGGATCCAGGTGGGTGGGGTGGGAAATGGTGTCAGAGTCTGGGAAAGATTTCTGTGCATTTACAGTTAATCAGAAAATGAGATATAAATATTATGTAAATGGTTACAGTCTGCTCTCTGAACTTCCCTTCAGAGAACAGCTCTTTTCATGGGTAGAGAAGCAACAAGTTCTCTCCCCATGGCCTAGGGGAAGACCCTGGTTTCCTGAACTCCAGATCTATTCCATGCCATTAAAAGGAACTTGTGGGGAGTGGAGTATAGCTCAAGTGGTAAAGTGCATGCTTAGAATGCACAAGGTCCTGGGTTCAATCCCCAGTATCTCCCCTGAAAAAACAAATAAATAAACCTAATTACCTCCCCTCTGCAAAAAAAAAAGAGGAACTTAAGGGACTTTAAGACCAGTGAAGACTGAAGGGACTCCACTGCTAAAGCTAAGGATGGGGTAATATCTGGGTCCTGAGTAAGTCCTTCAGCTCTTTAGAGTGGTGACAAATGCCCCACCTCAAACCTCATTCACACTGGCCCCCTTACCTGTAATCCCTTCTGTAGGCATGAATGGGCTGGTATCTGGACCCTCAGGCTCAGGGGTGGGTGCCTCTCCAGCTGTGCCCTCTACCAACTCTGTAGTTGTCACCTGTGCAGCTGTGGTCCCAGAGGGCTCTGCGGCTGGCACTTCAGGTGTGGTGCCTATGGCCTTGGCAGTTGGCATCTCTGCAGGTGTGGTACCTATGGCTTCTGAGGTTGGTACCTGCTCAGGTGTAGTGCCTGTGCCCTCTGTGGTTGGCACCTGCACAGCTGTGGTTCCAGAGGGCTCTGCAGTTGGCACCTGACCAGGAGTAGTACCTACGACTTCTGCAGTAGGCACTTGCCTGGCTGTGGTGCCTGGAACTGGGGAGGAGCCACAGGAGGTGAGGGGAATGGCAGCCTGCAGCACCACCTGGGCAGTGACTGGGCCAGGCTCTAGGTAAGTGTGAGTGACCACAAGTGCCCGAGAGATCAGGGTCCCAGTACTGTCTCCAAAGTCCCAGGTGTAGGAAAGGTCAGCCCCAGCCAAATAGCCACTAGGGTCGTGGAGCTGGAGGGCAAAGATCAGAGGTTGCTTTCTCAGGAAGTGCTTGTTCCCTCCATCCAACGCCTGCAGCTGAGACACGCTCACGGAGAAGGGCACCTGGTCTGGGATTGGAGCCAGAAAAAGTGAGGACCAGGCCTGGGCCAGAGCTTCCCCTTTCACAGCCACACCCTCCAACCCCAAGCTGACTGGCCCTTCACTGGCTCCAAGCCCCACATTCCTCTGCCCACATCTTCCTGGCTCTGCCCCTTTAAGGTTACACACCATTACCTCTTTCCTCTTTCCTGTCCAGCCAAGCTTCCCCATCTCCTGCGAATGGCCTTGTCCCTTCCTAAATCCTTACCAGTAATGATGAAAGCTGAGCGGGAGTGAGCGAGGGGTACGTAGCTCTGGGACCCCCGGTGGTGGTAGACAGTCACCTCCATGGTGTGTGTGCCCAGCACTGCTGTGCCTGTCCCAATGCTCAGCCCGGACACTGGGCCCCCCAGAACTTGCCAGTATTGGCCTGAGGTTTTTGGAAGGAAAAGTAGGGAAGGGGGTTACTAGTCAAAGGGAACTGAGGCAGGATTAGAGAAAAGACAACCAGAGAAGGAAGGTCAGGAGATGTATTGAGGATCGTAATTTCAGAGGGAAGCTTATATATGGGGGACAGGAAGGGAGTCCTAATGAAAGGTTCTGTGGGATGGGACTGTAATTGGAGGACGGTTCCCAGAAAGAACTGTAACAGAATTGACTAGGTGCTATGGAAGAGGAAGGAGTCATGGGGGAAGTGAAGACTAGGGAAACTCACAAAGTTTAAGGAATGAGGCCAAAAGGAAGGGAATCAGGTAGGAAGAAGTGAATCCAAGTGTGGAAAACAGGCCAAAGAATGGAGTCTCTTACCCCAGGTCTTCCATACATAAACAAAGCTTCTCCTCCGAGATGAGGGGCCAGATGGGCAGGACCCCCCATCAGGGAAGACGCAGGTATCATCAGGTTCCTGGGAATACACTGGCTGTCCTCCCCACACCTGGCTCCCTGAAAGGAAGATACAGAGTCCCCCTCCAACTCTGGCATTCCTTACTATACACCAAAACCTTAAACATGGCTCCCAGAGACAGGCTGTAGGAATACTCCTGAGCTACAAAATATGTTCTCCTCAGTATAACCCATTTGGGGTGATGGTGGGGGAGGATGGAAACTATAATTAAAGATTCTTATGTATATACTTAGCATAGGAAAGAAATTGGAAGGCCATATGTCAGAATGTTTAGGATGATTTACTCTAGCTAGTGGGAAAGGAAAAACAACAGCTCAACTAACATTTATTGAGCCTTCACTGTAGCCTAGGGCAGGCATTTTGCTAAATTATTTATATATTATCACATTTTAATCCCTTACAACAACCTTTAAAATAGGTATCATCCCCAACCTACAGATAAGGGAGTGGAAGCACAAAACAATTAAGTGATTTGCCCAGGGTCACATACTACTAACAAGTTTAAAACCAAGTCTGTCCAACTTCTGTATCGCCTGGGTCTTCTGTCCCCTATTTGAGGAACTATAATTTTTTTTTCTTCTTCCTTATCTGTGTTTTCTAATTTTTCTACAATGAATATATATGACATTTATAATTTGCGGGGGAAAAGAAGTAGAAGAAGAAGGGTCATTCCTTGAGCTCACTGAGGGTACCAGGGATTCTGAGCCCTGGGAATGAGGCCTGGAGGAGAGAGGTACTCACCATTGATGATGGTGTTGTTGGTCCAAATGACCTGTCCATCTGGCAGTACCTTTTGGCTTTTAGGAAACTGAAGGGCAATAGAGAAGGAAGCATTTGCCCCAACCAGTGTAGGCCCATCATTGCTGACCTTCAGGGAGACCTGGCCACCTGAAAAGGGTAGCTGCATTAGCTGGGACTCCTTGGCTTCCCCTCCCCACTTGCCTTTTCCCTTCCTATCTTCCCAAGCTACATTCAGCCCAGTTCTTACTCCTCTCCCCACCCCATTCCTACCATGCCCTCCCCAGAAATTGCCAAGTTCCCACCTCTCCAGCAGTCAGACCCCTGGATTTCTGTCCACTCTGGATAAAGCTTCCTGTTCCATGATTTAGTTCTGAGCTGCCTTGAGACACCAAGCCAATCCCGGTCTCTGGGTCCTAAAAGGAAGATACCATGAGGGCCTTAAGGTCATCTCTCACTCCCTTCTCAAGGGATAACAGTGTCTCATGTCACCCCACTCATTCTCACATTCAAAGTATATTTTAATTTACTGAATACCCACCTCATACCAGGCACTGTGCTAGGTGCAGAGAACTTAAGAAATGAAAAAGAAATGGTCCTGAAGGGATTCAAGTTATAGTATATGAAATAGACATATGCATAAATTATTATAAATTCCAGGCACTGTATAATATGAGCCATAATAGACATGCACAAAGTACAACAAAATGACAAACTAAACTGACAATTCCACTCTGGTAGATTGGGAAAGATTCTATGAGAAGCTGGCCTGTGGGATAAAGCATTCCAGGCAGGAGGCCCAGCCTGAGCAGATACATGGCGGTATGAAAGCACACGCATGACAGGGGACCACTAGGCAATGTGGTGACGTACACTGTGAGAGATGAGGCCAAGAAGAGGGGCTGGGGGCTTTTCTCCTGTAGGCAAAGCCGCCTGAGAAGATTTTCTTAGTTTGTTTTATTGAGATATAATTCACATACCATACAATTCACCCTTCAGAAGTTTTTGAATAAGATCAGATTTGTGTTTTAGAAGGACCACTATGGCAGGCAGTGAGGAGGATGGATCAGAGAAAGGTAGAAGTTGGGGGTGAGGCCAAACAAAATTATTATAACTGACCAAGACAGAGGTCTGAGAAAAGGGGACAAGATGGATCTCCGTATGTCTCGCCCAGATCCAACAACTCTCAGCTTTTGCCACATTTGCTTTATCTATTCTTTATTGTTGTTGCTGTTTTGTTTTTTGACTGAAGTATTTAAAAGTAAATCCCAGACATCATGTTATTTTAAACCCTACAAATTCAGTATGTACCTGTAAAAAAATTTTAAAAATATTTTCTTGAATAAGCATGTCAGCTCACACCAGACAAAATTATCAAACGCAGTCCATATAAAATTTCATGAATATCTAAAAATGCCTTTTTCTGATTTTAAAAATCAGGATTCAGAAAGTAGGCATAGTATTTCAAGAGCCTCAGGTGGACACATATGAACAAAATGTTTTCAAAATACATTAGGAAACACAGTAAAAGGGAAAGACTTGAAACTGCACCATAAATGAGGGAAGTCAGATCAAGGAGAACTTCCTAGAAGTCTGTGAGATCTAGAGAAAAGGTGGCACTGAGATTTGATATAGATATTTCAGCACAGCAGAAACTGTCCTCACTCTATTTGTGATGTGTGCTGGAAACCTGGTGGATTCTGCTGGGGAGGATCTGGAATCGCCCATTGAGCATCCCACCACTAGAGCAAAAGAGTCATAAGATGTCCCATTCTTTCTCCATGCCCAACCCTCCCTCCTCAGAGCAGCACGGGACATTCCAGACCCTCTCACCATCTCCACCCCCACCGCTCACTCCTGTCACGAGGTTCCAATCCCCCAGAGCCCTTTCATGTGATACTCAGCTGAGACCCCTCTGCCTGTCTCTTCCAGCAACAGAGCCAAAGCCTGGGCTGTGTTCACCCATGCCCATCCCAAAGAGGGGGTGTGGCGCCTCATTACCTTTCTATCCAATACCACATTCTCTTTCTCCTCACTTTAAATACCCTACCCTAATTGCCTGAGACATTGTCTTAAAGAGTCTCCCATTCATTTCGCCCCTTTTGGAGACCTGCTCCAGCTCACTGCCCAAGGGGTTTTAGGATTAGGGCCAGAAAGACCCACTATTCTCTTGCCCTTCCAAGCAGATGGGATTATTTTCAGGCTCAGTCCCAAATCTCCATGTAGGGAGGGAGCTCAGGTGCCCAGACACTCACTAAATCAAATTGGGAGAGAAGCCAGAAGCATTGCTGCTATCTCCCATTAGGAAGGGGAAAGCCAGAGCAGGCTTGCAACCCCAAATTTACACTTGTTTGTATCTACATATCCCACACTCACCTTCTGTGGCCCCCACAGTCAGAAAAGCACCCATCACAGCCACATGGAGAAGGTATTTTCTCAGCACCAGATCCATCCTGTTCTTTCTTCCAGCAACCAAAGGTGCTGGAAGGTGGGACAAGCCCCTATATAAGAAAGGGGTGCTCATTTGCATAGCCCTTCCTCCTCTCCTTCCAAGGGAGGCCTGGGAGGAGCAAGAGGACCTGAGAAAGGCAGAACTGACGAGGGATCCTGTCCCTGGACATCTTGCTACTCAGTGAGTTTCTGGTTTCAGAGTCATTCTCGTCTTCTCACACTCCATCTTCCTGGGAAAGAACTGACTGAAGGGCAGCTATATAACACAACACGTACCGGTACACACTATTCACCATAGAAGAGTAGATCAATCAGTTGTGAGTCAAATTTAGAACCTCTCAAAAAGACTTAGAAACAGTGACCCTGCATCCAAAAACAAAGAGAGACAATATCCGGGTAGGCTGAGAGGCGGAGGCAACGACTCCTCTGAGGCCCAGGAAATTCTTACAATGAGATTCCCAGCTTCCTGCTTTTCAGAGGAAACTCCTTGGGCCAGGTGGAATTTAATCTCAGATCAGTACACGTTTTCCTGGGGGTGGTGAAAACGGCCATTTAGAGATGAGGAAATCCCTACAGACTCAGGACACAGGTAGGATTCTCGAGTCCAAATCAAATACTTGGAGACAGGTATTCGACCTCCCTACCTAGGTTGAAACTTATCTTAATATCCCTCAGAATCAAATTTGTGAGGGGCGGGGTCATTTGCGGCGCGAGGCGCACGACTGGCACCGCCCCTCTGACGTTGGCCAATAGGAGGGCCTGGGGGCGGAGCCATGGAAACGCGGGAAGGAGGGGCGGGGCCTCTGGTGGCGGTAGGGAACTGGGGGGGGAGGCGGCAACATTGTTTCAAGTTGGACAAATTGACAAGAGCGAGAGATACAGTGCGTTCCATCCCGACCTGGGGTCTCGGTGCTGGGCCCTGGTCCCCCTCCTCGGCCCCTGAGAGCTGGGTGCCGCTTTCTGCAGGGTTCCCAGGCCCCCGCTCCAGGGCCGGGCTGACCCGACTCGCTAGCGCTTCATGGAGAACTTCCAAAAAGTGGAAAAGATCGGAGAGGGCACGTACGGAGTTGTGTACAAAGCCAAAAACAAGGTGACGGGAGAAGTGGTGGCGCTTAAAAAAATCCGCCTGGACACGTGAGTGGCCTCTGTACCCGGGACTCCTAACTCGGGAGTTCCTTGAGTGCCCCCCACCCCCACCCTAACAGTTGGGTAGCCATCCAGGGACCGGAAGGTAGCAAGGAGAGACTTCTTTGGAAGTGGAGAGGTGGGTTGAAGGACAGTAGAGGATTTCCCTGTGGAGAATATAAGGTACTGTAGAATCCATGGTAAATTTCCTCCCCAAAGCCGGGTTATGACCCCCAAATGTACAGTCAGAAAGACTCATGAAGAGGAGGAAGGAGGCCTCTGAGAGGGGGCCCAGGACTCCTGTGTAGTTGGGTTTTGTGGTAAGCAGTAAAGAGCACCTTTTTGAATGATAGGCCCTCCTCACTGCCCCAACCCCACCCTCATCTTAGAATTCTCTCCCTCTTTCAAAAGAATGGCAGTTGAATCTCACTGGCCCCTTCTAGAGAGGCTCGGTGCTGCTACTCCTTTTTTTTTTTTTTTTTTTTTTTTTTTTCTGTTAACCTTCTTCACCTTCACCAGGAGGCTCTGCTAACTTACCCTTGGGAAAAGAAGAAATAATGACCTTAATGTGTCCAAAAGCCATTCCCTGTCCACCCATAAATTAACCCCTACAGCCCCCCTTCTTTCCCTTTCCTAGGGGATGCTGGGGTGGTGTCTCTGTAGGGGAGTGGGAAGAGTGACTGGGCTGGGGGGAAAGGAATATTTGTAACCACATTCCCATCTCTGCTTTCCCAACTTCTCCAAGTGAGACGGAGGGTGTACCCAGCACTGCCATACGAGAGATCTCTCTGCTTAAGGAGCTTAACCACCCTAATATTGTCAAGTAAGTACGTATCTGGGAGGTGCTCTGACAGTAAAGGAGGATGTGTTCTGTGTGTGTTGTCTAGGCATTTCTCTCCTTCACCTCTATTCCTGGACTCCCTTTCCCTAGGCTGCTGGATGTCATTCACACAGAAAACAAACTCTACCTGGTTTTTGAGTTTCTGCACCAGGATCTCAAGAAATTCATGGATGCCTCTGCTCTCACTGGCATTCCTCTTCCCCTTATCAAGGTAATCCTTATCACCTCCTCCCCAACGTGGGCATGTCTTTTAGGGACTGAAGGCAGGCAATCCAGACTGAGTGATGATTTGTGATCTTGGCTTCCTTCCCAGTCCTCACCCCCCCCACACACACACATACACACACTCTTTTGTTATTTGTATGTGGCTCTTTCACTGCTTATTATGCTTATTATGCTTATTAACCCTAGGGCTGGGCAGGAGAATCAAAGAAGTTGAAACTCTAGTGAGTCAACTTAGCTCAGGTGGAAGATGAGCTGAAACTCAGATAAATCAGACTTAAGGGCACTTGGTAGATTCCTCCAAAGAGCTTTTCCACCTGTTTGGTGGGGAAAATAGCCAGTCAGTTTCTGGGTTGTCTGTTTTGCTGGGTTCTTTACTCCTGGAGCTACTTTCAATCTGTCAACAAACATTTATTCAACACACATTTATTGAACACCTTCACCGTGCTGGACACAAGATATGGAAAAGAGATGCAAAACTGATTAAGACCTGATCTTTATCCTCACTGGACCGAGGGTCCACTGGGAGAAATTGCTTGTTAACATGTAATTATAACCTAACATAGTAAAGGCTTTAGTAGAACTTTAGAGGCACAGAGCAGTCCCTAATCTGCTCACTGTGATGGAAGAACAGTCTTTTCTCTCCCCTCTTCAGAGCTATCTGTTCCAGTTGCTCCAGGGCCTAGCTTTCTGCCATTCTCATCGCGTCCTGCACCGAGACCTCAAACCTCAGAATCTGCTTATCAACGCAGAGGGGTCCATCAAACTAGCTGACTTTGGACTAGCCAGAGCCTTTGGAGTCCCTGTTCGTACTTACACTCACGAGGTGAGTTCTCGGCATGTCTTCTCTGAACTTCCTGGGAGGTGTTAACAGGGACATTCACAAAGTTACTAAAAATATCTGGCCAGCAGTTTCTCTCTCACTAGATGGAAAGTATCTCTGACACCTCCAAGAGGTCTTAGAGTATGCACAGAGTTCACAGTTTGATACCAAGCCAGGAGAGCTGGATGGCACAGCATTAAAATTATGATCACTTGCCTCAAGTTTTCCAGGAAGGTCGCAAATTGGGCATTCAGAAAATATGGTCCTGAGAGCCAGGGGCTAGGTTAACTCTGAGCTAGGAAGTCGTATGTGGTTATTTTACTTAGGGGAAATCAGAGGGGTGAGAAAGGGAAAGATGGAGGGAAAGAAGTTGCTTTTTAAGAGGCTGAGAGTTAGCAGACTAGTGTTGAGAAGCTGAGATATGGGCATCTCTATGCCCCCTACACCACCCTCCCCTTCCTGCTCTTGTCCCCAGGTGGTGACTCTGTGGTACCGAGCACCTGAAATCCTGCTGGGCTGCAAATACTACTCCACAGCTGTGGACATCTGGAGCCTGGGCTGCATCTTTGCTGAGATGGTACGGAGGCATGCCCGAGTTCCACCCAGCCCACTCCTCCCCACATTCAAGAACAACCGAACTGTTTCTTGGCCCAGAATTATGGCCATTCTCTTATCACAAGGTTCTTCCTCTAGAGTAGCAAAGAGGGGTGGTGGGGAAAGGACAGGACTGTCAACCCTGATGCCACCCACAATGTTAGGATATCCTCAAACAGCCTTAGCACCCACTATACATATCTCATCCCTGAATTGAGCTAAATCATTTCTACAGCTGTTTTAGCTGTAGTCTGCATATATTTGGGGAATGAGTTCCATTTAGTGTCTCCTTCATTTGGCCTGTAGACCTTATTGTAGTGTACCAGGAATGTGATGAAACCAATTGTGTTCACCTTATCCACACCTTTTATTTAAACTGCAGACTTAGATCACGTCCCCCCTCCACCTCTGGCTTTTCAGATTGAAGGATCCCTGAGGCCCAGCCTTATAAGAGAGCTCTCATCCCCTTTAATACAACAGTGGAGTGAGCTGAGTTTTCAAATCAAATCAGCAGCATGTTTTCTGATCCCTTATCTGGGTTGTAACTGGGGGCTTGGAGACCATTAGCCTATAAATATAATGTGCATTTATCCCCAGTGCATTACCTACAATTGCCCATATTCATCTCTCAATTCATCAAAAAATATTTGTTAAGCACCTAGTGTGTACCCAGCACCATGCTAGGTGCTATGGGGAACACAGAAGAAATGGAAGACACAGTCTCTGCCCGCTGTGCTCCTATCTAGAAGTGGCTGCATCACAAGGAGGGGGGATGACCGAAGTGTCTACCCCACACCCCGTGAGTGGCTTGGGATCCCTTTGCTACACGTCAGTGGCACCCCAGACATTCACCCCCTCCCAGCCCCACCCAGCCTTGGGGATCTGCAAAGCCATGGTTGGGGGAAGGAAGGAGGGGGCAAGGAGACAGATGAAGGGACTTCATTGTCTCAGGCTCTGTGTGACTGACCCCATGAAAAGCCCTGGGGAGGGAGTCATGGGGCCCTGCTGACCTTCCACTGCCTGTGGGAACCTGCATTATTCAGTGGGCAGTTTTGACTGACGTCAATGTGGGTCTTGGCCTTTCCTCTCTCCCCATTTTCAGGTGACTCGCCGGGCCCTATTCCCCGGAGATTCTGAGATCGATCAACTCTTCCGGATCTTTCGGACTCTGGGGACCCCTGATGAGGTGGTTTGGCCAGGAGTTACTTCTATGCCTGATTATAAGCCGAGTTTCCCAAAGTGGGCCAGGCAAGATTTTAGCAAAGTTGTGCCTCCGCTGGATGAAGATGGACGGAGCTTGTTATCGGTGAGAGTGGGAGCTGGGCACCCATTTCTTCTCAGTTGCTCCCCTAGGGCAGGGTTTTTCCAAGATGAAAGAAGAATGAGGCCTTGGACTCCTGGTCTCAGCATCTCCCCAGCCCCTGCTTGCCTCTCGTCATTTGTGCACCCATTAGATATAGGGAGGAGGGAAATAGGAACTCTGCCTTGGGTGAAAGGAATTCTATTTTCCTGATTTCTCAAAACACCTGCTGCCCATTCAGTCCATTATCACATTACTGAAGTCAGCATGCATCTCTCCCTCCAGCAAATGCTGCACTACGACCCCAACAAGCGGATTTCAGCAAAGGCAGCTCTGGCTCACCCTTTCTTCCAGGATGTGACCAAGCCAGTACCCCACCTTCGACTCTGATGTCCTTCTCCAAGCCCCTGCCCCCAGGATCACCCTGTCCTCCAGTGGGGGCCCAATCTGCCTTGGTCCTGGGATCTTAGCCCACTGATTTTGTCTGGCTGCCTTAGCACTCACCTGCCCCTCTTAGCCAGCCAGCTCTGGGGAAACAGCAGGTGGAGGGGAGAAATAGGTAAAATTGAAAGGAAGCTTCAGTATTAGATGCACTTATGTCAGCCTCGACCATCCTATCCCCCTCCTCTTAGTCATTGCTTAGGAGGGTTGGTATTTAAGGAAAAAAAAAAAAGATTGACTCTTCCTCATTCCTCCATATAGGGTTTGCCATCCCAGTCTCTGAAAGCCCTGTATTATTATTTTCTGTGTTCGGGATGACAGAGACCCCAAGCCTCCTGCAGCCACTGTGTTTGTAAGGCCAACTGAAAGCAAAGGGGCTAAATTGGAACTTTTGGAAACCAAGCAAAACAAAAACATAGGGAGGGTCCTGTTTTAAAGAATTAGGTTAAATAATAGGTCCAACCAGTTTATATCTTAGTTTTAGTGTTTCATCTCACCTAATAGTTTGGGAGACTCCAGATTCCCAGTCTCCACAGTCCTGGTGGGGCTGCAGTAGAAATGATTACTCCTAGTCTTCTTGCCTGTCCCTTTTATAGGCAAGGAGTGTCTGGGAGGCTCTGGGACAGGGACTGCTTCACTGAGGCCTTATGGAGACAGTGAACGATGTTTGAAATTTTCTCTTCTTTTTAAGATTCTTAATTCTTCAGGTGCTAGTTCCCATCTTCCTCTGAAGGCCACCCCATGGAGTGAAAGTGAAGGTTTAGACATCATTTTGAGAATGCTGACACTTTTAGGACTGAGTGGGGGGGTTGGGAAAAAAATTTTTTTCTTTAAAAGAAGGATGAACAATTATATTTATATTTCAGGTTATAATAGTTTTTTAAGTGGGAATGATTGGACTTGTTGCCATGGGCACCTTGGGATTTGTAATGCAAATGTCTTTAAAAAATCTTTTTTTCTTTTTATGATTTTGTCTCTCTTCTCCCACCTTTTGTCCTTGAATATTCTTGCCATTAACATTATTTGTAATTTAGTTTGTAATTCATTAAAAAAAAAGTTCCTGGTTTTATAGTTCATCTCTTTACTCTTTTACTTTTGTGTTATTTACTGAAAGAATGTTGTGAGAGAGAGTATGAATGTGTGTATATAATTGGTTTCAGACACCACCCCCCTCCTTTTCCTAATCTCTCTGTGCAGGGTTACCCACCTCACCTCTTTTTGACTTCTGTGATAAAATTGGGATAGTCCCGAGGGTAGGCGAAGTGGGAATTATTGCCCCCATTTTACAGCTGGGGAAACTGAAGCCTATGTATTTCCTACTTCACTTTCCCCACAAACCTGCATCTAGCCCCCGACCCCCTAACACGCACAGACCAAATACACACACATACAATGGGCCTGTTCCAGAATTTCAATGTTAGGAAGGGCTTAGGAACAGTAATTTGGTTGAAAGTGGGCTCCATGGGAATTTGCCTTGACACTAATTCCCAGTAAGTTCGTCTTTTTTCCTTTTTGTTGCATATCACTAACAGCAAAGTTTTCTAAGGCTACTTTATACACATTTACATACGATTCAGAATACATCAATCGTTTTATGAAAAATCATTATAAAAGAGCTAATGCCTCCCTCAGCTACCACTTCTCGGAGTTGCCATTGTCTTACCTCACCTAAAAGAAAAAATCTCAGGCAGGCCCGCGGGCCACCCCCAAAACTCCTGTGCTCTTGGGCCCCACCGAAAGGAGAAAGCACCGACAAGAGGAGTACTTAAATTCCCAGGCTCCGGGTCCCTAGGAGAGGTATTTCCCTTCACGCCCACGAATTTGTCATAGAGGGCGGGGCACCGGAGGCAACCCCCGCCAAATCCGGGGGGAGGGGCGAAGGTCAGTAGCGGCCTTCCTAAGGCTTTTCGACCCCGCCTTGCCTGCCATTCAAGTACCGAATTTTCTCAGTACTGGTTAAAGTTTCACATTGACCCGCCTCCGTCGCTCACCTGATTAGATGTTTATGAGTCAAAAGGCGGGGTCATGAGGGTGTCGAGAATTTATTGGTTGGTGTATACGCCTTCTACAGGGCACCGCCCCCACCTCGGGAAGCTCGCTCTTTAGTGGCTCTTCACCTGGTCCGTCTTCAAGGTTTCTCTCTCTGTATTGGTCCAGGATCCCGCCAGTCCAGTCCTTTGCTCGTACTCGTTGGTGACAGCCTCTAAAAGGACCCGCCTTTCTCCAGAGGATTGGCGGGTTAGTGCGCACAGAGCCCACCCTTGACGGTAGGCGGGTAGTCGTGCTATTGGCTGGGGCCCCCGCCCCAGGGCGAGGAGGAGGAGGAGGAGGGGCAGGAAGGTTTGGTTGAGCTGCAGCTGTTTGTCTGTTCGACACAGGCTTGGGCCCGACGGGGGAACGGAGCCCCAGGTACCGGGCTGATGGAGCCCTCAAGGGCAGGGGCGGAGGCGCCCGGGAGAAGAGAGCGCCCTGGCCTGAGGGCAGAGGCGGGTCTGGGCCTCAGTGAAGGGTTAGAATGGCCCACTGGAGAGGGGAGAAGGGGGCCGGGCCCCCGCAGGCCTAATGAGGGCGCTGAGGAGGGGGCCGGGCGGGCTGGGAGCCCGAAGTTGGTGAGTCCGGGAGGCGGCCGGGTGGTGTTGGCGGCCGGGCTTGGGTCGGCGCGGGAGGCCCGGGGCTCGTGTGCGGGCAGGGGCAGGCCTC
This sequence comes from Vicugna pacos, assembly GCF_048564905.1. Lineage (NCBI taxonomy): Eukaryota > Metazoa > Chordata > Mammalia > Artiodactyla > Camelidae > Vicugna > Vicugna pacos. The sequence continues at coordinate 755,667 of NC_132998.1, forward strand.
ACTGAGCGGCGCGGGAGAGGGAGGAGCTGGGGGAAAGGGACGGGGCGGCGGGTGAGGTAAGCCCATTCGCCGGGAGGTGAGGAGGGGTCAAGTCCGGCGCCCGGCCCCGGAGGAGCTCTCTCGAGATGTCTCATTGGAAGGGCCAGAGAAGAGCTCTTAGCTGGGTGAGAGAAATTCTTTTCAGGAAAAGCGACTATTATAAAAATTACTAGGGTGCCCCAGAGTTGAGCCGAGAAGGGTTTAGGTTCAGGGAGGGAGAACTGAGACAAGGGAAGAAAGCTTTCCTAATCTAGAAGACTCAGGGAGCTGGAGCAATGGAAGTAGGGCCTTGTATCAGTTTAGGGAGTTTCTGGGAATGCTGAAGGGTGGGCTGGAAGTACCCTTGGGAGTAGTAACTCTTTTGTTCCCACTAGTGTGGAGATGTGGCAGTTTTAAGTTTTTTGGTATTCCCAGGGTAGCCAACAAGACAAAAGTAATTTTTTTCTGTAACTATTGGCTGTTCCAAATTCAGCCCCTAACACTTTCCCTTGCCCTCAAGCTGGTCTTGGCTGCAGTGTCTGTTACTTCTTACCTACTGTTTCATGACCTGTGAAAAAGCTAAAAAGTTGGATTTGGGGGATGTTTGTTGGTTTCTTTCCAGCTTAATAATGTGGTCTATATTGGATGCCATATCTCTGACCTAGAAGTGGGGAATCAGTGATTCATTTTCTGCACTAGAAATGGGCTTAGGGATCCCCAGCTATCCAGAGATCTTGTGACCATAGTTGGTGAAACTTTTATGTCCCTTAGACTTGGATATTTCCCAGGCAGGTAGTGGTTAGGTAGGACCAAGCTTGGAAATATGAGGTGATATCACTGAGGAAGGGATTTGGGGACAAGTGAGAAATTCCATTCCAGAAGGTTGGCATCACAACTGTTCTTTATCTACTTCTTCAGGAGCCCAGGTTTCTGAGCTATTAGAAGGTTGGGTCAGAGAGGCACTTAGGGAAGATGGTGAGTAGAGAAAAGATGGATTACTAAGACACAGGAGTCCCCTCCTATTTATGTTTAATGGCCTACTGACCTCCTTAGTCCCCCCATAGATTGGAGCTTATTGGATTTTCCCTTGTTATACTTCCTCCTTTTTCCCTTTTATACTACCGTAGTTTATAACTACATTTCTTTTTAATTAGAAAAGTAATATGTATATATTTTTAAATATTCAAGTTTTACAGAAGTGTAAAAAGTGTAAATCCTCCCACATATACCTCACTCATTTCATCCAGAAAGGTCAGAGATAAGAGACAGCACATCAGACCAATCTTGCTTTGCTTTGGGGGATGTGCCACCAAAGGCAATTCTGTTTTCATGTTTTCCACCAAACTGATTTCTCATTCTTTCCAGTTTTCCCTTCTGAGATGATACTCTGTTATTCATTGTGCTCCTTTTCACAGTTCATTTTGTCTTGCTTTTATCAAAGACAAGCAGAGAGCTGTACTCTGGGTTATCCTGTACATCCTTACATACACCCCCTTGTGCATGGGTATCCTAGGAAATAGCCAATAGATGGCCTACTTCTCTTTTATGGGCAGGAAAGAAACATTAACGTGAATTATTCTGTTTGGGAGAATTATTGGCATCTCTGCTAAAGTGAAGAATTTGAGACTTCTATCTTCTGGTTCATGGTCTCTGCATGTTCAGATTATGTGACTGTCCCTTCACTATCCTAAAAGAAGATGATGGGTCTCCTTAGGGGCCCCTGTATCTTTCTGTAGTGATACATGAAGGCTCCAAATTTCTCTAGATATGAAATTGATTTTCCTCTAAATCTCAGCACAGCTGGGACGCTTTATACACCACCTTATTAACTGAATTTGTCCTTACTGGCTATAGAAGCCCTTTAATGTGCCCAGCCTTTGTACAGTACCCCCAGAAACCTTGATTGTTGTCCCCCCAGGAGCTTTTATTTTCTCTCCTGCAAAACCAGTCCTAGAGAAGATTGTGCAGATGCGTGGGGGGGCGGGGAGGGTTTTTTTTTTTAATGCTCACTAGGCTTCCTACATCCTAATGGTATCCTGTCCCTTTCTTGTTCTTTTTGTCTTTTCCACCTTCCTCATAGTCAAAGTCTACCTTCAAGAAATGATCTGGAATTGCTCCATGTTAAGTTATAAATAACAAATAGTCACTTAAAGTATTAATCATTCCAAGGTTTTTTGCTTCTTAACATGGAGCTAAGGAGTAGAATTATCAATATAGAATTTCAAACATAGATCTGGAGTTACAAAAATACTTTTGGAGAAGAGGGCTTTCCCATTGCCCTTGAAGTCATACCTCATATCATCCAACTCTTAGTTTGCCCAGGAGCAAGGATTGCTCTTTGATAGTTTGCTTGTTTGTGTGCATTGATATGAATTTGACTTAGGGGGCATAGTGTAGAAGAAGCAAGTGTACAGCCTGCTCCCTAATCCTAAAGCATTTCAGATTAGAAAGTAACCAAAGTGTAAGACAGTGAATTTAAAATAAGGAAATGCAACAGCCTTCTAGGAGGAAGGATACCTTAAAACCCTACATAATACAATCCCACTTCCCAAGAGTGTTTTAGAAAAGATTTAGCCCTTGACTGCACAGTAACTGAGCTGAATAAGGAGCTACCCAGGTGAGCAAAGTGTGTGCAGATTTCTGGGCCAGGTTGTAGTTTACTGAGGGGCAGTGGGTACCTTTTCAGTGTCCTCTAGGTCTGTGGTGGTATGATTTTTTTTTAACTTGTGTTTCTCAAGTTCAGAAATTAATAGAGATAATGACCCAATGTTTTTTGCACACTTCACATAACTGAAAATTCAGAGAACTTTTTTAGCCACTGTTGCTTCAGTGTTAGGGTGGAAGGGCAACATATTTAGTGTGATTAGGCCATCTGAGGCATAGTAACGGGTGACAGGAAAAGCAGTTAGCCCATGTGAGTTGCAACAGTACCTTGTGGCCTGGGTCCCAAGAGGGCCCTCCATCCAGGGGAGATCACAGAGAGGCAAGAGGGAGAATTGGTTCTCTGAGGCCTATTAAAAACATTCCCAAATGGAACTGAGTAAGAATCTATCCAGACGGCACAGAAGGGAAGGAGTAGATGGAGGAAGGAAGCAAGATTGCTTTGGCCTTAATTAATTTAGGGAGCATTTAATGAACACCTACTAGGGACCAGGTATTGTGCTCTGCTCTGGAGATTCAAGATGACTTAAAAAATAGTCACACTTAGTGAGAATATCATAGTTTAGCAGAGAAGACAAACACAATTAGCTCATATAATGTAATGAATGCTGCAGCCGAAATAGTCTTAATACTCTAGGATCCCAGAAGAAGCAGTGATGAATCCTGCTGGAGTGAGAGAGTAGTCATGGAATTTCACAGAGAATGTGGCATTTGAGCGTGGCTTTAGAAGGTATCTTAGGAGTTTGCTAGGCAGTCAGAGTGGGGAAGGGCATTCCAGTCTTTCCTAGGTCAATAACAGGGAGTTTGTAGTACCATGCTAATAAGAGATAGGTATGCTTTTTGCCTCTTGGGTAACTACAAGGAAGAAATGTAAGTGGGTGAAGTGGAAGGACTCTCATTTAAGCCAGTGACTCCCTGGTTAACATTGGATGAACACAATGAAAGCTGAGCCAAGTAGTGGAACTCAGTTTAAGATTTTGGTAATTTGGGGTCTAAACAAAGTTGAAGAGTTTAAGGTACTTACTGGCTTCTGCTCTATCTTCCCTACTCAGTAAATCTCACATTAATCACAAGGCACACTGAATTGTGCGGAAATTACCACTGCTTTCCTGACGCCTTCCACTGAATTGCTTCTATTTCAACTGTCCTGGCAGGGGTTGGTCAAGACCTTCTAGAGATGCATAGTAATGAGTGAGTCCTTCTGTCAGAAAAATAAAGGGCTGGATCCCAGTTCCCAGGGAAGGCCTGGGCCTTCCTAACTTGTTTTTAGTTCCCAAAGGAAGTGCTTATCTAAACTGAATAGAGGCAGAAACTTTATCCAGTCTAAGCTCTTGTTCCTCTCCTGGTGCCTTTGGATTTCAGTTCAGAGTTTAGCACCTCCTGCTTCCTTACGAGGTGTGGTGGTACAACAGGAGCCAGAGTTCCTGACTAGGAGTACTGGCTAGCTAGGAGATTTGCTAAGCGGTTGTGGGGTAGCTCGCTGTATGGTAACACCTGGTAGGTTGATTGATTTGCCCCAGTTTCCTCACCATAAAATACAGAGACTGGACCAGATGACCTCTAGACTGCCTCTTATCTGGCAAACTGAACTTACAGGGCTGACATTTGGGAGTGGGCTAGACTCTAGTGGCTCTGTACCTGGAACTCAGTCTCTATTGATAGATGACAGATTTCTAGAGGCTTCATACTTAGTTGGCAAAGTGACCCAAAGCTACCAAGTAGAAAGGGACCTGAGGAATGGAGTTTTGCCCTACCTGGGATTGGCAGGCTGAGGAACTTATCCTATTCATATTTTCCTGTGCTGCTGGGAGAGCTGCCCACACTAAAGAGCTTACCCCTCATCTTCCACATCCCCCTTTCCCAGTGGGCTGATGCCATGGTCGAGCCTTGATCCTCCCTAGTTAATGGTCATTTGATAAGCCATTCTTGTGGAAAGTTAAGTCTGATTTCTTCTCTTCTGAACTGAAAGTGTTGAAGAAAGAAAAACTTCCTTGGGGAGGAGGGTAAAACTCAGTGGTATAGCACATGCTTAGCATGCATGAGGTCCTGAGTTCAATCCCCAGTACCTCCATTTAAAAAAAATTTAATTAAAAAGTAAATAAACGTAATTAGCACCCCACCCCAAAAAATGAAGAGAAACCTCCTTCTCCTTTTTTTGCCTCCAGTTTGAAGGTAATAATCATCACACTACATGACTGGTTGGCTGTGGTTTATTTTTGCCTTTGGATGGGTCGTTTGCCCACTGTCAGCTCTTAGCAAAAAAAAATCACCACCAGAGTAGAAATCAGTTGAGTCTTACATGTATTATTCCATTTCTGTACCCCTGAACTTTTGAGAGTCCAGCTATTGCCTAAGAAACATAATACCCCTATAAACATGTTGGGATTAAAGATAAGGCACAGAGATGGCAACCCATCAATTACTGTGAACAGAGAAGATAGGACATATCCTTGAGTTAAAACTTTGGGGTAGAGGTAGTCTCCTCTAATCCAGTAGTTACTAATCTGACAATTCAAGAAAGTTTGCTGATTGCCGATGGGCTCTGGCTTGACTTAAAATCTGTGAGGGTTAATGACCAAGGGCTTTGCAACCCGAGTGTCTGACTGTTTCCTGTCTTCACACTTCTCCAATTTCCTACTGTTTTCCCAGGCCTAGCATGATGTGTCTGCCCATGAGAATTCAGTCCATTCTAACACTCATATATTGTAGAGCAGTAACATTAAGGCTTAGTGTTCTGCCCCTTGAATCACGTGCTTTGGTAGATAAAAATGTGAGGGAGTAAGTCGAAGAATCTAGTAACTTTCCCTGTTGTTTCTTAAGAGTAGAGAATATGTATGGCACCTAAAGGAAACTTTATCAACTTATTTGTAGGGTTTTTTTCCTATTATGTTATCTGTTTCAGAGTGTAGAGTTATGATGGCCTATCTTCTTTTCCTATGAAATAATGTATATGAAGTACTACATAAATGTTTTAAAAAAATAATTCATCCTCACAGATTCTGAGAAGCCAAACCCTAAGAGAAACAGATATCTTAAATGTACCCAGAACTTTGGAATTGAATTCAAATTCTGCCTTTTGCTGCTTTCACCTATTATCCTCCCCACCCCACCCCCACATCCTCACAGATAAGGAAACTAAGGCTCAGAAAGGCAAAGGGAGTGAATGGTCTGAGATCCCAATGGGTTCATTGCAAAGCAGAGAATAAAACTCAGGCTTGCCTGATTGCAAAGCCCTTACCATTGTGTGAGACTGCCTCTGTTGGCTTTGACTTCCCATTTTCATAATTGCTCCCTAACTTTAGTAGCAGAGTTGGAGAACCTCTGACCCCTGGAGAGCTATATTCAGCCCTCATCTTAATTTCATCTAGAAGTGCTTTAGTAGTAACTATAGCCTATAGGCTGGCCAGAGACTGGCCTTCCTGTTAACCCATCTTGCAGTGTCAGGCATCTCCAAAGCACTGTTTCTGTATGTCCTTGTTGTTTATCTGTCTTATAGATAATAGTGTGTATCTGTTAATACCAAATTCCTAATCCAGAGCACTGTTTTCTAAACTTTTTTTGGTCGTGGCATTTAAAAAAAATTTTTTTTTTACTTCATAATTCATTGTGTGTACATCTACCCACAAGTGAAACATTTTCGCAAAATGATTCTTATGCTTATTATTTACAATACATTTGACTTTTTTTCTTTTTTTCTTTTTTTTTTTTTAATAATACTGATCATGATCCACCAAGTGATTTCAGGGTCACTGTTGGCTTACAGCCACAATTGGAGAAACAGTGCATTAAAGGTTTGAGAATGAAAGAGCTAAAGAACTGAGACTAGTGGTTAAGAAGTGAGTTAATACTGACTCTTGCAATACTAGTTCCCAGGATTTTGGATTTAATAGACCAATTATTTAAATTTTGGCGTTTTTATTTTTCCACATAAGGTTATTTAGAAAGCCTATCAACACTATTTTGTAAAAGCACTAAAAAAAAAACTATATAGGAAACTAAAAATATATATTTCCTGTTAGAAAAGGATTATGTAGAATGAAAAAAATCTGAATCCTTCACATACCACTCTCCTCAGAGGGAGGTAACCACTGTTAACAGATGAGTCTATATCTTTCCATACTTTTTTCTCTGTAGGATTTTGTTTTGTTTTATAGAAATAGGATCAACCATGTGTTTTGTTCTCCAATTTATTTTAAACGTTAACAATAGGTCTTAGAGGTTTATCCATGCAATAAATATATATTTACCTCTGAAAGAAAATTGATGCTGAGAAAGTAAGAAGTTAGAAATCTTAGAAAGGATATTTTTTAATTGAATGAATTTAGCTTTATGAAAAACTTGCTATGTCATTTTTCTTTTAATCATTTTATCATAGACTAGTGAAAACTTCACAAAGTGGCACATGTATATCTAGATTCTTAGAACTCACTGACCTAGGAGACTACAAAATACCCAGTAGGATCAGAGTAATTTCTTACATTCCTCTGTCTTAATTAGTCTACTTTGGGACTTTTCTGAGTTCTCACTTCTGTCTCATTCCTCTGTTAACTTCCTCTTTACACTTTTTTTTCTTGTTTTTTTTTTTTCGCTCTATCTCATATCATGGCTGCTTTTAGAAATATATTGATCACGACTAATATTGAGATATTTAATATATTAAATTGATCTTTTCTGTGAATCAGGGCCTCTAAATGACATACCTACCTTATTATTTATTAGCACTATGCTAAATATATCTTTCACTTAATCCTCATGGCTACTTTATGAGGTAGGTTTTTTTTCCATTTTATAAATGCAGAAGGTAAGGCTCAGGCAGAGAAATTTTCTTGATGTTATTATATTCATAATGATTAGTAGCTTAATAATCATTGAGCACTTTTTGTCAAATATTTAGGTTCTTTGTATATATTATCTCACTTAATCCTCACACCAACCTTATGAAGTAGATGCTCATAAGGCTATTAACCCATTTTACAGATGTGGGAGTAAATACACAGATAGATTTAGTAACTTGTCCCAAGTTTCACAGCTAGTAAGCAGAACTATAAAATAAATCCAGTGAATTGGACTCCACAACCTGTGTTCCTCTGCATTGCCTCCTGTATGGTTTTTCTATCTTTTATTTTCTGTCTTGTCTTCACTTAGGATTGCAGAGATTTTTAACCCTGATTTGACTCCAAAGCAACTTGCTATAGTGACAAAAATGTTTCCCCCTATATGTCAGAGTATGTTTGTAGAGTCAATAGAATTAACCCTAGAGCAGGGAAAGAGTCACTTGAACAAGCAAAGTACAAACCAAGCATCGCTTAGGTTTTAGAGAGGTTTTTCATGCTCTGATCATGCTGACATTTCTTTGAATCTCATAGTTCATTTCCCCTCAGAGTCAAGATGATATGTGTTCAGGTTTGGATGATGGGACACTCAGAGTCCCAACTTTTCTCTGTCTCCTCCTCCACCACCACCTGTCCTAGCCACTTGGAAGGTAGAGAAGGTGATTAGTTCTATTCTTTCATCAAATATTTATAGCTTGAAGACTTAGCCCCTATACCATCCTCTAGAGACTTTTGCATGTATTGAGAAGGTACCTTCTTTCTCTGCCTGTAATTTGGAGGGCTACAACTGTTGGGCCCTTTTAGTGTGGAGGGTAGTCTAATCCCTAGGCACCGGGAGGACAGCTGCAGGTTGAGAGCAAGTCAAACTTACTGACTCAGAGTTTCAGGTTCGGAGAGGTGGCAGAAGCAAAGTGAAGAATTAATACTGAATGTGTTCTCTTGGTTGTGTTTCTATACTAACCTTTGACCAGAAATGGGAAAAGATAGATTTTTTTTTGGTAATTGGACCTTGATTAGATTTTCATACTGAACGTGGGCTCTTGGTTGTGTTTCTGTACTTACTTTTGACCAGAAGTGAGAAAGGACACATTTTTTGGTAATTAGACTTTGGTTAGATTTTCAGAAATGTCGAGAAGAATGGTCATGTATGAATGAAAGCTACCCTCCACTCAGGAGGGGTGACTTGTCTGACACCCCTAGAGTAAATCTCTCATTTTGAAAGCTAGAAAAAAGAGGAGAGTGAAAAAAGATCAGTATCAGGACACCAAGGAGTTAGCAGGGATCTAGTGTCCTTCTGGGTAGATATGGGTGTTTTTCAGGCTAACTAAAAAGTTGATCACTTTGCCTTTCTTTGAAGACCCGGTCAGGAATGAATGGGAGGTTAAAAACTTCTCTCACACGATTTTTAGTCTCCATTTCAGCAAACTCTATTTTAGATGCAGTTCTTATTTTACTGTTTCCCATTCTTACCACTGAGTGTCTGCTGTCTAGGTATAACCTTTTAATGATGGGTGATTATAAGAGTTAAGTCCTTATGGGAGCAAAGAAATGAAGAGATTCTATCCTTTCTTTAAAAAATGATTGCAGCTATAATGGCCCTGTGTTTAATTTTGCCCACTTTTTCTCTTGCAGGACTGTTGAAGCCTGGAAGTCCCCTCCCCTCCCCCCTCCCCCCTTCGCCGCTTTGTGGCATCCCCCTCCCTTCACCCTTTCCCACTCTGATAATCTAGCCATGACTAGCAGAAGCACAGCCAGGCCCAACGGGCAGCCCCAGGCCAGCAAAATATGCCAATTCAAATTGGTCCTGCTGGGTGAATCTGCAGTGGGAAAGTCTAGCCTGGTATTACGTTTTGTCAAAGGGCAGTTCCATGAGTACCAGGAGAGCACCATTGGAGGTGAGTACTTCAGGGAGAGAAGAGGCTTTGAAGGGAGATATAGGGACCTGATTGTGGAACTGGCCCTCTTAGCTCCCTGAAATGGAAATCCTTTGTGAAACAAAAAAATTGCCATAATGCCAGAAAGCAGGTATATGTTCATCCTCTTACTTCCTAGAAGGTTAGAAAGGTTGGCTTTTGTGTACCAAGAAAACCACTAATTATCTATCACAGTCTGTTTTCCTCTTCCTACTCTCGTCTTTATACCAGTGAAGTTCAGTTGAGTGTCATCTTGAGCAAGGTTGGTTTGGGACAGTGACTCATAATCAGAGATGTACATTAGAATCACCTGGAGACCATTTTCATCCCATGCATGCTTGGATCCTACCCTCAATCTACTGATTAGTATTGGGGGTAGGGTGAGGTTGGTGATGGTATAGAAATGTATGTTTGGAAAAGCTCTTTAAATGATCCTGATGCACATATCTGGTAAAATAGAGGCTGGAACTAAATACAAAAGATAAAGGACATCTGCCTTTTCCACCTTTGCTACCTTCTCCCTGCCACTACCCCAAAATAGGGTGCTAATTCAATAAAGGATCTTTTGAGAATTCCCATGTCTTTCTTCCCCACTTTTATTAGTCACCTTGGAAATGTGTTCTTGGACCAACAGAAGAAGATATGAAAAAGTAACAGCCAAATAATATTGATAATTGTGGGACCTCACATCAGGCTTTAAAATCTTCTAATCAGTTCTTGATGTGACTTTTATCTGAAACTTATGATCTCTGTCATCATCTTACTCCTCTGTTTTGGTTGGAAGAGGGATGACTCTGGTATAAGTGCCAGTTCTTCTTTCTGTCCCTCAGGATTTATGACGTGCCCCCATTCCTTAGCTAGAGAGACTTCTGACAGGAAGGACTTAGCCAAGAGCAGCCTTAATTCTGGTTCCAGGACCTGGAGGAGAATGCTAAGCCTTTCCTATAGGTGAATAGCCTGGGTGGTGACCGGTCTTGGACTGAGAGTGGAGATATTTTGAGGAGGGGATGGTGGGATCTTCTCATTCATCCTCCCACTTAACAACAACTTCTCCTCCATTCTCTCATTCATAGCGGCCTTCCTCACCCAGTCTGTTTGTCTAGATGACACAACAGTCAAGTTTGAGATCTGGGACACAGCTGGGCAGGAGCGGTACCATAGCTTGGCCCCCATGTACTACAGAGGTGCCCAAGCTGCAATTGTGGTTTATGACATTACTAATCAGGTAAGTGGGCTGAGAAGATTGTCCTTGCTTTTATTTATAGGAATTAAATTAGGTGGGGGAAAGAAAACTGGTTCTTAAAATAGCAAAATAAGAATACAAATTGTGCTTCCAAGTGCTGAGAAGACATAGGTAATGAATTGTCAGACACAGGTGGTTTCAGTGAGTGAAGGCTGCTTAGAAGAGGTGAGTTTTAAGACTGGTTTTTGAAGGTGATGAGCCTGGATCGGCAGTCATTCCAGCCCATCCATTCTCATCCTCGTGTTTTCCTAGGAGACCTTCGCCCGAGCAAAGACATGGGTGAAGGAACTACAACGACAGGCCAGTCCTAGCATCGTTATTGCCCTGGCGGGGAACAAAGCTGACCTGGCCAACAAGCGCATGGTGGAGTATGAAGTAAGATGGCCGTTGAGTCCCTCTCTAACACTCTCCCTCTGTGCTTAGGACCTCTCTTTTCCAAACCTGCCCTCTCTGAAAACGTCATCTGAGGACATTCATCATCTCATTCCCCAGTTCTGCACCATGTTAAATACAGCAAAACTGTGACCCTAATGCCAGCCAGGAGATTTTAGAGGAGTCAGAAGACAATTCCAGAGCAGAGGGGTAGGGAAGTACCGGTACCAGCTGTGGGAGTACCAGCTGTGGGGGTACCAATGTGAAAACAGGAAGGAGGGAGCAATTGAATTTGAGGTAAGGGACTATTCAAGTGTCAGAACTTGAAAACCCCCAACCAGCTTACCTTCTTCCCCATAATTAAGATTCCTGACCTCTGTTTGTGGGATTAAGTGGGCTAGACCCTGGGTTATCCTTGAGGGAGTCATCACCAAAATATGGGTTCAGGGCCGGCTGGCTCAGAGGGGCAGTTAAGGGAGGGAACCTAGGATATTGGCTAGCTCTGGTGCTACATGGGAGTGGAAAGGCAGTACTTGTTCCTGCCCTGCATTCTGAGCACCAGTCCACCCCACCCCTTTCAGGAGGCCCAGGCGTATGCAGATGACAACAGCTTATTGTTTATGGAGACTTCAGCCAAGACAGCTATGAACGTGAATGATCTCTTCCTGGCAATAGGTAAGGTCAGAGCAGCATCTTAACTTTCCATTGTGACCCTCTGTCCTACCACTGCAGCTTAAGACCCCTCATCTTCAGTGTAGTTTACAGTGAACCCGCCCCCCCTGCAGAACATCCCCTTTCCCTCGTTCCCCTACTTCTCCCCCACCCAGTAGTCTTTTTGGGAGTATCAGTAAAATCGACCATGCTTTGTTCCCTTCTGTTTTTATCTCTAGCTAAGAAGTTGCCAAAGAGTGAACCCCAGAATCTGGGGGGTGCAGCAGGCCGAAGCCGTGGTGTGGATCTCCATGAGCAGTCCCAGCAGAACAAGAGCCAGTGTTGTAGCAACTGAGGGGGTGGCTAGCAGCAAACAAGCACGGAGCTAGCACGAGAGCTAAGAAATAACCTCCATCCCCACCCCTCAGCACACAGCCCCTATGGTAACAGCACACTGAGCCCTGGCTCCAAGGGCTGCCTCCTGACAGCTCCGTCATGGCACTTTTTAACGCTTCAGCAACCAACACCAGGCAGCTGTTGCCACTGGCCTCCTACCCCTACTCTGGGGCTTGGGGGTCAGATCCCCCAGGACTTAACCTTCCAAAACAAACTTTCTTCACTTTGTATTATAGGTGCAAGACAGTGACCTACTTATCTTTCCTCCTCCTCCTCCCCATTTTTTCAGAAAACATTTTTTGTCTCCTGCCCCTTCCCCTTCTGCTTTTGGTCAATCTCTGTTCTTGATCCCTTTTTCCTCCTCTCCCCAGGATGGAGAAAGTGGTGAATCCAGGAACTGAAGGAGTTTTCTACTTCAGTCACATTAAGGGCCCTGGGGGAAAGTAAGGTGCGGAGCAGGAGGGAGTAAGGAAACATTTCCTTTTTGTTTTTATTTGGTTGGAGTTTCTCATATTTGAAAACACTGCAGTATCCGTGAGTTGGTCTTATGGAGGGTGTTTCTAGGTGGAGGCGAGAATGGGAAGGCAAGTTCTCGGGCACCAGGCTGGAGTCATGTTGTTAGCTAACTGGGAGGAGGAGGTGGAGACATAGTGTCATCTGTGGCTCTGGCATTCTTCCAAGGCCTCCTTTCCCCTCACGCAGCCTCTTAGGTAGCTTCTCCCCCATAGCGGGGGAGATTCTGGACCCTAGAGTCCTCCAAAGAATCTTCACTGGTTGCCTGCATCTTTGGCTCTGCTGTGATCTAAATGGAGGAGGGACCAGTTTCTGATACCCATCCTCTGACCTTTACATATGCATTTTTTTCCCTCTCTGGCCTTCAGATGGCCTCAGCCCCAGCCACTGTATCCCCCTGCAGTTTGCACTTTAATTGATGGTAGTTCAGTTGTGATATTTGTTTTATGGGGGTTTTGATTGATTTACCTGCCCTCAACTCCTTTTAGTTAAATGGAATCTGAGGTGTATGTGAGGTTTGGGGAGGGGCTGTAGAGAACAGTACTGGTGGCAGCTACTCAAGCCCAGTCTCCACTGCTACCTTCCTCCAACTCTGATTCTTACCTCACCTGTATTCTTACCATCCTAGCTCTTGGGTATAGGTTTGCCTTTCCTGGGGAATCACTGAGCAACTGAAGAGGAGTCTCAGGACAGCGTAGGCCATGGTATGGGAGTGAAGAGGAGTCAGGCAAAAGGGAGGCATTTTCTGTCCTTTCCCAGGGTTCCCATTCAATTTGATCCACCAATTACCATGTCTTTTCTACTTCCCTGTAAATAGATATGATCTTTATTCCCACTGTACAGTCTGTTCTGTCCCCCATCTCCCTATTTCTTTTCTTCTTTGTTAGTATCTTCAGTTTGGTTCCTCCATGATATCCCCACCCCCCATACAACCAGTGGTTTAATCCACACACCACTAGGGGGTAGTACCATAGAGGCCTACATGTGGCTCCCTCATATCTTAACACCTGTTCCTGTGGACAGGGAATGACTGGCACTGAAAGTCCCTCATGGTGTCTCACATCCCAGAGGATAGTTGTCCTTTTAAATCTCTAGCCTCTTGACATCCCTCATCAGGAATTTTAGGATGGCTTTGGGAAGAAGCCATCAAGGCAAGAGGGAACTTTCAACTCCTTCTCGTTCTAGCCCAGAGTTTTGGGAATATTGGGGGAAGTAAGGAGAGGCCATAGTGACCCAGGATTGGAACCTTTCTGCCCTTTCGGCTTCCAGACTGCCTCCTGTCCCAGAGCAGCTGAGAAATCCAAGAAGCTGAGCTTCTGGAGGACCCAGCTTAGGTTCTTCCACTTAGGCCTCAATTCCCTTCCTTTTCCAGGGGCAGCCTTAGTTCCCGTGGCCCTGAAACACACAAACATTTTCCCCTTTCTAGCGCCCACTAGCACCAAAAGCACTCAGTGCATCCCTACAAGTGGAAGAACTAGGATGGCTCTCTTAAGCCTCTTAGAAATGAAGTTCTTTGTCTGCACAGCTTTCCTTGTGGAGCAGGAGTAAAGATGTTTCGTTGCCTTGGGGCTGGGAAACCATTTCTCCAGGCTTCTTCTTCCCTCCCCGCCCCCTCTTAGGAACAGGATTGGCCTAGCTTCTGGGCCTATCTGCTGCCTTCCATCTACTTCCAGCTCTTCTGCTTTCCTTTGAGCTCTATTGGGCTTGGGGGAATCTTAGTTTTTATTTCCCAGCTCTTCATTTTTTTTCTTCTGATCTTTTTTTTTAAGCGGGGAGGCTTTTTTTTTTTTTTTCTGAGAAAGCATTTGCCTTTTCCCCCCTTTCTCCCTCTCCCAACATAACAATCGTGGTAACAGAATGCGACTGCTGATTTACCGATGTATTTAATGTAAGTAAAAAAGGAGAAAAAAAAGTGTACTGGAGTGTTGCTTCTTTTTATTTATTTTTTCCTATTTCTCCATCTGATACTAGAAATTTGGAAGGAAGGACACCCAATAATAATAATGATGTTTATTGAATCAGAAACACCCTCCCTTGTGTCTTGGTACCACCATATTCCCGCTAATCTTTTCTTGGATAGTGAGGTAACCCAATTTGGAAATAGCCCATTTATTGCTGTTTAATAGCTCCTATTCCCAGGCCACTAGAGACCTCATCAAATCTGACCCTAGTTTGTTTATTTAGGCCATCTATACAGAATGAATATATGAGAGAGGGTGGTGGTCTATAGACCTCTGGCAGACAACTGATGAAATTGGAGGGAGAGGTGATATTTGTAAATGCTTTGAAGTATTGCTCAAAGATTTATGTGCAGCTTTCTAGGGAGAGGGTCCACAGCCTTAATTAGTATCTCGGGGTCCGTGACCTAAAGAACTTTTTTTTTTTTAATCACTGAATGTTTTTGATTGATCATGTAGTTTCTAACCCAATAGGAAAATTTCAACAGGAAATTCTGCTCTTGTTTCCTATCATACTTGAAGCCCTTCAGTCCATCACAATCTAAGTGGAAGTGGGTGGGGGATATTGATACAGAGAAAAGATTAGGTATGGTTGCAGAGGGAGTTTTAAATTCCAAAGAATCTGAAGGATAGGAAAGACAGAGTCAAGTATTCTGTTCCATCTCTGCCAGCTTACCAACTGTGGCTTTGATCAAGTTACTTAGCCGCTCTTTGCCTCCGTTTCTTACGTAAAATGAAAAAAAAAGTTGAGGTTTAAAAGGTCAATTATATAAAGCATGTGTGTGGCTTTTTATAAGGTGACACTGTTATTAGGCAGAAGTCTCATCCATGGCTTCAGACAGTCCCTAACTGACTTCTTTGTGTACTTGGGCTGAGCCCTGTTTCTTAAGACTGGTGGGAGAGGTTGGGCATCAGGCCTCTTTGATGATTAGTTTATATACAGTTGAGTTGGGAATCATTTTCCAAAAACTTTTTCCAAAATCACCTTTTCACTGTCGGTTCCCCTTTGTGTATATCTCTTAGTACTCCCCACACAGCTCCTTGATTCGTAGTAAAAGCTCAAGTTCAGCTGAGAGCAGAAAGGGAGCGGAAGTGATCTTCCAAAATTAAATAAGGCCGTCACTTAAACTAAGGTTGTAATTCAACCTTCTAGTCTCTAGAGGGCAGTGTGGGATACGTTTGCAGCTAGCTAATGACAAATTCTCCGCACCAAAAGATAAAAGGGTAATTTGCAAACAATTTCTATTAGTGTTCTTTATTCTAAGATTATGAGCAATTATAATCTTCCTACTTTTGAATGTTGAAAATGTCATTTATTTTATTAAATGGCAACTAAGCAAAATAAAAAAGATGGCTATTGAATGTTGGTTCTATAATTTGAGGGAAACTTCAACTAGTCCAAGGAATCTCGAAGTCTTTGAGCCACTTATTTAGGCCTCATTTCTGCCCTTATTCCTGGATATAAGAGACTCGAGCGCTTGATCCTGTTTTCTCTAAAAGACAAACAGGGCTGTTGTAATTGCAACACAGACGTTTGTCAAAAACAGGGTAGAGGCCGAGCTCACCACCGGGAGAAAAGCCAGCTGGATCCCGAGGTCTCTAGTGAAAGCACCTTGTGTCTCTGCCGGGGCGGAGGCATCTCTTGGCCCAACCATTGGAGTCTTTGTCACCTTCCACTGCCTGGGTTCCGGACGTCGTGAGGGTCCCATTCGTCCTCTAGCGGGAGGTGGAGACAAAAACATCGCTCCTAGCTCGGAGCCCAGGGGGCGCCCCGCCAGCATCAGCCTCCGGGAGGCGGGCACAGCAGCTGGGAGGTGGCCTGCAGCCCGCCAATTGCGGAGGGGTGAGCCGAGGGGCGAGAGTGGTCCTTTACTCCGACTCAACGTCACGGCGCTGCCCCCGCCCCTTCGCCGGCAGCTGCTGGGCCGGGCGGGTAAAACAGCCACCGTGTGGACTGCCGCCGAACGGGTAAGGAGGCTTGGGCCGAGAGAAGGAAAAGGAGGAGGCAGGGCTAGTAACCCGGGCGGGGGTCTTGGCACCCAGAGCGCTCCGAATACCACGGACAACAGAACTGCCAGTACCCGCCTCCACTCCCGCTAGCGGGGTGCTCCTGGGGCCACGGGGTGTTGCTGTAAGACACTCCGGCCAGCTGCTGGGCAGTAACATGGGACCGGGTGCTTGTGCCCTGGTGCTGGATATATCCATATTCTAACTAAAGTGCCCCCTGGGAAGTGACTGGCTACCACCTGCACAGGGCGGTGACATTGTGTTTTGAAGGCTATTTCTCCCAACCTGGAACACTGGACTGATCACCTGCAGGTCAGTCCTATTTGCACCGCTCCAGTTTTGTTCTAATGGGTTGCTGGGATTGAGGGTAGGTGGAAGGAAGTGAGGGTCCCAAGGTACAGGAGTAAAATGCAGACTCTATTCCAACGCCTAGCTCCCTCACAGTCTCTCTGCCCGCCCCCATCTTTTAGCATCTCATCAGCAATTCTGACTCGTACCCCTCCCCACTTTGGCCCTCCTGGGGTCAGTGATCTGCTCAGTGCTGTGAAGAAGAAACTGCTGCAGGCAGGCCAGAGCAGGAAAATTACCTTCTTCCTTCTCTAGCCCATCCCCTGACACCCTGGCCATTAACTTCTCAATTGCTGAGCTCATTGGAATGGCATAGAAAGGTAAGGGTGGGAACTCCGGGTTGGGGTCCAGTTCCCAGCAGGGTTCAATTTTTATTTTTTTAGGGTGGGTGGAGGGACGACAGGGAAAGGCCTTCAGTGACAGGGTTATTACTTGTTTGCTCATCACGGCAGCTCTGCTACGTAGATGTCATTTCATAGATGAGGACACAAGTTCAGAGAGGTTTGGTATCTTGCCCAGGAACAAGGCTGGTTAATGGTAGGGCTGGTTTCACAAATGCAAGGCAGTTTAACTTCAGAATCCAGGCTTCTTTACCCCATTAGGCTGCCACTACCTTTTTTACCTTTTTTGTCCCTGTTTAAGTAGTCTGCCCCTTAGTTGTCCTCTGCTGACTTCAGAAAAAATAAACTGGCAAACTGGACAATAGACTTTTGGCCCCCAGACATTGTTCTCTGTAGTGGGCAAAGTAGAGAGTGGAGGATGGGAGACAGGTGATTCTAGGAGACTCTTTCCACTTAGACACCGTCTCCCATTCCTTTCCATCTTGTCAGCATAGTCTGTCTCCGAAGTGCTCCAGATTTTCTCTAAGGCCCATTTGGACCCCCACTTCCGTCCTTTGACCTCATTGCCACTGAAAAGTTTTCCCCATTTGTCCAGAGTTCCTTGCTGATCTCTGTGTCTTCCTCCCATTCCCTCAATCATCACCTCCCAGGACTCCCTATCTTGATCCTGGAATCTTCCTCCTATCCTAGGTCTGCCACAATGCTACTGCTGCTGCACAGAGCTGTAGTCCCAGGGCTTCGACAGGCCTGCAGGTAGGCCATCCATTTCTAGGACTTGTTTCCAATCTCATATCTCCCAACCCCACACCCACCCCTCCCTACCTTTATGACTGTTATCTTATCTGCCAGATAAGATTGTTGAGGTAGTAGCCAGGGAGGAAAGGGAAAGCCACATCCCACTTGTCCCACCCATCCTGGGAGAAACTAAGTCCCAACTGAAGGAACCAATTGCCAACCAGGGAGAGGTACACCCTGGGCCTTCCTCGGCCCTTTCTTAAAATCAGGAGAGTGTGCCACTAAGACCTCTCTCTCTTCCAGACTCAAGTCAACCCCCTCAAGGTTCTGCATTCAGGCCTGCTCTACAGATGATTCGTTTCAGCCCCAGCACCCCAGCCTCACCTTCTCTGGTGGTAACTCCAGCACCAGGGGTTGGAGAGTCATGGGAACCCTGCTAGGCCTCGGTGCAGTGTTGGCCTATCATGACCATCGGTGCAGGGTAAGTAGGGAAGGAAGCGACTTTATTGTCAGAACAAAGGGGGCCTAGTGAACTCCCCAGGCAACCCAGACTTTATTTACCACAGAGCCCATGGACACTGTCTTCGTGTGCAGTAGAGATGGAACCCATTACCTCCATTTCCCAGTGGCCACATTTTGTGGATTGGGTTAGAGTGAGCTAGAGTGATTTCTTCTTAATATTCTGTTCCCTTTTGCTTCACCCCTGCCCTGACTGCAGGCTGCTCAGGAGCCACCACACATATACACGAGGGAGGAAGTGAGATCCCACAGCAGCCCTGAGACTGGGATCTGGGTGACTTTGGGCTCTGAGGTTTTTGATGTCACAGAATTTGTGGACCTACACCCAGGGGGGCAATCAAAGCTGATGCTAGCAGCCGGGGGTCCTCTAGAGCCCTTCTGGGCTCTCTATGCTGTTCACAACCAGCCCCACGTGCGTGAGATACTGGCTCAGTACAAGATTGGGGAGCTGAGCCCCGAAGACAAGGAACCCTCCACCTTGAAGACCTCTGACCCTTACGCTGATGATCCTGTACGTCACCCAGCTCTGAAGATCAACAGCCAGCGCCCCTTTAATGCAGAGCCCCCTCTTGAGCTGCTGACAGAAAACTACATTACACCCAACCCTATCTTCTTCACCCGGAATCATCTGCCTGTACCTAACCTGGACCCAGACACCTACCACCTGTATGTAGTAGGGCCACCTGGGGGTCAGTCCCTCTCCCTATCCCTGGATGACTTGTACCAGTTCCCCAAACACGAGGTCACTGTCACTCTGCAGTGTGCTGGTAACCGGCGCTCTGAGATGACTCAGTTCAAAGAAGTAAGCGGTCTAGGGTGGAATGCAGGGGCTATTAGCACTGCACGCTGGGCTGGGGCACGGCTCTGTGATGTGTTAGCCCAGGCTGGTCACCAACTCTCTGAAACTGAGGCCCATGTCTGCTTTGAGGGACTGGACTCAGACCCCACAGGGACTGCCTATGGAGCATCCATTCCTCTGGCTCGGGCCATGGACCCTGAAGCTGAGGTCCTGCTGGCATATGAGATGAATGGGCAGCCTCTGCCTCGTGACCATGGCTTCCCTGTGCGGGTGGTGGTTCCTGGTGTGGTGGGTGCCCGCCATGTTAAATGGCTGGGCAAAGTGAGTGTGGAACCAGAGGAAAGTTACAGCCACTGGCAGCGGCGAGATTACAAAGGCTTCTCTCCGTCTGTGGACTGGGACACTGTAGATTTTGACTCGGCTCCATCTATTCAGGAACTTCCTGTCCAGTCAGCCATCACACAGCCCAAAGATGGGGAGACAATAGAGTCAGGGGAGGTGACTGTGAAGGGCTATGCATGGAGTGGTGGAGGAAGAGCTGTAGTCAGGGTGGATGTGTCTCTGGATGGGGGTCTAACCTGGCAGGTGGCTGAGTTGGATGGAGAGGAACAGCGCCCCCGAAAGGCCTGGGCCTGGCGGCTATGGCAGCTGCAAGCCCCTGTACCACCCGGGAAAACGGAATTGAACATTGTTTGTAAGGCTGTAGATGACAGCTACAACGTGCAGCCAGACACGGTGGCCCCAATCTGGAACCTGCGAGGAGTGCTCAGCAACGCCTGGCACCGTGTCCATGTCCATATCGCCCCATAGAAGGTGAAATGGAACCATCTACTCTTCAGAATCACCTTCTCAACCCCTTTCCACATCCATCCTTTGGCCTCATTACCACAGAAAAATATTTCCCTCTACCTCTCCATGTCTTGGATCACAACCCTGACTATGCCTTCCTAAGCCACACAAACATACACACCACACATTTCCACCCAGGCATCCACCCTTTCTTTGACACTGTATTATATACTCCTCCTGGCTACTAACCCTGTGCCAGGAGGTGAGAGCTGTTGGAGCAGAGGACCAGAAGTGGGAAATTCTGGAAATAAGCACTATTTTCTCTACCTACCCTATCTCCTTTTCTAATGCTTATCACCACTGAAGCCTTATTTTGCTTTTCTTCTTAGGGTCTTCAGAGAATGTGTGAGAATATGTGTAAGAAAACTGTATACAATTTTTTACTGCCTCTGTAGTTTGCCAGGGGGTGTGAGGGGCTCAACCCTCTCCTTTTATAGTTACACTTTTCTAAATACTTCAATAAAGTATCTGTTTAAGACTACCACTATGAAAAAGCAAAAAATAAAAGGTGACTTCTGGGACCTCTTGAGGCTAGAGTGAGCACGTTGCAGGAGGGAGATTCAGTGGTACTGGGATGTCTAGTGAGACAACCCAAACAAAAGGTGGAGGGGAGGGGAAAAGGAAGCAGTACAGGGAAATCAAGAAATGGGATTTCCTTCTCTGATGTCTGTCGGCATCTGCAGGGCTGCTTAGGTGAATGACCTCAGGATATCCCCCCAAGAGGAAAACATTTTAAATTCGGCATCCTTGAGGTCCTCTTCCCCCTCCCCCGCAATCCCTACACACTTGGCAGGAAAGGCAAAGAATGCTAAGAGGTTAAAATCAATATTGTCTTAGGACAGGCAGAGACAAAACTTGGCACTAAGAGCAGATGTGCTAGGGCAAGTAGGGCGTCCAACGTGGCCTCGTTTGCAAATTAGATGGAGGTGAAGGGGCAGCGATTTGAGTTACGCTCTGCCCGGGACCGCGCCTTTAGGGCTCGAATTTTTCGGCGCTCGGCTACTCTCCCCTAACTCTTCCATCTCTCCCCAGCAGTCTCCCGGGCTTGGGGGCGCTCGGTGTTCGGCCACGCCGCCTGTCGCCTGGTGGTGGGGCCGGAAGTTGTTCGCGGGAGGGGGGAAGGTTGTGATGGGGGGGGTTTGTGGGGGGGGGGCCGTCCCTCCTCAGGTGAAGCCGCTGATGGAGATGGAGCCGCCTCCGCTGCTGAACGCCCGGATGCCGCCTCCGGCCCGGCTGCGGCCACCTCAGTGACCCCACTCCCCCCCGCACTGGGCCGCCCGGGCCAGAGTGGGGGACCGCCGCCGCCCCGCCCCCCTCTCCCCCAATACCGCCCCCTCTCCCTCACCGCCCCCCCAAGCCTGCGCGCGCGCGGAGCTGCCTCAGGTGAGTGAGGGGCGGGGCTTGGGCGAAGCGCGGGGGCGGGGCCTCGGTGGTCGGGGGCGGGGCCTTAGGGGCTTGGGAGTAAAGCGCGGGGAGACGTGGGCGGGGGCCAGTCGGGTAGAGGGTCGCTGGGTGGGCTGCGGCCCGAAGGAAGAAGCTGTCATGGGGGAGTTTGACGCGAGGCCACAGGGTTGAGGGGGAGGTAGCAGAAACCAAGGCAACCTAAAAAGGCGGGAGACCGGTCAAGGCTGAGGACCAAGGACAGGCAGGAGCTGGCGTGCGCGAGGCTCCTCTCGGGGTACGACTTGGGTAGAACAGAGGAACAGGGCGGAGAAGGCATAATTAGACAGGGTACCTGGGCAGAGAAGCTAGAGACCGGGGATTTGGTAGAGAAGGTTAAGTAGAGAAGGTTAGAGTGAAAGACATAGGCCGAAGTGCGAAGATCTGGGAGGCAATGAGCCGAGTGGGAGAACCATGTAGTAGAGAACAAAGTCCGGATAGAGTGAAAAGTGCTGTCTGGAGTACTGTGTAGGGTGAGAAGTCCGGGGAACCTCGGAAGGAAGAGATTCACTGCATAGGACCTCCAAGAAAGAAATGTAACAGAGAAAGTCCTGGGGCAGACAACCAGAGGGAACAACAGACCTTGAGAAGCAGGTCTGAACTAAAACAGCCCTCCCTGTACCTCTTCACACAGACCTATTCCCAGTTATTTTCTTCCCCTTTATCTAATAGAATTGTAGATCCTCACTACCTTTGATTTCTGTGCTTTCTTTCCCTCCCTAATTATGAATGGCCCTATCTGGTGACAGTGGAGTATTTAATGGGAACATAGACCTAAATATGAGTTGTTTAGGAAATATAGTACCCCATTTCCCCCTCCAAGGTCAAGAATTTACTAACTCTGCTTCCAGGAAGACTTGATGTATTACCAACCACATTGTGTCAAGTTTTGCACACCTTCTTTCGCCTCAGTGCCTTCTCTTATAAGCAAAACTGTCTACTGTTGTGACTCTTACCCACCCCCACTTACATGTTTGATAGCTGCAGCTGTGCCCCAGTCTCCCCAGTATGAGCCCTCAAAGCATCAAGGGTGAGCTTGGTATATTTTTGACTTGCTCACAGGTCAGCTCTAAGCCTTCCAACATCATAGCCAAGCAGAAGACTCTGGAGGCCTAGCTGTTTCCCCTTACTGCTACTTGTTCACTTTGCCTATGTGAAGGTACATGTTCATATCCTTAGGAAGTATTAAAAACACGTATCTCACTACCTAGAATATTTCCACTTAAAGATAACTAAAATTCTGAAGACAAGACGAGATAAAAGGCCAAATCAGACGCTGTTTGAAAGTATAGCATCTTGTTTGGTAGGGGTAGCTGGGAATTCCTCACCTCCTCATGGGTCTGCCAATGGGTCCCTGAATCTTGCTTTGTGGTGTGCGGAGGACTTCAGCCTTCCCCACTAACAGCCTAATTCAGAGAATCCAGACAGCTCCCTGGGTCATGAGAACAGTCAAAAGAGTGGCTCCTTAGTTAAAAATAAAGTCTTAAAAGAAGAAAATCACCTTACTATGGGGAAGCAGGAGAGGTCTCTCTAGAGTAGGCCCCAGGACAGTGGGAGCTGTCCTCAATTTGGCAGCTTCAGAATCATATCTTGTCCTAATCAATAGATGCTGAGGTCTCAAGCACAAAGCATAATGTTTTCGTTGCCCACTGAGTGCAGTTAGCTGAATTGTAGCTTCTGGGCAGTCCCCTTACTCTCAGTAGGTTAAGGATAAATCATGTTTCAGGACTTGGCTCAGAAATAAGTCCTGACTTTTTTTCAGTAAAAATGCAACTGAAAATTTATTCCTTATTTCCTCTTAGTATATAGTCAGTACTTCCCAGCATGGGAGGAACATTATCCTATCTTTTATCCTACCTTCCCCACCCAACATCCACAAAGAAGTTATTTTCTCTCAGACTGGCCATCTCTTTTCTCAACACACACACAGAATAGTCAAGGAAAAAATAAAGATAAGTTATTGTTGGGCAGGTACTTCCAGCCTCATTTTACTCTGTAGGAACGAATAAGAGTGTGGGGCCCTGTGCATGTAGACAATGTCACAGGCGGAGGGATTCTCTTTGTTGGTCTCTTGACCCTGCTGGCAAAGGCTCTGAATTCCAAGCTCTTTTATTTGCCTCCTTTTCTCAGAAGTTGTGGATTCTGTATTGGGAACAGAGACAGGTTCAAGGTTTATCAGATGAAAGCACCTAAGAAAAGACAGTGCTGATGTGAATGGCCTGGTCCCCACCCTCTTGGGGGAGGTGGGGAGCATCAACCTTGTAGACTCTCTGGAATACTGCTGGTCTAATCCTTGAGCCGAGGAGCCCTGTTCCTACCTTAAAGAGATGTAGTGAGAGTCTAGGTTGACTTTTTCCTCAGGCCCATAATCTCTGAAAGCAGACATGGGAAGGAGAGGGTTCTTTCTTTTCCCATCATAAACCTGTATTTCTAGTTCAAGGATTTAAGTCACTGAGATGCAAACCCCAAAACTGTTCATTTCATTACTCAAGAAAGAGGGCAAGCAGAGTAGCCCCAAACCTTACAGCTGTGGCAAGATTTAACTTTGTGCTGTAGTAGAAAGAACCCGACTGGTTACTTGGGTGCTATTTGTCTTACTTCTATTGCTAACCAGATAGGGGACTCGGAGCTTAATTTCCTCTTCTGTTAAAAACCAAGAGATTGGATGTCATCTCTCAACTCCATTCTAGCTCCAGGATTCCCTAGGTCCTGGAGCAGCCCTGCCCCAGGCCCTCCACATGAAGAGAGGCTTACTAAATTGGATTGTCAGAGCAAGATTCCTTGATAGCCGAGGAGCCTGAAAACATCTTTTTCTGGCCCAAACAACAGTGAGCTTCTTTGGTCAGCATGCATTAGGGACTTCTGGCCAGGACAGCCACCAAAAGCAGTTGTTCCTGTCTCTTCCACCTTTTTGCCACCCTACACCAACCAGAGTAGTTAATTGAGACTTCCATGTCATTTCAGACTTCACTTGAGAGAGCAAACCGTTTTGGGCATCACCTCAAATTGAACTGCCCTGCTCCACTTTCATAACCCCTGCCCAAACATGCAGCTGAACAGCGTGACTTTGTGAGGCCTTTCTATAGAAGCAGGGCTTATATACTCAAGGGTATACCCAAAAGACTCAAAGTATCATCTCATGTGCATCACACCTAGTGATTTAAACTGTTTAGTTTGGCCCTTTCCTTATTCCTTAAATCCTGAAGTGAGACATGGGAGGGGTGAGATTGTTTCCCCTCCCACCCATAACCCTTAGCAGCATTCTCTCTCTTCTGCAGTCTGCATGGGGAGGACAGGGAAGCGCAAAGAACAAGAGAAAAGATGCATCATCTGAGATCTAAAAGGAGAAATGAGGTGATACTTTCCCACTGCCCAGGTGTTGTGTTTCCCGCTCTTACCCCTTCTTGTTTTAGAGACTGGCCATTCCTAGGGAGACCTGGGAATTCATCCCCTCCGCTCTGCTCCCCAAGCACTTGGATAACGAAGCTGAGCTGTCTTCGTCTATGTTGTATGTAGGCAGAAGGTCACCATCTACAGCCTGGTGGAAAAAGGAGTCAGAGCTTTCTGCTGTACATACAGACACATGAGCTGAGAAAAGGTTGGTGGGTTTCCTTCAGAGGGCACTAGGTTGACCGTCAAGGTCATTTCATAGCTGCAAACTGCTCCATGTCAAGGTCTGGATCCTGGAAAGGGGCGTGTAGTCAGGTTGCAAACAGTGCCTAATTCTACCTCTTCCCTCAACCCTTCCCCCTCCCCAATTATGCAAAGTCCTGGTAGAGAGCAGAGCCACCTATGTGATTCCAGTGTTTTTGCTCAGATTTCATTCAGTTCAGGAGGGCACAGACAGGAGAAGATGATGCTAGGGGTTTGGTCTACTTGTAGTATCTGAACTGCTCAGGTCCAGGAAGGTGGAAAGTTCTGTCTTACTAATAATCACTGGGTTCTGCCTTAGATCTCAGGTCTTAAGAGGGGCCAGAGGAAAAAACTTCCACTTCTCCCTGTTGCACTTTGGGAATAATAACCAAAAGGATGGCATGGACCCTTGCCCCTCTCTCCACTCCCACCCTCTTTCCCACCAATATCCAATATCCTCCTCACTACCTTTCTACCTACTATGCTACATGGTGGGAGGAGGGAGTGTTTTAAATTCTCATTTTGTAGTGTCATTGGATCAAACAGGATTCTTTGGAGGATTTGAAGAGTTTTAATTACTTGTGATGTCCATCTTATTTTAGGCTTTCACAGCCACTACACAGAGAAAATTTAACACTCCAGTATTTTTGTCACCAATAGTTACAGATGGGGGAACGTTTTTGGGGAGATGGGAGATGGAGGTGTTAGCTGATGCCTGACCTGCCCTTGGAAGTCAGACCTTGGATTGGTCTCCCCTGCTGCTTGTCAGGAAGCGTGGTAGGAAATCTTCTGTCTAGAAGGGGTGCCCATTCCTGTTCAAATGTGATATCATGTTGACTGGAGAAAGCCAGGGCCATGGAGGACTCCTGTGATGGTGCGAAGTGCATTCAAAGGAACAGGGAAGAAAATCTTTGTCTCCAGAGGTTACAATGATCAACCTTCCCTCCCTTCTTACAGAGCTACTTTCTTCTGAATTGGGAGACTGGCTGTCTCTAGTTGCTTTGTATTCAGCTCACTGAACTGAATTTACAGTACATATGTACCGACCTCCATCACTGAATGATGTCTATGCTGCTGTAAAGCCAGTTTCCTTTCAAGATCTTTGAGCCAAACCTGTCTTGTGAAACTAACTTCTCTGTCCTTATACCTCTTCCCACTGTGGTGTGTCTCCAATTGGCACTGCCTAATTTGACCCAGTTCCTGTAAGGAGACACTAAGGTCTGCCTGGCTGGCCAGGCAGGGAAGGAGGTGCTGTGAAGGGCAGGGAGTGGGAAGGTAGAGAGGGATGTGCTGCCTGGAGAGTTGAGCAGACAGTGAAGTACATCTCCTGATGTGCTTGTGGCTCTCAGAATACCAGGATCGGGAACAGCAGAACCTCGATCCCATCTCACTCCCAGGGGTCCCAGAGTGGCATTTAGACAGTTGGAGGCAGCTAAAGATGGTTTTTGCCCAAGCTGTGTCATGGGGGACCTGTTAAGAACAATTAAGAAGCAGACGAGCTCAGTTTACTTCTAAGAACAAAGTCCAGCTCAGAAAACAACTCCTTCAGACCCTTCTGGCAATTATTTTGGGGCCATTTGGGCAGGTGTCCAAGAATGAGATACACTTCCTGAGCCAGTACTAGCTGAATGCTATGCTTCAGCTGCTCTGCCCACCTAGTGCTTGTCTAGCTCCTGGTTCTCTCTCTCTCTCTCTCTCTCTCTCTCTCTCACACACACACACACACACACACACACACTCTCTCTCTCTCTCTCTCTCACACACACACACACACTATCTCTCTCTCTCTCACACACACACACACAATTGTATTAGCATATTTCTCCCCTTAGAGCCTGCTCAACTTGTTCTTCCTTTTCAAGTAACAGACCCCACTCCCACAGGGATCACACCAAAGAAAAATATGTTAGAACCAGGAAAATTGATGTTAGAACCAGGACAAGCAAGGAGATCCACAAAGGCCTTGAGTACCCTGGCTTTTGAAAGGAAGCAACATGGTTTAATGGAAAGAGCACACCTCAGAGAGGCCGGAGACTTATTCTTTTCCTTGTTCCGACCTCACTGTGAGCCCTGAGACAAGTCTGTTAGCTGCCCTGAGCCTCAGGTTCTCTAAGCAGAAAATAGGGGAAATCCTGCTCACTCTTGCTTCACCTGCCTGGGGGCGGTGTGTGTGAGGGAAGTTACTTGTGGCATCTTGAGCTTTGCAAAATCCCAAAGGGCAATTATGGAGCTAATGACTCAGAAATGAAAGGGGCCCGTGGGTACCAGACTGCCTTCCCTCACATTTGCATCCCTGACCACCACAAGTTCTAAGGCTAGTTCCAGAGACTCTGAGTTCACTAACCACTGTGGACTTGGGCTCTTCTCATCATTGCCCCTAAGGGAACCTTCAAGGAACCACTTATTCTTGTGGCTTGGTTTAACAGTCTAGTCCTAAATCTCAGTCCATCCCAGGGAGGATGTCAAGAAAAGAGGAGCTGAAAATAAATTTAGAGAATTTTTTCTTCCACACCCAGGCTTCCTGGGTAAAGCTAGGAATCTCTCTAGTGAAACCTAGGGAGAGCTGCTTTTCAAAGTGAAGCAAAGCCTGTGTCTTGGGCTTTCTCATGAGACTATTTACAGGAGTATGTCTCTCAGCACTAAACAAGAATGACTGGGGAGGAGAGACAGGGTAATAGATACTTCCCCTCTGGAGGGGGTGCCCTCCAGAACCCCCTACTCCCACTTTTCTCAATATAGTATTACAAGCAAACCAAATTTTCATCTGTTTGCTTCAATGAATCCTTCAGAGACCAAGAATCCTTGTGCAGCTCAGCCTGTTCCCTTGGCCCACCCTGGCTCCCCCAGATCTGCCCCTGGGGTATTTGTTTTTCATTAGATGATGGGTGAAAGCAATTTTGGATATATGTAAATTTCCACCAAATAGATTTTTTTTCTCCTCCCACAGGCCCCTAAGGAGATAATTCATTGCAACAAATTATCACTTTTAATTGTTCTCAGTTCTTGGTTGTTTAATACTCTACTGCCAATTACTGTTTGCCTTCCCTCAAATAGACTAGCCTGCATTTTAAATTCAGAGTCCCCCCACCACTCCACTTAAAAAATAAATCATAGCAAGGTAATTGACAAGAAGGTCGGGGAAGCCACTTAAAGGTTTTATTTATTACCCCTTCAGTAGAGGACTCTTCACGGAACCTAAGGTGGGCTGCTCTTCTCCATCTTCTACTTTCCTGTCCCCTCCCACGCTCCCTCCACCCAAAAAATATCCCTTGAATGACTGAATCTAGCTTCTTCCTCTTATTACTACCCCATCCTTAACAAGGTTTAGAGCCTCTATGGGGCTGTTTCTTTGCACCCGAGGGCTGGTCTGTAACCTGTCTCCATTCCTATTCCATCCCCCCATCTACAGGAAGAGGGTCTACTCTCAAAACAACACAACCAGGGACCAGTCTGGAATAAGACAGTGTTTCTCCCCAAGAGACTGGGGAAGTCTGCAGAAGTTGGGGTTGGAGGAAACCCTGGGGTTTGCAAGTCAGTGTACATTGTCTTTCTCACCAGGACAAAGTATGAGGTTTTGATTCTTTAGGATAGGGTCAGAGCACACGTAAGTGACCCTGTAGGGTTCTTGCTAACTCCAGAGTGTTAGAGAGAAACCTCCTCGTTCCTCACGTCTGGCTTCTAATAGCAGCTGTTTTCTCTTCCAGCAGAATCTCCCTAAGATGGACATAGAAGACTTCAATGGCCGCTCCTATATGTCTGGTATGCCCTCTTGTGCATTCTGTTTGTAAGGGGCTGGGAGCAGACACTCTCCTGTGGAGCAAAGTGGAGAGCCCCAGTTACAGAGCTGACACTCACGCTTGCTAGTGTGCATTTATTGTGGTCATTTTACATTCCGTAAACAGTGATTCTCTTCCCAGACTTCTTGAGGGATGGGGGAGGGGAAGGCAATAGGAAGGGAAGATGAGTGGAGACTATTAGAGAGAGAAGTGATTTGAAACAAAGAGATGGAAGGAAGATGTGTTTCCTTCTCCTGTGCCCTGAGGACACCAGCCAAACTTGACATTCTGTCCCAGCCAGGTAGAGAGTGGAGCAGGATTTCAAATCTCAGAAGCCTGCAGGGGCCATGCAGGCATGTAAATGAATGAACTAGGCTCAGATAATGAGCAGAAGAGACCGATGGGGCTGTCATGAACTGGAGAGCACGTGTCCTAACCTACCTCAAGGAGCAGCAGCTCTGCAGTGTCCACCAGGCACTGCCATGTGGGAGTGTGTATCCCGTGTAGCCAAAACTTACAGTTTTTCAAAAGAAATCAGAAATTGAAATCTTATAGGAAATGTCGCCCTTTAAAAATAATAACTCAGTATTAAAAAAAACCCCAAACATTCCATGGGACAAGCCAAACTGATCTATGGTCTGAATGAATTCAACCAATGGGCCAAGAGCTTACAACCGTTAAAGCAGAGCTTCTCATTTCCCCCAGTCCTTTCCAATCATAAGATGTTGTAGTTTTTAATACTGGCCAAATGCTGTTATTGAGGTGGAAGAGATCACTGCTTATAGTATGGATGGCTGTCAGGGATATGAAAGTAATCAGGATCCCCTCAGAGTTTAACAAGATGAAAAGAAATGAGGAACTTCATCTGGCCTCCCCTCTGAGGGTGGAGAAAAGGGCCTAAGACAGAGTTTGTCTCGAGGATGACAAGAATCATTTTTTGTACCATTAGAATGCCAGGGCAGGAAATGATTTTAAGAGGTAAGGGAAGGGGGATGGGTATAGCTCAGTGGTAAATGCAAGCCTAGCATGTATGAGGTCCTGGGTTCAATCTCCAGTACCTCCATTAAAAATAAAAATAAAATAAAATAAAATAAAATAATAATAATAATAATAATAATAATAATATAAAGGCCCACCTTTGGGACCATGGACCCATAAACAAAGAAGAGGGAGGGTATAACTCAGTGGTAACACTCATCCTTAGCATGCACGAGGTCCTGGGTTCAATCCCCAGTACCTCCATTTAAAACAATTAAAATAAATAAATAAACCTAACCCCCCCACCAAAAAACCCTAACATCTCTTAAAAAAAAAAAGAGGTGATGGAACCAGAATTGGGTTTTGATGTGATGCTTATCCCCGTTAGTAATCCAAGCACCATTGTAGAAATGACCTATAGCTTACTTTTTTTACCTTAAAGTGGGACCAATGCATGAATTATGGGCATGCACTAAGGGAGACAGCAGGACAGGCCAGACGCACATATGAGAGTCGTTGGCAACACCCGCATGATGTTAAGGAAGAAGTTGACTCTGACCCCTTTCTCATTTAAGGAAGAAAGGAGTTGGAATGGGTACAGGCAGACATTTGATCCCTGCCACATACTGGACAGAGTGACAGGGATCTAGTGGACTGATTTAATTGAAAGAGACTTTATTGGAACTACAGTCATGGCCCTTCTGAGGAGCCACCCAATCTTCCTACCTCCTGCTCAGTTGAGCCTATTCAGAGAACCACTGTTGAGCAACACCAGTTCTCAGGACCCTGCCTTGGTGCTGGGGATCACTCAGATGGAGAAAATCCATCCCTGCCCTAAGGCAGGCAAATGAGAAACTAGGAAGGCAGCTGGGGAAATATCCCGTGGAGCTCTTTTCAGTCCTATCTGTGGAAAAAGTTAGACATTAGACGAAAACTTCTGAGGGTGTTGGCTTTACTGTGCTATGAAACCAAGCTCCCTGGCTTTCAGCAGGTTGGCATTTCTTAGGTAAGAAGAGACTTCTGCACAGGATGGCTTTTGAATGAAAGAGGAAGCCAGAAACCCCTCATCTGTGTTTTGAGAATTCTAGACGTCAGCAGCTACTTGAGAGAGGGACAGGGAACAGTCAAGGTAGGGCTAACCCTCACTCTGAAAAGCAGCCCTGCAGGACTGAGCATGGCTGAGGTAGCCCACCTGAGGGGCACCTGAGCGCCCATGGCTGACCCACCTCTCCCGGACTGATTCGGCAGCAGCGGGAAAGGCGGCAGTGTACACCCCTCCTGAAGCACGCAGCGGCCCCTTCAAGGTCATCACAGCTTTTCTGCCTCCACCCGCATCTGGTGGCCTTCCTTTGCCTGGCCCATGATGAAGCGGGTATCTCTCCTGTTCTTCAAATAGATTTTCCCAACTCACAGAACCTAATTTGGAGTCCATGTTTTCTTCTCCTATCTCTTTCTAAAGGTACAGATCACCCCCTCCTGGGGAAGAGAGGGAAGAAAGGAGGAATCCATTAATTTGCCCCACAGAGGCTCTTCTCACCCCTATTCCCTGTCTTTCAAGTGAAATTGAGTTGCTTAAACCCAGCCCAGGCAATTAATTGACTGAGCATTGCTTGTCCCGAGTTTTCTGGGACTGAGATGTTTAAGGGAACCTTGGCCGAAAAGGATCCAGGGGTAGGCAGCCCAAAGTTTCACGGCCCCTCCCACCCCCAAATTCTTGGAGTCAGAAAATCTAGTCTTCCAAAGTAGGTCAGCACGTCAGTGAGCAGCTCCTCTGGAAGGGAAGGGAGCAGAGGCCTTGTCTTGATAGAGGGCGGATTCATCCAGGGCTGTCGGCTGCTGGGGCCCCAGGGGCACGGGAGGGGAGGGGAGGCGGGGAGGCTATACCAGTATTTTGCCTGGGATCTGAAAGGACTCAGGGCCACAGAGCAACACCAGCCGGAGATCTGGACTGTGCAGGGCCTTCTCCCTGCTGGGAACGGGGAGGCTGTCAGTCCCCAGATCTGGAGAGCGACCTCCCTCCTGGAGGAGGAAATAGAGGAGGGAAAGGAGTGCCTGAGTTTGGTGGGGGAGGGGCTGTCTGCCGATCTGAGAGCCTTGAAGCTGCCCCGTGTCCTGGGCCCCATGACCTCTGAGGCCTTGGCTTTCCCCAGCTGGCAGAGGATTGGGCCTTCCCTGGGGGCCCCCTGTCTCCCCCCTACCCCGCCGGTCCATCCATCTCTCTCTCTCTTGCGCACACTCTTGTCTCTCTCAGGCATTTGTTGTGCAGTTCCTCTTTGTCTGCTGGGCACGAGGGCAACGGCGTCTGCCTCCCCCTCCCCGTGCGCACCTCCCACCCCCAGCCCTTCACCGGCTTGGGAAAGGGATGCTGTAGCCTCACGCACCCTCGCCAGACACACATACACACTCTCTCCAGCCCCCTCCCCGGGCACATCCAGGCGTGCGCTGCTCGCGCTCTCCCTCTCTCTCTCCCTCTCTCTCTCCCTCTCTATCTCTCTCTCTCTCTCTCTCTCTCTCTCTCTCTCACACACACACACACACACACACACACTCACTCACTCACACACACATACACCCTGGGCTGAGCTCTTCTTGCTGGCTGCAGCCGTGGGCCCCTGCTCACCGTGCCGCTGCCGCTGCCTGCGAAATGACGGCGGTTCCCCTCACTTCCAGGAATCCACGCTTCCTGGAAGGTGAGTGGCTGGGCTCACCCCTGCCTGCCACCGAGACGCAGACATGCACACACCGCCCGCACTCCCTCGCCGTTTCCAAGGCGGCGGCCGCGTTCGCACCCCAGGGTCTCACCGGCAAGGGAAGGATAATGTAAGTTCAGGCAGAAGGTGGCTAGTGGAGGGGGGAGGGGGGTGCTGGGGCTAGGGAGCCAATTCAGTAACAACTCCCAAGCCTGAGGAGAGGGAGAGGATGGGGGCTGTGTGTGTGGCGGGGGAGGGGGCGTTCCTCCTCATACTTGCGGAGGATGGGAAAGGGTGTTTGGTGTTGCTAAGCAAAGACTGCGACTTGGACAGTGGGAGCTTGTGGTGACATCTTGATTAGGCCTTGGGGACAGATGTAGCGCTGCCTGGGGTGAAATGCCGAGACAGGCTGGGGTGGGAATGGGTAATAGAGAGAATCTAGGTAAAGAGGAGCCCCGGCAGCAGATGCCTCAACCTGAAACAGAGATCTGAGGGGCCTCAGCCTCCTCCCCACAATAGAGCTGGGGATGGGCGTCTTTCTTTGCTCCTGTACCCCACTCTTCCCTGCTAGCAGGCTAGCATTCTGCCCCCCGGAGTCCATGGTCAAGAAAGGGGAAGCAGTTAGGATGAGGTCCCTGGCAGAGAAGTGTGAAGGCTCTGGACCTCATGGCTCTTCCCTAGAGGTGGCCACTCTTTGAAGGGATGGAGGAAGGGCAGCTGGAGCGAGGGCTCGGCTCCCTCAACATGGGAAACACATTTAGCATGTGGGACATTGCCCTGGTTCCTTTCTCTCCCTCCTGCTTTTCTGCCCTTTACCCACCTCCTGGTTTCTCTGATGTGAACCTCATGATTTGGCTTTGCCCTCCAGGGGTTCAGCCAATCTACGATGACTTTGACCAAGAAAATTTCTCTGAGACCTGAGAGCGGCCCTAATTCTTGGCTTTGACAGTCTGGGATTTCTTGGGAGTCCCAGGCATTTGAAATTCCCTCACTGGGGTTTCTGGGGCTGAGAGAGGAACTGCTGAACTTCCTAAATCTGACTCAAGTTCTTTTCACCGTCTGGCTAGAACTCAAAATCCCTGGAGCCCAAAAAGGCTTTCTGACCCCTGAAACTGATTCATTTTTCTGTATCAGCCCCATAAAAGTAGACTTGAGCCTGTTGTGCCTCTTACCTTTATCCTAGGAACGGCAACGGCATCAAAGAGCCCCTTGAACTACTGGTGTGACTCTGGAGGTACCTGCTCTTCCTCCTGTTCCCAGGCCTTAATAGGGAGAGCCACAAAGGATGTTTTCCCCTTAATGTCCCTAAATATCCCTTTAAGGATATTTTCTCCATATACCAAGCCCCAGGCCCCAAGAGGCAGCCTCAGCCTAGTAGGCTGGGACCAGCGAAGGATTTCCAGCAAGCTCACTCATCCTTTTAGGGTCAAGGACTCAGTGCCAGGGCCCCGAGCCCTGTTCTTCCCCCATTACTAGCATCCAATGATTTAGGGCAAGTCAGCACCAAGGTTTGAAAAGGAATAAGAAGATACCCTTTCAGCCCTTCTAACCTTAGTAAACGCTACTCTTAGTTGAAAGGACTCATTTAAAACTGTGTCTGGGTCCACAGGTCTCAACCCTCAACTCTGAGATGTTCACTGCATGATATGTGTGTGGTCCTGATTTGGGTCAACTTTTTTTAGATAACCATGGCTCATCTAAAGAGCCCCAGCTGGGGAACCTCAGTTTCAAGCCATAAGGTTTTTTCTATAGATAGTGAACAAATTTCCTCAGGCTTTGACGGGATAGAATGGGAGAAATGGGACTTTTAGGAGAGGATATGAATGGGAAATGGTCCCAAAGTCCTGAGTGGTTGTTTTCTTCCCACTGACCAAAGCTGGAGAGGGATCCCTCAGGAGGGTGTGTTCCGGATTTCTTGCCTCAGGCCCAAGACTCCAACCATTTTATAATGGAATCTTTATTTTGTGAAAGTAAGTATGTGCATAGCCGGGAAATTGGGTAAAGTACTAATAGGTGGACTTCAGGGATGAATTTGAGGGTTTGTCTCTCTCAGCATCTTCCATATTAGGCCTGTGTGCACACGTCTATGCATGTTCATGTTAGCAGATAACGTAGACGGCTATGGCCATGTTTATCCTGCAGGTATGTTCTCTCTATGTGTATCTACATATGTGATATGTGTCTGTGTCTGTGTTTGTCCACACGTGTTTTATTTCACCCGTATATTTGTGCAGAAGATTGTGGGGAGGAGGGAAATTTTTTTAAAGACGTGATTCATATCTTCAGGTATGTTATCTGATTTTTTAAAACATATATGACACTCTTAAAAAAGCATTTTTTACGAAGCAATTTGTCAACAAGTTAAAATGAATATGTGGAGAATTAACTGATGATTTCACTGTCAAGGGAACATCAAGTAGTAAATATGTGATTGGAGTCATATCAGATAGGAGGCTTTTTAGAGTAGCCACATTTTTGCTGATTTTAGAGAGTCGAATGGGCCCACCTCTCCCCTCCTGAAACAGTGACTCCCAATTGGCTGTACAGGTGATGTTAAGGACATGGGTACTTACTGTTTGTTGATCAGATCCAGGTTCTACCACTAGTAGCTGTGTGACTTTAGACAAGTAACATAACTTTTTTGTGCCTCAGTTTCCTCATATGCAAAATTAAGATAATATTGGCACCTACTTCACAAAGTTCTTGTGAAGATTAAATGAGATAATTCATTTAAAGTGCATAGAATGATGCTTCACATGTAGTAAGCACTCAGTTAATGTTAGCTGCTGTCATTATGATTACTATTACTATCATTAGATTCAGGGGCAATTCCAGCTGCCCTTCCTGCCGATCCCGAACCTGGTGTTGGGGGCTCCGGAGAGGAAGAGTAGGGAGGAACGGCTGTCCTGAACCACCTCCCTCCTGAGGCCCCCATTTTCCTCTCCACCCCGGCCCGCCTAGCCCCAGCCCTGCTTCCTGTGGACGTCAGGCAGTGATGCTCTTCCCCTCAGGCCTAGATAAAGGTAGGGTGGGCAAGGCGCGGCCACTGAGTTCGCGGAAGTCAGCGCCGGGCACCCAGGCTGGCGAGGGCACAAGGTACAGTGCCCAGCATACAACACTGCCTTGTACTAGGCTATGAGATCAATGTTCATGAAACTTAGCTGAATTTTGAAAAGATTAGGCGAGGGACAGTAAATGGCTCCAGCTGCAGCTTCACCCTTGCTCTTGTTCTCTCCTCCAAGGTAGCGGGGACTCATCTCTGGAGAAGGAGTTCCTCGGGGCCCCAGTGGGGCCCTCAGTGAGCACCCCCAACAGCCAGCACTCTTCTCCCAGCCGCTCACTCAGTGGTAAGTGCAGCTCCTGCCCTTCTTTGGCTCCAGGCGCCCCGTCTGTGTCTGGCCCTCCGTTCGCCTTCCATAGCAGCCATTTGTTTCCCCAGCACTGCCTCCTTCTGGGTTCCGGCTCAGAGTCTCTAACAGCACTGAGGAGCTCAGTGTCTAGGGTTCCCCCGACTTCTGAGAGGAGGGTGAACGGTCACTGCCTAGTGACCAGGGGGGGATTAAAATATGCATGGGTGGAATTACGGTAAAGGCTCCAAAGAGAAATTCTGGAGCTGGACAAATGAGTAGATAGAAATGGCCGTGAGCTGGAGGTAGGTAGGAAATAGAGATGAGAAGGTTCTCATCAGTGCCCCCCAGTCTCCTGCCCAGACAGGGTCCCCATGACTGCCCCTCCTCAGCTGGCCCTGGATCTGTGACATTCTCTAAATGGTTGGAATAGCCAGGAATGTAGGTCAGAGCTAGAGCCAAAGCTTTCTCCTCAATGGCTCCTCCCTCCTCCATCCCCCTCTCCAGATTTTTACGGAGGAGAGTAGAGATGTTCAGTCCTATGGGGGAGATAACGTGAGCCACGTCCGTCTTCCAGTTTTGCTGTCTTTTTAGCCCGCCATCTGCGGTCTTCCTAGGACCATTTTCCCACCACTGTTACTTGCTGGCTTCCTGCCCAGGGCCAAGCCAGACATCTTTCTTAATGACAAGAGAGGGGAGAAAAAGGCTCCCCTTATTCTCCTCCTCTCCCCAGTGGCTGAAGACATCCATGTACCCCAGGCTTTTTTCTCTTGAAGTCTATCTGCCTGGTTGGTGGGACAGGAGGAAAAGGTTGTTTCAGGTCCCAGCAGGACCCAGAGGTCACCACCTGGGATACTTAGGGTGTTGGCCTCTTCCAAAGCCTGAACGTCTCAGGGCTTGGAGATAGAGTTTTGGACTTCAGGAGTGCCATGCTGGCCCATGGGCAAGCTGCCCCCTATGTCTATCCCTCTCCTAAACACCATCCCACCCTCCAGCCAACTCCATCAAGGTGGAGATGTACAGCGATGAGGAGTCGAGCAGACTGCTGGGGCCGGATGAGCGGCTCTTGGAAAAGGATGACAGTGTGATCGTGGAAGACTCATTGTCGGAGCCGCTGGGCTACTGTGATGGAAGCGGGCCAGAGCCTCACTCCCCTGGTGGCATCCGGCTGCCCAATGGCAAGCTCAAATGTGACGTCTGCGGCATGGTCTGCATCGGCCCCAACGTGCTCATGGTGCACAAGCGCAGCCACACGGGTGAGTCCACCAGGCTCCGGGAGGCACTCCGGGTGGGCTGGCGAGGCAGAGGCAGTGCTGGGAGGCCGTGCTGCGGTGGGGCAGCCTCAGAAGGGGAAGGGTCTCTCCTCGCAGTTTCTAGCTGAAGGAAAAAGGAGGGGGGATGGAATTTGGGCTCCCTCAACACCTGTACTTCCCAGCATTTCCCTCTGCCATTGTTACAAAGAAAAGCTTGTAT
This sequence comes from Vicugna pacos, assembly GCF_048564905.1. Taxonomy (NCBI): domain Eukaryota; kingdom Metazoa; phylum Chordata; class Mammalia; order Artiodactyla; family Camelidae; genus Vicugna; species Vicugna pacos. Next base: position 793,159 of record NC_132998.1, read on the forward strand.
TTGTCTCAGGAGGTGATAGAGAGGAAGGTGTGTAGCCAGGACCCAAGAGGGTCCTGGGTAGTGTTTGAGCCCTCCTGTCTCGTGATTTAAAAAAACAAAAAAACAAAAAACGGAAACAGAAGCTGCTTCTTGGCTGCTCTGGGTCTGGGGGCAGAGTGAGCCCCATGGGCCTCAGTTTTTGATGACAGTCTTTGGCCCAGTGTTCCAGGCCTGGTGTCCTGCTCCCTGCCACACACCTCTAGTCCACACCTTCCAGGGGTCAGACTGTTCCCACCTCCTGAATACCCTCCTGCCCCCAGGCAGGGTGGAGCGGAGGGTGAAGGACTAGGTTCAGCCTTCAGAGTTGCTCACAGCCGGTTCTCTGGGATCTGTTCTTACACTCGCAGGGGAAAGGCCCTTCCACTGCAACCAGTGCGGTGCCTCCTTCACCCAGAAGGGCAACCTGCTGCGCCACATCAAGCTGCACTCCGGGGAGAAGCCCTTCAAGTGTCCCTTCTGCAACTATGCCTGCCGTCGGCGTGATGCGCTCACTGGCCACCTCCGCACACACTCAGGTCAGTGGCCTGTCCAGTCCACCCAGTGGATAGAGCTCGGCGACCTCTCCTGTGTTTGGGGAGTTACCATGTCTGTCGCTGAGGAGGGGGGAGCACTCACAGAGCGGGGTAGCAGGGCCCCATGGGGAATTTAGGGGACTCTTTGATGGGGTATTTTACATCTGCCACGTTCCGTGACATGGACCAAAAGGAGCACAGGCGCTGCTCTTGGCTCTCAACAGCCACCCTCCCTGACTTTGTTTTTAAAGTTCATGCTGATGTCAGAACCATCTGGGCCCCATCACCCCCCACCTCTGAGCGCCAGGGGAACCCCTCCTTCCACTCCCATGTGCTCCAGGCCCCACACCTGTCACCATCTTCACCTCCCCCCACAGCACCACAGGTCACGGGCAACCTCTGTAAGTCCTCCTCTTTATTTCCTGCTGATTCTTGTAAATATCCATGAGCCTCCCAAACTGGAAGAAGGGAGGCCTAGGAAAACTGTATCCCATTTCTGTTTCCCATCCCAAGAGGTTGTCACCTCAGAGGCAAGAGCAAATCCAGAGGGTGCCTGAGGTCAGCGTTTGGGACAGTGCCAGGGAACTGGACTAACCAGGTTTCCTAGCCCCAGCCAAGGCGGCTTGAGTCAACATCTTTCTGAATCAGCTGGACAGATAGCACTTTTGAAGCTAAGTCTTACGCTTTCGGCTTAGACTTGAGAAGAGGCCAGGAGCTGAGCTGGCAGGAAGGAGGGAGCTCAAGATTGGGAAAAGGCCGGAAGAAGGGCAGAGGGGAAAGAATTAGTAGGGTCTGTCCTTGGAAACTGTCTTTGCTGTTTTTCTCTTTGCTTAAACTCTCCTGGGCCAGGATTTAAAGGGACAGAGCAATCACCTCCCCACCTTCTACTTTGCCCAGCCACCTACCTTGTTCTAGATTCTGTCACTTTGGGGCTGGGACCCCTTTATCTCTGTGTACGTGGAGAACGATCATTATTGATTCATGCCTTATAACCTACAAAGCATTTCACGCATGTCTCCTCCCTCAGGTGATCCTTATAACAATTCCAAGGTAATGTTGTTATCACAGAACTATTCCACAGCCTCACTGGACTCCCACTAATGTCAGGTGCCACGGTGTCATGCTCCTTCTCCTCAGAAAAGGGGCGGCTCCCCCTGCTGGTTTGGAACAAGGGTGGCTTGGCCCCGAGAATTCCTACCAACAACAATGAGGCCAGCTGGGCGGATATTAGATGTTGTTCTGTACAAGATTATTAGGGGCAGAAGCGAGCACAGATACACTGTTGGGTCCCATCGCTGTGAGATGTTTTCTATCACAGTCCACACTGTAAGGAAAAAGAAGTTCCTCCCCTAGACATCAGAGGTTTTTTTTGCTTTATTAATTAAATTAAACCTATTTCCCCAAGAGGCTTGGGAGGGTGGGGACCATGATATTCATCTCATCCCCTAAACACTCATGTTTACGGAGTAAGAGCGAAATGGCAGATTGATTGAGTCAAGGCCCAGTTTAGGTGTTGTGGTGGGAGGTGACGGGGGGTAGTAATTACCAGCCTCCTGGAGATACTTTCTCCTGTCTTCCTGCTCAATAGTACCAAGAAATGTTAAATATACAATACCTTGTTTCTCTCCTCTCACAAATACGTCTCAAGTTGTCTTTAAAGGAAGTATTGATCTCGGTTTTCCTAACCTTTCTTTTTTTCAGTGGAAACAAAAAAAAAAGTTTTAATACATAATTTCTACTTCATTTCTTTTTTTCTTTGTGTATATATATATATTTTTTATTGGAGTATAATCAGTTTACAGTGTTGTGTCAACTTCTAGTATATAGCATAATGCTTCAGTCATACATGAACATACATATACTCGTTTTCAAATTCTTTTTCACTATAAGTTACTACAAGATATTGAATATAGTTCCCTGTGTTATACAGTATGAACTTGTTTATCTATTTTATATATAGTAGTGTGTATCTACAAATCTCGAACTCCCAATTTATCCCTTCCCACCCTCTTCCCCCACTGGTAACCGTAAGTTTGTTTTCTGTGTCTGTGAGTCTGTTTCCGTTTTATAAATAAGTTCGTTTGTCTTTTTTTTTTTTCAGATTCCACATATAAGTGATATCATATGTTATTTTTCAATCTGTTTCTGGCCAAAATCTTTATAACCTTTTCCTTATTTAAAAAAAAAAAAAAGACCCCAAAGTTGGTGTTCTCTTCCTTTTACTTTTCTCCTTAACTTTCCTATTGTTATTTTATTCTTTTTTGTTTTTCTTCTTAGAATTTCTCTCAGTGGTGAGTTTTCTAGGACTCTCTTGGTATCTCAGTATAGAGAGACAGAAAGAAAAATGAGCAGTACAACCAGGTCGGGGAGGCGGGTAAAAGTACAAGTAAAGGTCAGTGAAAACTGCCCTTCCCCACATTGGCAGGTCTAAGGGCTCTTGTTTCTGTCACCCCAGCCCACCAATTTCCCCCAAACTGAAGCAGATAGTTCGTAAGCAAAAAAATCCCCTTGTCTGATAAACAGCACTTACACCCGCCTGCCACGTGGAAAGGTTAAACCACAGTCTGGGCCCCAGACTCTGAGATCCTGGGGTGGGGCCAGCCTGCCTGCCAGGGATGATCCCCTACAAAGTCCCTGGGTCCTCCCTTCCTCTCAGCAGCAACATGGCCATCTTGAGGCCCACCAACTGTCCCTGGGTCCCCCTCTCCTCCCATAGCTACATGTTGTCCCTCTTCTCCAAGGGTTGGTCACCTATCCATGCCTGCGGCCGAAGCTGGAGAAAGAAAGACAAGCAGAAGAACTCAGCTGAGCAGCATCCCTTCGTCATGCCCATGTCCACTTGCTCCTGGGTGATTGTGTCGAGCCAGGGCTCAGGGGGAAGTACCTCTGATGCTCTTTCTCTCCTGTCTCCCCCAGTCTCCTCTCCCACGGTGGGCAAGCCCTACAAGTGTAACTACTGCGGCCGGAGCTACAAACAGCAGAGCACCCTGGAGGAGCACAAGGAGCGGTGCCACAACTACCTGCAGAGTCTCAGCACTGAAGCCCAAGCGCTGGCCGGCCAATCAGGTGAGGCTGCGGGAGGACCACAGGGCAGTGGAGGGCCAGGCCGGAGGGAGTGCGGGACACGGGCGAGCCCAGCACCAACCCCAACAGCGACTGAGGTCTGTGGAACAGGGGACTGTCACTTCAGTAATGGTGCTGAGCGCCCCAGGGGGTGAAGAGCCCTGTGGTGGGTGCTGAGGGATGGTCAGAGGTAGAGGTGGATTTGCTCTATGTCCTCAGTCTAAAGGGAGAGAGAAAACATAAGCATAAAATCAAGGTCAGATGTACGTGATTGTCTCCAGTTACCTGAAACGCGCTGCGGTGAGGTCTAGATGGGGTGAAGTAAGGAGAGCCGCATTTCCCAGTCACTGGATGTGACCTCCCTCAGCTCCTGAGCTGCTGGTTTTCCCAAGGCAGAGGCTGCTGGGCCCGTGCTGCCCCTACTCAGCCGCTACTGCCTGTTCCCACCTCCCTCCCACTAGGTGATGAGATACGGGACCTGGAGATGGTGCCAGACTCCATGCTGCACTCATCCTCTGAGAGGCCAACTTTCATTGATCGTCTGGCCAACAGCCTCACGAAACGCAAGCGTTCCACCCCTCAGAAGTTCGTAGGTAAGAGTCCAGTTGGAAGGAGACGTCAGCTTTAAGCCACAGCTCACCTAAATCTGAGCTCCTGTGGCCATTAGACCAACCGGATCTGGAGATTTGCTTGAGGGAAAGAAAGCAGTCTGGTGGTCTCCCGTGCTCAGAATCCATCCCCAGAACAGAAGGGGAGCAAAGAGGGAAAATGTACCTCAGGAGGGTGGGAGAGGGTCAGTGTTGAGGCAGGGGTGCGGGGACTCAGCTCTTCCAGTTTTGGAGACTAGTAAAGACTTTAGTCTGTGGGGGCCAAGAGAAGGGCCCTTAGAGTCGGAGACAGAAGGTGCATGTGGGGTCGCCTGGCCTCGCCCTTGTCGTTAGCTCCCTAAGGACCTGGAGCTTTGTAGAGAGTAATGAAGGGGGAATTAAGATTGATGAGCTGGGACTGAGTCCTCTAAGATTATTGCCCAGGGTCGGGGAGCAGCCCCACAGAGGACTTGACCTCAAGGGAAGTAAATGAGGCGTGGTAAATAAAGTCACAGTCATCCCCAGGGGCAAGAACCAAACAAAGAAGTAATCCTGAGGGGTTTAGGAATGATCCAAACCCAGCTCTGCTGAGACCCTCCTCTCCGCAGGCGAAAAGCAGATGCGATTCAGCCTCTCGGACCTCCCCTATGATGTGAACTCGGGCGGCTATGAGAAGGATGTGGAGTTGGTGGCACACCACGGCCTGGAGCCTGGCTTTGGAGGTTCTCTGGCCTTTGTAGGAGCAGAGCATCTGCGTCCCCTCCGCCTTCCACCTACCAATTGTATCTCGGAACTCACGCCTGTCATCAGCTCTGTCTACACTCAGATGCAGCCCCTCCCCAGTCGACTGGAGCTTCCAGGGTCCCGAGAAGCAGGTGAGGGACCCGAGGACCTGGCTGATGGGGGTCCCCTCCTCTACCGGGCCCGAGGCCCCCTGACTGACCCGGGGGCATCCCCCAGCAATGGCTGCCAGGACTCCACAGATACAGAGAGCAACCACGAAGATCGGGTTGGGGGGGTGGTATCCCTCCCTCAGGGTCCCCCACCCCAGCCACCGCCCACCATTGTGGTGGGCCGGCCCAGTCCCGCCTACGCCAAAGAGGACCCCAAGCCACAGGAGGGGTTACTGCGGGGCACCCCAGGCCCCTCCAAGGAAGTGCTTCGGGTGGTGGGTGAGAGCGGGGAGCCAGTGAAGGCCTTCAAATGTGAGCACTGCCGCATCCTCTTCCTGGACCATGTCATGTTCACCATCCACATGGGCTGCCATGGCTTCAGAGACCCTTTTGAGTGCAACATCTGTGGTTACCACAGCCAGGACCGGTACGAATTCTCTTCCCACATCGTCCGGGGGGAGCACAAGGTGGGCTAGCGACCTACTGCCCCCACCCCACTCAGTCCACCACTCCACTGCCCGAGCTGCAGGAGTCTAGCCCTGTCCCCACCACATCCCAAACTGTTTGGTTGTGTAGCCGTCACCACTGGCTATGGGACGTCACACTTGACCCTGACCCCTCCCCACTACGCTCCTCCTCTTCCCTGACTGATCTAAGCGTTGTGATGAAATAGGTCTTTTGCTTATTTTTCTACTTTTTCTCTTCTCCTCTCATCCCACCATCTCACTGAGTTATTTATTAATATAATTTGTTGATTTTTCTCTTGCTTTTTTTTTTTTTAACCTTATAGTGGTTACTTACCACTTACTACTCCCCAACCCTCCTGCCCACCGTCCCCTTCCACTTTAGGCCTCATTTTTCTCTTGGATCCAGCTTCCTCCAGCAGCCCCAGGGGTAGGAGGCTCCTCTCAGTGCTAAGAGACCTTGAGCTTCTTGAGTTAAGTCCTCACCTTTTACATTATCCGATTCTTCAGTTTTGATGCTGGTAGCTCCCTCTGGCCCTACCTTAGCTCTGTGGCATTATATCTCCTCTCTGGGACCCTTCAAACTGGTACTTCATACCTCTCGTGCCCTCTCACTTTAGGCAGCTTGCACTATTTCTGAACGAATGAAGAAATCCCTCACTTGGAAGTAGGAGGGGCTGGAGAAAATCTCCCCAGGCACCGTGGGACCTAGGGTCCTGTTGACAGACCCCTGGTAATATGAGTTCCCCAAAGCCTGTATTCGGGATCTGTCTTCTCTCCTCAGACAACCCCCAGCACTGCTCTACTCTCTTCAGCCTGCCAGTCTACTCTGGTGGTTTTTCTCTCCTTGGAATGCCCCACTTTTATATTCTCAGGGGCCAAGGCTAGGTCAGCAATCCTGTCTCTGACACATTGGGAGCCACAGGTGCCTAACTGGGAACCAGGGAAGGGGGTGGGTCAAAATCTTTGTCTTTCTCTTCCACCTCTCAACTTTCTTCACTCTAGTGACCTTCCTGGGCTCTCAGGGGCTCCAGGTGTCCCTGTCCTCTGAGAAGCTGGTGGGTTGCTGCCTGATGACAAGGGGGTAGTATCCTCAGCCCCCCAGTCATGCTGCCTTCTTCTCCCCCTGGCAGGATTCACCCTCTCATTCCTGGGCTCCTGGCCCTTTTCTTAGGATCAGTGGCAGGGAGAAAAGGATGTGTCTTTTCTCTCTTCTAATTTTCAGTGTAACCAAAAATTGTCCCAGGATAAACAAGGGCACGTGCCCCTCACCCCATTCCACTCCTGTCCCAGCAAGAATGGGATGGGTGCAACTGAATTGGGGGCTTTCCTTTACTGCCCCCTCTACACTCAGCTCCCAGACGCAGGGCAGGAGGGGGGCACTCTCCTGGCTGCTGCAGAGACCCCTGGCTATTTGGGTCACCTAGAGAAAGGGGCAGGAGGAGATACAGCTCCATTGCAAGTGGAGGTCTCTTTCTACAAGAGTTCCCTGCCCAAGGCCACAGCCATCCCATTCTCTGCTTCCTTGAGATTCAAACCAAAGCCTGTTTTTCTATATTTAAAGAAAAAAAAAGTAAAAACCAAACACAACACCTCACAAGTTGTAACACTTGGTCCTTCTCTCTCTCTCTCTCTCTCCCTCTCTCCTTCTCTCTTCCCTTCCATCTTTCTTTCCACATGTCCTTTCCTTATTGGCTCTTTTGCCTCCTACTTTTCTCACTCCCTATCAGGGATAATTTAGGGGGATGGTAAAGGGTTGGCTAAGGAATAGACCCTGGGATTGGGGCTCTTAAGGGCTCTAAGAGAGTCTACCTTACCCTCTTCTGGGAAAGGAGACCCTAAAATCCTTCTCTTCTTCCTCCTTTTCTCCCCCATTATGCGGTCTCCCCAGGAGAACCAGATTGCCAGGGAGGGGCACTGTGGGTTGGTTGTTCCTCCTTGACAATGTAGCAATAAACAGATGCTGCCAAGGGCAGAGGATGGGGGAGTCCGCTGGGAGGAGAGTGGTCTCCGGGGAAGGGGAGAGTCTCCAGAGCACCCCAGTGAACTGGCTCCTTGTTTCAGAATGGCAGCAGAGCTGACATTAATATCTGGGGTTCCCCTCAACTGTTCTGGTTATTGAGCCCCTTCTCGATTGACGTGCCCCCACCACCTCTTCTGCGTCTGCTGTGTATTTGGTGGCACCTCATTAGGACTATTCCCTTCTGGGGCATCAGAGCCTTAGGTTGCCCCATCCCCTCCCCCAGTCAATTTTGGCACCTGTAACCTCCTGGAACATGAAGGACTATGCTCTGAGGCCATACTCTGAGCCCATGAGAGCAGAGACTGGAAGGGCAAGCCCAGGTGCTAAGGAGGGGAGAGAAGGGCACTCTGTCTCTCTCCAGACCATCACTGCACTTTAACCAGGGTCTTAGGTACAAAATCCTACTTTCCAGAGCCTTCCAGCTCTGGAACCTCAAACATCCTCATGCTCTCTCCCAGCCCCTTTTGCATAAAAAAAAGGTAAAAAAAAAAAATACATTGAAACCCACATGGAGAAAAGAGGTGTTTTTCTTTTATACTGATATTTAAAATCAACACCACACAAGAAAATTTCTAAATAGACACTTTTCCAGACCTTTGTTTTTTCTTGTCAGTATCCAAGCTGCAGATGGGATTTTGTAATACTTCTGGCAGCTTCTTTCCTTGTGTACATAATATATATATATATATATATATTATATATATTTTTAATCAGAAGTTATGAAGAACAAAAAGAAAAAATAAAACACAGAAGCAAGTGCAATACCACCTCTTCTCTCTCCCAGGGTTTCATTTGTAGCCTATGCTTGGTGTCTCCTTGGATTTACCCCTTCACCTCTTCCTCTGGTTCCCCTCTCCTCCTCTTTTTTTTTTTTTTTAAAGAGTTTTTCTCCTTTCTCAAGAGGAGTTAAACTAGCTTTTGAGACTTATTGCAAAGCATTTTGTATATGTAATATATTGTAAGTAAATATTTGTGTAACGGAGATATACTACTGTAAGTTTTGTACTGTACTGGCTGAAGGTCTGTTATAAATAAACATGAGTAATTTAACACCCCTGGTTGTTTTTGCAGACTTCCTTTGCCTTGCTTTTCTGCTGGGAGGGAGGGGAACCTCCTTGCATCATATTGTGCCAACTACTAAATATTTTGAAGGTGAACAAGCCTAAAACTGAGAGGAAACCAAACAAAAATTCTCAAGTTGTTGCTACAGAAGAACAGATGAATTTTCAACCCAGAATGGGAAGTAGAGGAGATTTTCCCATCAGGAGTGCCTTCAGGATAGGAGAGAAAGCCTAGCCTGCCTATCCATCCAAAGCAAAGATTCGTCAAATAGTTGTTCAGTACATCTTGTGTGCAAAACACACTATATGCCCAGGGAAATACAAGATACAACAGCATGAATGATGATGATAATAGGGTCTACCATTTCTTGAGCATTTCATAAATGTCAAGCCCTGTGCCAGGTATTCATTTAATTGTACAGACAACCTCCAAAAGAATGATCACCATTACTAGTGAAGAAATAAAAGCCCAAGAGAGAAAAAATAACTTGTCCAAGACTTATCAACCAGTAAATGACAGAACCCAGATTTGAACAGAACAGTATGTTATTCCAAAGTCTATGTCCATCCCTTAATGCCCAGTTATGCAGCCAGTGAAACCCTCAGGCTATGAAAATCCAAAGAAAAGCCAGCACAGGAACATTAACTTGGTTCTGTCTTTTTTTTTATTTTATTTTATTGATTTTGTTATTGAAGTACATGTTCTGTCTTCAATATTAACTATTTTCTGTCCCCTTCACTGAATTTTTCTGTTCTCTCCTATCTACCACATTGCCATTCCACACAATATTGTCTGCCTCGTTTTCCCAGGAGACTATATTGAAGTGAAAATTGGAGACACTTCCATCCAGAGTCTATCATTTTCCATGCCCCATTGAAACTAACAAATTGAAACTCAAAAGAGACCATGAATATAGCTGTTTTAAAGCCAAAACAAAAGTTAGAAAATAAATTAAAACCCCAATAAAGTGGGTTAAAGGTTAAGAAACCATAATAAGTTGTTGGAAGGAAAGTGAATCTGCTGTATTCAGATTTCAGAATAATTCATGAATGAATTGTTGGTCTCCATCTGTACTGTCTTGGATCTAATGCTGGGAGGTCTCCTTGACACACAAGTTTCTTCAACTTTGGAGACAAGTGAGTGGTTGGCTGCCCATATATAACACTTCTGTTTAAGGCTAAAGACTTTCTGAAGGCTCTTTAGAGGTAAATGAGCTTATACATAAGAAAGCATGTTTCATTAGGGGGCGAGATATATCAATGAGTAGTGAAATCACTTTAGTGGGGCTTGATCAGCATTTATTAAAATAGAATAGAAAATAATAGAAAGTGGAACATACCAGTGCACCTTATGTCCTTAAGGGCATTGCTTCATTGTGTTTCAGTGTTGCATGTGTGTGTGTGTTTGTATCTGTGTATGTGCTGAGTACCAGTGTGAAATATATTTCCACGAGGGATCAAAATCAAAATAGTTCAAGTCACTGGTCCAGACTATACCTCCATCCATTTGTTTGTTAGGTAAGAGGCATCAGAGTATAGTGAAGTCAGAACACCACATATCTAGCTCTGTGTGACTTTGGGCAACCTCAGTTTTAACCTCTCATACCTCAGTTTTTCAATCTGTAAAGTGAGGATAGTAATAGTTCCTACTTTGTTGTGGGGTGGGGGTATATAGCTCAATGGTAGAGCGCATGCTTAGCGTGCACAAGGTCCTGGGTTCAATCCCCAATATCTCTATTAAATACACAAATAAAATTTAAAAATAATACTTCCTACCTTATAAGCTTGTTGCGGACTTAATGAGTTAATATTTTTACAGCATTTACTACAGTGCCTGGTACTGTGGTAACAGGATCCCGGAATAAAAAGGTGAATGAGAAACGGCCCTCGCACCAATGCACTTATCCATGGCCCCTCATTGTAGAGTCTTCCCTGTACTGGAAGGGGGAATTAACAAGATGTTTTGTCTTCCCCCAGGTCCTCCCTTTCCCAGTATTACACCAAGTAGCGAGACTGTCAGAGAAATGAGCCGAGAGCGTCCCCCAGTGGCGTAGTGCCGCCTTTGATGTAAGTACCTGGGGCCCGGGGCCTGCCAACCTCGCACTACAATGCCCACAATGCATCTCTTCCCCTCTGTCTTCTAATAGGGAGTATGACTCATGGTCCTGCGCCGGGCAACTTCCGTTCCTAGCGTCGCAAAAAACTAAGAAGTATAAACGCCCAGAATTACTTCCGGGGTGGGCGTCGCACGGCTTGACGGGAAACGCATAACTCTAATTTTCTTCCGCCAGTTGGTTAAATAGTCCCATTATCACTTTGTATCACGGAAAAATAAATTCGAGAAACACCTTTCTACCCTGTACTTCAGCGGAAAGGCTGAATAATAAAGAAAGTTTGAATAAAGTGGCTTGCCATTCTTGGCTTGCGCATAGGGGACGTCTAGGAAAACTCTCCCAGCCAAAGCGTAGGGATCTCGCTCTATATAAGAGAGCCGGAGAGAAAGCCGGATCCTCTCTCGCGTCCTCGCTTCGAAGATGGTGAGTTGTGGCGCGTGGGGAACGTGCGGGATTGGGTGGCGGGCGAGGTGTGCAGACTCTGGGATTGGGTTTTAGAAGACTGGACCACGGTGGAGGAATAGGCCAGAGCGTATGTTTCTTTTGGACTTGGAGGGATTGGAGATCTGACTGGCGCTTTTCTGGGGGTTGCCGGCCTTGAAAGTAGCCGGAAGGGGGCTAAAGCTGGGTGAGTTGCATTTTCTTCCTAATGGGATCTTCATCCCGATACAGACCAAGAAAAGAAGGAACAATGGTCGCGCCAAAAAGGGCCGCGGCCACGTGCAGCCTATTCGCTGCACCAACTGTGCCAGATGCGTGCCCAAGGACAAGGCCATTAAGAAGTTCGTTATTCGAAACATAGTAGAAGCCGCAGCCGTCAGGGATATTTCCGAAGCAAGCGTTTTCGACGGTGAGTGAGCGCTCGGCGCGAACTGTGCAAGTATCCTAATACCTAAAATATCCGCTCGCACCCCGCATCCGCAGGCCCCGTTCATTGGCGCGTGCCTGGCAATTTCCTTGCACCTTTGAGGTGGTGGTTCGCAGAAGAGAGTGAAATCTTAGAATTCTCTGTTTTGCGTTTTGAGCTTTGCCTGGACAGAGGAAGACTCTTCGTCGTAGTGCGCAGTCTTTAAGCAATTTTGTGACTACTTGTGTAGGGGGTGAGATCCCAAAAGCACTTACAAAAGATACTCTGTCGAAACTTGGGGAGTACTAGCTGTAACCGTCGTTAAACGTAATCTTGGATTGTTGAAGACTTGAGTACTCGTAGAAAAGTGTAGGTTAAGTCTCTTGAAGACTTAAGAATGAAAGCTGTCTAGTTTGGTCGACTAGGGTGATCTTTGGAACAATGTGACGTCGTTTTGCTCCTTTCTTTTTCTTGAGACAAATTAACATTTCTTGGACAACAAGAAGGGGTCCAGGAGTAGGCATTAGGGCTGATGCAGTTGCCGAAGGAACTAGATTCTTGGTGGTATTACATCTAAGGGGTGGATTCGGTCCCCATGGTGACAGGATGGGTTGGTAAGGGGATATTCATTTGTGAAATTCTGTATGTGTTTAGGCATCAGAAACCAAACAATTGAAGGGAAGTGGGTTAAGGCACTTGGCTAATGTTAGGTTAATTCTTTCTGGCAAATGGCTTAAGTTGGTGTCTTAAAAGTGGGGCGGAACTATTAAGGAGTGTTAGACGTGCCTAACAGACGTTTAAGTGGGTTTGCTTTTTTTTTTTTCAACTCTTGTGTCGAGGGCTGATTTTCAATAGCTGACAGCAAGGGAGCTGCTCTGCTACGTATGCAACCCCATGAATGGGTTTGCTTTAGACTGAATGAACAAGAAGGAACGTGCAAGGTGGGTGTCTTATTCCTAATATTATACCTGTAATTTCCTGTTTCTTAGCCTATGTGCTTCCTAAGCTGTATGTGAAACTACATTACTGCGTGAGTTGTGCCATTCACAGCAAGGTAGTCAGGAACCGTTCTCGCGAAGCCCGGAAGGACCGAACACCTCCGCCCAGATTTAGACCTGCAGTGAGTATCTTAAAGAGGAGATGTGTATAGGAGCCAGAGGGGTGGTGGACAAAAGATGTGTGAGGACTGGAGGAATATCAAGATCTCTGCCTATGGATAAGATTGTCTGGTAAGGCAAATGAGACCCATACCTAAAACATTTGCTTAGAGACACTTAAGAAGAGTTGTTAGAATCTGTTTCAGATTGAGTACTGTGGTTTTCTTCCACAGCTGTTGATTTTCCATGTGTTTATGGCCCAGATACATTGTTAGTGAGGGGGGAGTAGTGGTCATGTTCTTAGAGAAGGGAGCTCTTCCATCGATGGTTTTTAATTTACTCTTTCATTCCTTTGTCTTTCAGGGTGCTGCCCCACGACCTCCGCCGAAGCCCATGTAAGGAACTAAGTCCTTAATGACTGAAGAAATACTGTTCTTTGGAAAAGAAAAGCCTCAATAAAATGGAAATTATACTTTATATAGCATGTTGAGTGTATGTTGCTAGGTAGAGAGGGTTATGTATGCCATGGGAACTGTAATAACTTTTACCAAGTGTGGACTGCCACATAGTCTTTTTTCATGCCAGAGAAGGCTTATCCATGTAAGTTAAATCTTATCTTGGTTTTCTTTTGTATTTCTGTCTTTGGCCTCACTGATCTGCATAGCTATGTTGGAGGGAAGCGGATTAAAGCACTTGCTAATGTTAGGTTAATTCTGCCTGGAAAGTGGCTTAAGTTGGTGTCTTAAAAGTAGGTGGGGAACTATCAAGGTAAGGAGTGTTTTTGAGTGAGGAGCTCATCAGGAAGTGACTTAGACTGAAGTGTGTGTACCCCTGATGGAGGCCATGAGGGCTTTAATACAAGTTTGTGACTTGGTTTAGCTTAAGGGGATCTGTATCCAGAATCTTTTTCTTTTTTTTTTAACATTTTTTATTGATTTGTAATCATTTTACAATGTTGTGTCACGGAATCTTGACTGCATAAAATTTACCTGCCTACCTTGGAATTGGTCTGCTGGTAAGCCAGTTGTCACCCAACCTGCATCTTTCTGTAGTGCGTTTCTCTTGGAGTGAAAATGTCCAGGACACCAGAGGCATTCCTAGAAACTTGTGAGAGTCCCACAAGAGGGAAATTGCCACATAAAATATGGGGAAAGACTACCTATTTTATCTGTGTGACGATGGTTCACTTGTCCCAGATTTCAGAAATTAGAAAGTTTCAGCTGAGGGTATTCAACTGACCTTTGGACAACATGGGTTCAACTGTGAGGGGTCTCCCCTGCCCCCACTCAGATGCACACACTATATGATCCACAGTTGGTTGACGCCTAAGATGTGAAAGCCCAGATAAGGAGAATCAAATCTGAAGTTATATATTTTTGACTGGGTGGTGTCTAACCCATGCATTGTGCCAAGGGTCAACTGTATGTTTATTTGAAAAATTAATTTGGGAGTGGATTAATATGGGCTGGCTTCGCTGGTTAAGTTATTTTTTTCCTCTAACTTAAGCTGAACTAATAACTTGGGAGGATTTAATTAAAATACACATGGTGCTGGGAAGCACATTTTTAGAAGTGTATTCAAAAGACAGAAAAAAACAAGATAGGAAAGTAATTAAAATCTAGTAACAGCTAATTTTTTAAAAGAGAAAGGGTAGAGTACTTCAGAGTGTAGAGGTGGTCCTGTTAGACCCTTAACTGAAAAAAACCCAGATGGAAACTGTTCATGCTGACTTGCTCATGGTCAGCATTACCAGTGCATGTGGTGGAACAGCTGTGACAAATCCTGAATTTGCCAACACAATGTCGGCAAGAGCGTCTCCATCCACTGGGGAGATCCACAGTATCTGCTCCTTTACTCTTAAGTTGTAATGACCCCTTTACACCAGGGATAAAACACTGAATAGGAAAACCAGATTCAAGGTGAAAATGAATGCTAACCCTGGTGGTCCCAAATCCCACCTTGCTCAGTAAGACCAGATGCAAGTATAAAGAGCCATGTGACTGCTGTGAGATTTCTCGATACTTAGTCGTAACCTATCCTTTTCTCAGGGTAGGTCTTAGCTGGCTCTCCCATGAGCTTAAAAATAGATCTAATGCAATTTAAATGCAATGTATGATCCCTTCTCCAGGAACCTTACATTGAAGAACCTAACACTGCTGAGAATTGGATTAATTTTATCTACTCTAATTCCAAACTGATTTTGGAGTGCCAGAAATAACTTTCACAAAAGGGCTCTCCCTGTGCTGCATGCTCAAATAGCCCCATCCCACTTCCCAATCCACCACCAGTTGCAAATAAATCATGTCTAATGGGCAACTAGGATATCTAGTTTCCACCTATGGGAAAGTTAGCTGCCATATAGGCATTCACCTATCCCAGAAATGAAAGCCACGTGTTGTCAGATGTGGCCCACAGGTCAGCTTGAGGGTCTCCAGGTGTTTAGACAGCAAAATCAGTGTGCTCTGCTTAACCTGTCGAGGACTGAAGTTTTAGTAGTTGGTCACAAAAAACTGTTGGTATAGACCTTTGAGCCCCTGCCTCCCACCCCAATCCCCCAGCTTGTTTTAATGAACTGTTAGGAGAGTTAATTGCAGTCTCGGCACCTCCATAACATTTGTGATGTGTTCTTTAAACTCAATGTGAAGCCAGATTGAAGCCTCTGGCCTCTTCCAGTCATTTTCCAGTGTCTACCTGTGAAGTTAATTGGATTTCAAGTCAATTCCTTGTGGTAGACAGGATTCATTGAGGTCCTGGACCACCCTCTCCTTCAACCTCAAATCCTGGGTTTTCATTTTTCTTTGTCTTCCTCTTCATGACTAGGCATGTATGAGGAAAAAAGTATTCACTGCCTATCACACAATTTAGGTTAATGTGCTTTTCTAGTTTACACATTTAGCCTATTCTTTCAATATTAGGTATAGAGGGATTCACGCTAACAAGCTTGTCAGAAGAGACTGAGCAGTAGATGAAAGAATGGGCTGGAATCTACATTCATTTATTTGTTAAATAAATATCAATTGCCTGTGTGCTTGGCACTCAGTTAAGAAAACCTAAGAAAGCTAACTCCTGGATGTAAATCTCACCTCTGTTACTTTGAGCTGTATAACCTTGGGTGAGTTACCTAACCCCTCTGTCTTCAATTTTCTAATCTTTAGGACAGTCACTCTTACAGTATTTTTACGAGATTAAGTGATACAAAGCAATCATTTATTTAAAAAATACTGAGTACCTATTATGTGTCAGACATTTCTAAGTGCTAAAGACAGGTAGTGACCAAGACCCTGGTCTGATACGGCTTTACATTTTAGTGGGGGAGCAGTGAGGGAGGGCTGCAGTTTTAAGTAAGTTTTACATAAGGTGGCCTTATAAGAGTGACAGATAACCTTTGATTAGAAAATTAAAGTGAAGGAGCAAGGCATTTGGATAAATGGGGAAAGAGGTTTACAGCAGAGGGAATAGCCAGTGCAAATGCCCTGAGGCAAGAGTATGCCTGGCATGTCACAAAGGGCAAGACAGTGGCTAAATTCAAGTGAGCTGGGGGAAAGTGATTCAGGTCTACAGTCCTTTATTTGAAATCCTTGAAAACTTACTTGTATTGGGATTGCTTTTTGGTTTTAGGACAGTAGTACAGAGCATATACTATTAATATATAACATTCCCAGAGTGATCTGGAATAGCACTCAGGATCAAACTATTTCTACAGCAAAATATAAGGATAGTCATGTTAAGTAGAAAAAAGACTATAAATTACCTAACAAGAGTTTCCTGCCAGGTTTTGCTGCCATGTGAGTTTTTAAAAATCTTGATTTTCATAGCTGTTTTGGTTTTTCAGTTGCAGACAAGGGATTATGTACCTGTGGTACACAAAGTTACAGAAGACAGGTCCAGATCACATGGGGCCTTGTAGTCCCTGGCAAAGACTCGACTTCACTCACAGTCTGATAGTAAACAATGAAATACCACTTCACACCCACTAGGATGGCTATAAGACAGATAACCAGTGCTGGTGAGGATGGGAAGTTGGAATCTACACCCTGCTGGTGGGAATGTAAAGTGGTTTAGCCACTTTGTAAAACAACCTGGCAGTTTTTCAAAAAGTTTAACAGAGTTACCATATGACCCAGCCATTCCACTCCTAGGTATATACCCAAGAGAATTGAAAACACATACATCCACAGAAAAACTTGTACATGAATGTTCATAGCAGCATTATCCATAGTAACCAAAAATAGAAGCAGCCCAAAAATCCATCGGCTGGTGATGGATAAATAAAATGTGGTATATCCATACAGTGGATATTCAGCCATAAAGAGGAGTGGAGTTTAGCTACATGCGACAACATTCATGAACCTTGAAAACATGCTAAGTGAAAGAAGCCAGTCACAAAAGACCACATATTGTATGATTCCATTTATATGAAGTGTCCAGAATAGGCAAATCTATAGAGACAAAATAGATTAGGGATAGGAAAGACGGGAAAGGGGACTCGCTGTTAAATGGTATGGGTTTCTTTTAGAGGTAATGAAAATATTCTAAAATTGCGGTAATAGTTGTACAGCTGTGTGAACGTACTAAAAACCATTGACTTGTACACTTTTAAGTGGGTGAAGTGTGTAGTATGTCAAATTGTAGCTCAGTAAAGCTGTTAAAAAGTAAAAGTGTGCTGGTAATCCATTGGAGAGTTTTGAGTAGAGCAGTGACGTGATATGTGACTTAGATCTAGTTAGTTCATGAAAAATACTAACTATTCTTTTTCTTCTTCCAGTTTTGTTGAGATATAATTAACAAAGCACTGTTTAAGTTTAAGGTATACAGCATAACGATTTGACTTATGTCGTGAAATGACTCTCACAGTAACTTTAGCAAACATCACGTGAAGATACAAAATTAAAGAAATGGAAAAAATATTTTTTCCTTGTGATGGGAACTCTTAGGATTTACTCTCTTAACGTTCATATATAACATACAGCAGTGTTAATTTTATTCATGATGTTGTACATTACATCCCTAGTACTTATTTATCTTGTAACTGGAACTTTGTACCCTTTGCCCACCTTCATCCAATTCCCTCTCCTCTCACCCCCAGCTATTTTTTCTAACTCTTTCTTGTGCCACAGCTACCTCTGAGGTCCAAGATGACTATTTCCTAAGCTTCAGGCATTTTTGTACCTCTTCTGGTATTTCTGCCATATCTACACTATCATTTTCTTTAAATTGACTCACTTTTTACATGTATTTATTCTTTTTTAAAAGTTATATCCATATTCCCAATGGGAAACTAATAACTTCTATTTAGAAGGCAATTTTTAAACTATATAGTTTTTAAATTTAAAAAAGGTTCATCAAGAGGGAGGGTATAGCTCAGTGGTAGACCACATCCTGGCCTCAATCCCCAGTACTGCCATTTAAATGAATGAATGAACGTGATTCCCTCCCCAACCCCCACAAAAAACAAAACAAAACAAAAAAAGTGTATCACTATTTTTTGTCACCAAAATGACTTTTATCACCAAAAACAGTACCATCCAATGTAAAACCGAAAATATCCCTGGGAAATGTCTCACAAGGTCAGGGAGAGTGTCTAGATGGTCAGTTATATTGCCTGATGTACAGCAGGTAGTCAGCATTTGCAGATGAGTAAGAATGCTTGGCCTATGGAAAAGTTAGGGGTTAATGAAATAATTTTCTTTGTGTGAATAAAAATCACTTCTACCATTTGAATACAATGCACAGTCCTAAAGCCACACTTCTAAAAAGCATGATTCAGTGCTTGAGATTGGGTCTGGGAATCTGCACTTTAATAGCATCCCAAGCAATTCTGACGTAATTGGTCTGCAGGCCATGCTTGGAAAAATACCAGGCAACTGGACTAGAGAAAGAAGATGCATGACTGATTTGCTCTAGTTTGAGAATACAAACATGCAAATCATGGTACTTTTTCAGTCACGACTGTTGAATGAAGGAGTCCAAGATCTACTGGGAGAAAAGGGAGGCCAGAAAGGAACTGATAGGGAAAAATGAGGGTGGCTGAGGGACTGAGAGTCCTGAGCAAGAGGGCAAGTTCAGAAGGTATAGGGGAAGTAGCTGGAGTCCCCCCTCCAATTAGTTATAAGGCAAAAGATAAAAATTCAAAAAGTGCAAAAGCATATATAGTGAAAATAACTTAATCATCTCCCAGCTACCCAGGAGGCAAACACTTAGAACTTGTATCTGAATAAATATATATACTATAAGCGAATACATTATACTCAGCACAGATGGTAGCACACTACATAGCACACACTGCAAGGGAAGAAAATGTTGCAAGGAAGAGCAAGTGATCAATTGTGCCAACTGCTGTTAATAGGTCAAATAAGATAAGGACTGAGAAAATGAAAACTGGGCTTAGCAACATGGAGTTACCAGTGACCTCAATGGGAAGTTTCAGTGTAGTGGTGGGGCAAAAGCATGGTCAGAGTGGCTTCAAAAGAGAATAGGACACAATGTCTCTAACATACATTTTTTATTAAATATGGTACTAATTGTAAAAAAAAATAATGGAAAGAACATTGGAGACAACTTTTTCAAAGAGTTTTGTTGAAAAAGGAAAGACAAATAGGGCAGTGGCTGGATGAAGCAGTAGGGTCAAGAGAGGAATTTTATCAAATGATAGAAATACTAGAATATTTCCTTGAGTCTGGGAAAATTGAGAGAAACAGAGAAAAGTAGATGATGCAGGAGACGAGGTGAACCATGTCCTTGAACAGACAAGAAGTGATGGAGTCCAGTGCACAAGCGGAGAGGTTGGCCTTGGCTAGGAAGATGGATGGTTTATCTACAGTAACAGGAGAGAAGACGGAATATATAGTCCAAAAGCAAGTAGGTTCTTTGCTAGTTCTGTTTCTCAGGAAAGTAGGATTCAAGGTCATCTGCAGAGAATGAGAGTTCAGGGAGGAGCTGAAGGTTTGAAGACAGAGAAAAAAGAATGGAATAGGCATCTGGGAGAGTGAAAAGTGAGTGTGTCAAGGACTATGATCCAATGTAGTGTGAATGCCCACCAGCACTGGAGGTTAAAGGGCAGGGATTTAAAGTGAGATCAGTTGGCATGACTAAGTATTTTTTCCCACTTATTCAGTTCTTTGGGTACAGACCCAAAGTGGATGGAGACTTGGATTTAACCAGAGCTGTGGGCTAGCCACATGAGTATGCTGAAGTGAGAAAGGCCAAAGGAACCAGGGAGTGATTATAAGGACATCATGGAAGTTAAGATGGACACAGAGGAAAGATAAGCCATGGGGAGGGTGAGATCCAGTGAAAAGGGGATATGATCAATGGGTTCAAGTTCTGTTTGGGTTTAGGACAGTAGAGCTGGTAAAATACATGAGGTAAAAAAAAAAATGAAGTCAGAGAGTGGGATGTTTAAAATAGAGTATATGGAGGGGTTTCTTTCCGTTGCTGGTCAAGGGTCCTTTTGAGAGAGCCAGGTTTCCTTTACAGCAGATGGTGACGGGAATGTTAAGTTGGGGGATTTTACTGATGATGAGCCCTGAGCTCTAGAAGGTCATGCAGAGGTTTCAGGAGTTGGGGGAGAAACAGGATCAGAAAGGACCGCCATGGGCGTTAGAGTCTGGGAGACAGACGAAAGGTGCCCTGGGCTTCTTGTGGTGACTGCACTGCATGTAAACAGGGATAAGGGCCGCAGTGCAGTGAGTCCTGGCCGACATGACACCTCACAGCTCAGCACATGCAGTGGGCCCGGAGTCCCAGCTCACCTGTCTGCAGGGACCCGGACCTCACAGGTCCTCCTCAGGGCTGCTTTCCTGACCTTTTCTCTCAGCTCTCTTGTCTCTGGTCAGCCTTGCCCTCAGCACTGCTGACATGGTGGGTGCCTAGGAAGCCAGCAAGGTGACGGTAGCCCAGAAGCACTGGGATGGGAGTGGGGAGCACTAGGAGAGGAGAGAAATTGGGGTGGGGAGGGGCAATACAGGGCCTCCCTCCCATCTCCCCATCCATCAAAGAGAAGTTCTGAGAACATACCCTTTTCTCCAGTATAAAGCGCTACATAGCCAGGCCACCTGGATGATTAGGTTCAAGAGCATGTCAGGGGCAGGAAGACAGGCTTCACCAATTTTAGTGCCTGGAGACGACCAAAGGGGGCAGTACAGTGTAGCAGTTAGGTGCTCAGCTTTGGAGTCAGACCTGAGTTTGAGCCCTTCTTATGCTATGCAGTAGTCTTGACTTTGGGCAAGGTACCTACTCTCTCTGAACCTCCATAACTTTGTTTAAAAATGGTAATAGCTATTCACAGGACTGTTTTGAGAATTAAATGAAATCATATATGCAATGGACTTTGCATAGAACCTGATAGTTAATAACTTTGCATGCTTAAAAACTCAATTTTTAAAATAATTTTATTGAAAGTAATTGATATACAATAAATTGTAGATTTATGAAGTGTTCAATTTGAAAATTTTTGTTGCTGTTTTTTTCAGGGAGGAGTAATTAGGTTTATTTATTTATTTATTATTTATTTTTCAACCGTGCATGCTAAGCACACACTTTACCACTGAGCTATGCCCTCCCCTCAAAATTTTTGACATTTGTATATACCTGTGAAACCATCACCATACTCAAGATAATGAACATATATGTCACCCTAAGAGTTGCTTCTTGCTCCTCTGTAATCTCACTATCGTCACTCTTGGCTCCATACCCAGGCAACCACTGATCTGCTTTTTGTCATTATCTATTTGTTTACATTTTTAAGAATTTTACATAAATGAAATCCTATAGTACATACTTCTTTGTCTTGGCTTTTTACTTTGGCTTAAATACTTGGAGATTCATCACCGTTGCATCTATCAGTAGTTGGTTCCTTTTTATTGTTGAGTAGAATTTCATCATATGGATGGACCACAGTTTGTTTATCCATTCACCTGCTGATGAGCGTTTACGTGTGTTTCTAATTCTTGGCAATTATAAATAAAGCCATTATAAACATTTATGTACAGAGTCCGTGTGGACATACGCTTTCATTTCTTGAGTAAATACCTAGGAATGGAATCACTGGCTGGTCACACTGTAGGCGCAAACTTAACTTTTTAAGAAACCGCCAAATTGTTTTCAAAAAGTGATTGTACTATTTTACATTCCTACCAGCAGTGTATAAGAGTTCCAGTTTCTTCACATCCTGTCCAATATTTGGCTGTCTTTTTAATTTAAGCCATTCTAATAGGTATTTAGTGCTGTCTCACTGTGGTTTTAATTTGTTTTTCCATAATAACCAATGATGTTGAGCATCTTTTCATGTGCTTCTTTGCCAAATATATATCTTCTTTAGTGAAATATCTGTTTGAATCTTTTGCCCTGTTTTTAAAATTAGGTTGCTTGGGTTTTTTTCCTTCCAGTTTTATTGAGGTAAAATGGACGTACAGCACTGTGTAAGTTCAAGGTGTACAGCATAATGATTTGACTGACTTACATCATGAAATGACTACCGCGATAAGTCTAGTGACCATGCATCATCTCTAGAGATACAACATAAAAAGAAAAAACATATTTTTCCTTTGTGATGAGAACATAGAATTTACTCTTAACAACTTTCTTTTTAAATAAAGGTAATTTGTTGGTTCACTCAGTTGAAAATATGGGGTACACATTGTACATTGTATCTCCAGTACTTACTTATCTTATAACTGGAAGTTTGTACCTTTTGACTGCCTTCCTCCAATCCCCCTATCCTTGCCTCTGGTAACCACAAATCTGATCTTTTTCTGAGTTCATTTTTGAAGTATAATTGACTTACAACACTATGTTAGTTCCTTGTGTACAACATAGTGATTCGGTATTTCTATACATTACAAATGATCACCACAAGTTGCTAGTTTTTTATTATTGAGTTTTTTGAGTCCTTTATTCTGAATGCAGATCATTTATCAGGTATGAGATTTGCATATTTTTTCTTCCAGTTTGTGACTTACCCTTTCATTCTCTTATTGTCTCTGAAATCAGAGGTCATTAATTTTGTTGAAATCTAGTTAATTGTCTTTTGTGGATGGTACATTTGGTATTGACTCTAAGATATTTTCCTT
The DNA here is from genome assembly GCF_048564905.1 of Vicugna pacos. Classification (NCBI taxonomy): domain Eukaryota; kingdom Metazoa; phylum Chordata; class Mammalia; order Artiodactyla; family Camelidae; genus Vicugna; species Vicugna pacos. The sequence continues at coordinate 815,929 of NC_132998.1, forward strand.
ACTCAAGGTCATGAAGTTTTTCTCCTGGAACTTTTATAGTTTTAGATTTTTACATATAGATTTCATTAGGTCTGGGATGCATTTTAACTAATTTTTGTATCCAGTATGAGGTATAGATTGAATTTTTTTGTGTGTTGATATCCAGTTGTTCCAGCACCATTTGTTGAAAAGACCATCCTTTCTGTATTGAATTGCCTGTGCACTTTTGTCAAAAATCACTTGACTGTATATTTGTGGCACTATTTCTGGACTCTGTTCTGTTCCGTTTTTCTATTTGTCTGTTTTTATGCTAATATCACATTATCTTGATCAGTGTAGCTTTTTAGTGAGTGTTGATGTCAAGCAGGGTAAGCTGTCAACTTTGTTGCGCTATCACTTTCTGCCAAAAACAAAAACAAAAAACTCTGCTGAGTTTGTAACTGGGATTACATGAATATATCAATCAATTTGGAGAAAATCTGACATCTTAACAATACTGCATCTTTCCATCCGTGAACAGGGTGTATCTCTCCACTTATTTAGGTCTTCTTTAATTTCTTTCAGCAGTATTTTTTAGAAAAACTCAATTTTGACAGCTCACTCAGAGTCAAGCTAGCCACACACTGTGGGTCAGGAAATCGGCTGAATCACTGAAGTTTCATGTGGACTCTGGAGTCAAGACGATCCTAACTAAGATTTACTTTCTGTAATATGTAATTATAAATATAAATAAATATATATATATACACATACATACACACACATACACACACATATATATTTTGCAACTGGGTGTCTTAATCTGTAAAATGTGAGTCATAATAGTACATTCCTCATGGTGTTGTGAGGATTAAATGAGGTAATATGTACAAGACACTGACTGTAGCATCTGGCGCAAAGCAAGTGCCCAATAAACGTTAGCAGTTATTACTCTCTGCTAGGCACTCTATAATTGTTACCTCATTGACATCTCAATCCTAAGACGTCTCTGCTTTTGGATCCAATCTTTGATGACGTATTCCTAGCATTTCAAAGACTCCCATTAATGTTGAACTTCCCCTTTACACTAAACACAATTTACTGGCTCAGTTTCCACTAACACTAAAGACTCACTGCTCTTTCACTATAGTTGAATTTCACACTACATCAGGGCTTCTGTTTTTCTGTTTCATAAGACCTATAAAATTACATAATACAATGAAACTATGGTTTTCCATTTTTTTAGGTGGCAGAACCCTTTCTTCAAGTGAGTGTCTCTTAGAAGCTCAATATGTACGAGGTTGAAGGGCTGCTTTTGCTGATGCAGCATATCTCTGTGTCTGTGGAGTGCTCACATCCTTCTCCTCATCCCTTCCTACCCCAAAGAGCCCCTGAAACACCTCCAGGGGTCCCAGAAGCATAGTCTGAAAAATACTGCAAAACAAACAAACAAATCTCCCACACAAATGCTACAATTGCAGAATAGCTCCAAAAGCAAAAAGGTGACAACTGCAGAAACCGAACTGTTGGCTGTTAGGAAGCATCATCATATAACTGCATCATGGGAATAATTCCTCTGCTGATGTTAAGAAGGAGATTGAGAGTGCAAATATATAATGTGCAAAATTGCCGGTATTGAAAGCTCAGCATAGAAACGTTGAGGACCCTTATGTTATCCATCTAGAATGGTCACTGGGGACAGGGGCTTAGAATTCTGCTGCCCAGATCCTTTGAGGACTTTCCTTCCCTGCCTCTCCGTTCCTTTGGCGTGGCATGCAGCTGAGGTGCCACCAGCCCCTAGTGCTTTTACCTCCCAATTCTAGCATAGTCCAAATGCACCTTGCCTGCGGTATGAAGTTCACCGTTTTCCAGTTACTCTTGCTCTCCATTGCTAATCTTTAAACACAATAAATTGCAAAACCCAGATCTGGACCTATTCAGTTCCAAATGTTGTCTTCTTTATCATTTGCCCAGTTGTCTCCTAAAGCAAAGGTGCCTATATGTGTTCCTATTTCTTTTTTTTTTCAATTGAAGTATAGTTGATTTACAATATTGTGTTAGTTTCAGGTGTATAGCAAAGTGATTCAGTTATACATATAAATATGTATATTTTTTTATTATAGTTTCTTTTTTTCCCAACTTTTTTTTTTTTTTTTTGCGGAGGCAGTAATTAGGTTTTACTTATTTATTTTTAGAGGAGATACTGGGGATTGAGTTGAACCGAGGACCTTGTGTACGCTAAGCATGTGCTCTACCACTTGAGCTGTACCCTGCCCCCCTATAGTTTCTTATAAGATATTGAATATAGTTCCCTGCACTATAGAGTAAACCCTTGTGGTTGATCTATTTTGTATATGGCAGTATGCATCTGTTAATCCCATACTCCCAACTCATCACCCCTTTTCTCTTCCTCTTTGGTAACTGTAAGTTTGTTTTCTAGGTTTATGAGTCTATTTCTGCTTTGTAAATAAGTTCATTTGTACTATTTTTCAGATTTCACATGTAAGCGATATCATATAATATTTGCCTTTGTCTGACTTACTTCACTTAATATATGATAATCTCTAGGTCCATCCAGTTTGCTGCAAAAGCCATTATTTCCTTCTTTTTTATGGCTGAGTAATATCCCATTGCATATATATGCATACACACACATATATATACATATACATATATATATATATATATATATATATATATATATATATATACACACACACACACATTGTATCTTCTTTATCCATTCATCTGTTGATGGACATTTAGGTTGCTTCCATGTCTTGGCTATTGTAAATAGTGCTGCTGTGAATATTAGGGTACATGTATCTTTTCAAATTAGAGTTTTCATCTTTTCCCAATATATGCCCAGGAGTGGGATTGCTGGATCACATGGTAACTCAATTTTTAGTTTTTTAAGGAACTTCCATACTGTTTTCCATAGTGGCTGCACCAAATTATGTTCCTAGCAACAGTGCAGAAGGATTCCCTTTTCTCCACATGCTCTCCAGCATTTATTATTTGTAGGCTTTTTGATGATGGCCATTCTGACTGGTGTGAGGTGATACCTCATTGCAGTTTGCATTTGCATTTCTCTAATAATTAGTAATGTTGAGCATCTTTTCATGTGTCTGTTGGCCGTCTGTCTGTCCCCTTTGAAGAAAGGTCTGTTGAAGTTTTCTGCCCATTTTTTGATTGCGTTGTTTGTTCTTTTGTTATTGAGTTCTATAAGCTGTTTGTATATTCAGGAAATTAAGCCCTTGTCAGTCACATCGTTTGCAAATATTTTCCCCTGTGTACGTATTTCTGACGGCACCTATCCCTAGCAAAAGAATCAAGATCGGTTACTTCCGTGGGACAGTCCCTCCAATCAGGTAAGTCAACTCATGAGACCAAAGTATAAAACTAAGGGTTGTCCAATTAGCACCGTTTAGGGCTGAAGTAGTAAATTGCCCCTCTCTACTCTAGGGACAACTTTACCTAGGAAAGGTAATTTCTGCATAAACACAACACACCCTCTATGACTCTATAAGAGTGATACATACTTACTAACCTTTCTAAATTTTCATTTTAAAAAACAATCAAGAATGCATTTGCGAGCGCAGAGTGGGTTGGGTGGTCGTTGGAGGGGCTCCTTTCCAGCTCGGAGAACGGGCTCCTCACTGGGCGGCGTGGCGGACAGGAAGCCGCCTGAGGCGTGGGCTCCGGGTGAGAGACGCTGGCCCGAGCCAAGCCCCCCGCGCGTGAGCCCCGCGGGTGGGAACGCGCCCCGCAAACGCCCGGACGCTCACGCGGCCAGGAAAAGCGCGCCCTCTACCCACAGGGTGAAAAACCCTCACTGCTTCAGGCCTGGGGCCGTTGCGCTTGCAGAAGTCGGTCTTCTGGAAATCCACCCAGCTCCTGATGGGGAAGCCGCCTTCCCAGAGGCTGGTGAGGGAGAGAGCCCAGGATTTCAAAACTGACCTGAGGTTCCAGAGTGCCGCCACTCGTGCACTCCAGGAGGCTCGTGAAGCCTACCTGGTGGGTTTGTTTGAAGATACCGATCCGTGTGCCATCCACGCTGAGAGTCACCATCAAGCCGAAAGGCATGCAGTTGGCTCGCTGGATGGTGGGAAGGCAGTTTTTATGGTGTAGCAAATTCTTTGTTTTAAAATACTTTGGTTTAATTTGTGACATTTTTTGTCAGAAATTATTTATAAGATGTTGCATTTGTACTTGAGGCATTCCATCTTTCACTCAGGTTGAATGTGAAAAGTGTTCGCAGACCTCAGTAATGTGAGCACTATTGCTCAGGAGTGACAAGTTGCTAATATGCAGAGGGGTTGAGTGGTAGTTCTTGCTTCTCATGATGTATGTTTCTGTGTGTTAATGACTTGTTGGGCAGCTATTAAGGTACTAAAATTGATAACGGTGTACAGGGTCCTTCCTTTTGCAATAAAACTGGTTATGATTTGAAAAATAAAAGTAAAAATGCATTTGCTGTGTTTGTGCATAGAACAGTTCTAGAAGGATTCTCAACAAACTGATAGCAGTGTTTGCCTCCAGGCTGTGGACACTGGCCCCAAGCCATCACCACTTCTCAGGTAGATTCCAGCAGTGACCTCAGAACTGGTCTTTTTGCTGCTAGTCTCAGCCCCCACAGTTCATTCACTACACAGCAACAAGATTTGATTATTTAAAAAAAAACCCTATTCTGTCCCTCCCCCACTCAAATCCTTATTAAGAGCCTCCTTCTGCAAGTAAAATAAAATCCCAGCTCCTTGCTGTGGATACGAGCCTCCGCATGATGTGGCTCCACCATTCCTCTCTGACCTCCCGTGACCCTTTCTGCTCCCGCGCATGGACCTCCTCTCTTCCTCGGACACTCCGAACTCATTGCTCCCTCAGGGCCCGTGCCCTTCCTGGTTGCTCTGCCAGGAATGCTCTTCCCCAGATCAACATACAACTGGTCCTTCTCGTCATGCAAGTCTTGGTGCAAATGTCACCTGAGAGAATTCCCCTCTGACCATTGTGTCTAAAGTAGCCCTTCCCCTGGCACACCAGTGGTCCTTTCCCTGGTACCTGGTTTCGTTTTCGTCATGCCCCTTACTACTGCAGTTATTTCTTGAGTTGTCTGTTAATTGTCTACCCTCCCTAGAATGTAAGCTCCTTGAGGGCAGAGACCTTGTCTCATTTTACTGCTGTTTCCTTGGTGTTTAGAACAGTGCATGGCACTGAATGAATGACTGATGTCTGAGGTCACGAAGGAAGGTTTCAGGTCGTGGGCCGTTGTACTAATACAAGTTCCCATGGTTGCTGTAACAAAATTACCACAAACTCAGTGGCGTAAAACAACACAGATTTATTATCTTACAGTTTCAGATGTCAGAAGCCTGCAATGGGTCATATGGAGCTAAAATCAAGATAGAAGCAGAGCTGAGTTCCTTCTGGAGGCTCTGGGGAGAATCCCCTTCCTTCCCTTTTCCCACTGCGAGAGGCTGCCTGCGTTCCTTGGCTGTGGCCTCCTCCTCCATCGTCAGCGTCAGCACACAGCAGCTGCACATTTCCCTGACAGTCACGGCTCCCTCTTGTAAGGACCCTGTGATCTCATTGGGCCGACCCAGACAATGCAGGAAAATTTTCCCATCTCAAGATTCTTAACTTAATCATGTCCTCAAAGTCCCTTTTACTATGTAAGGTAATATATTCACAGGTTTCATAGGGGAGGATATGACATCTTTGGGAGTCATTAATCAGCTTGTAGCAGCCATAACCCTCAGTCCTAGTTTAGTCGCCCTGACTCAGGCTCTGCACCCACCCTGTAGCCTTCTCAGACCATGTCCCCTGTAAGAACAGATAACCAGTCCTTTTGTGCCTGCACCATACTGGATTCTGTCACAGCACTTACTGCTCTTCATAGAAACGAATGCATCTGTTAACCTTTCTGCTCCTCCATTAGGCTGTGTGCCTTCTAGGGCTGGATCCAATGTTCATTCACCTTTGCGTCTTCAACACTTAAAATGCTGATTGGTTGATTCATTCATTCATTAATTCATCCAAAAATATTTACTGAAGGCCTACTATGCTCAAGATGCTGGGAAATATAGTGCTAAACAAACACAGAGTTGGTCTCTGCCCTCAAAGAGCTTACAGTCTATCTGGATAGGGAGACAATTAAACCGCCAGTAACATAAAAGGAGACCACCGATAGGGTCAGTGCAGTGGGAGATCAGAACAGGAGCAGCCACTCTCGTCTGGAGGTGTTAGAGGGCTTCTGAGCTATGTGGTCTCTGCTGAGGGCCAAGGATGAGAAAGAATGAGCCATGAGTGCAGTCTGAGGGAACAGCTCACAGCCACCCAGCCACCACTGAGGCAGCACCACTGCCACCATTGGGCCCCCCGCACCACCAGGTCCCACCATAGTGGGCAGGTGCCCCCAAAGCAGCCATAACCCAAGTGATGCGTTAGAAATGAATGCTCCCGAGGAAACTTTGAGAGTCATAGATACGTTCATTATCCTGACTGTGATGATGGCTTCACACACATATGTCAAAGCTTATCAGCTTAGACATTTGGAGCTCACTGTCAATGTCAGTTGTACCTCAATAAAGCTGTTTAAAAATAGCAATGAACTGAATTAAACTAAATCAAATGTCTCTTTAAAAATAAATCATTATCAAGCACAGTTTATCCTGGTAATGCAAGAATAATTCAATAACAAGAAATCTAAAAATGTAATTTATCACATTAATAGACTCAGTGAGAAAAATCATAGAATTATCCAAAGAGAGACAAAAAGAGCTTTTGGTAAAGTTCAGTGCTGTTTATAATAAACCTAAAAAATAACTTTCAATAATCAAAGATAGAAGGAAAGTTGCTTCACCTGGTAAAGGTTAACAGCTGTATATTATATGTTAACTATGGTTAACATAATACAAATGGTCACTTGCATCACTGCTGTTTAATATACAGCCTCTTTTTGCAAATAGATTGTAAGCTTTTTGAGGGCAGAGACCTCAAAAATGTTTGCTTAGCACGTAGTTGGCTGTCAATAAATATTTTTTGAATGAGTGTACTAGAGATTCTGACCAAAGTTCAAAAAATAGAGAAAGAAAAAAGTGTAATACTTAGCAGAAAGAGCTAAAACTGCATTATTTGCAGGCCATATGCAAATATACTTTGAAAGCAATTAAAGCACAATTAGAACAAGGAGATGACCCTGGCATGAACTAAATGTCCGGAGGACTGACTGCAGTGAGAAAGACTCTGGGAGCTCCCCTCTGCTCAGGGCATGGGTCTGTCATTCTACCTAAAGACTTTGCTCTTCTTAAACTGATCACTTTAAACATACGCGTTTCATTGTATGTCAGTTATGCCACAATAAAGCAGTTTAAGAAGAAATGTTTCCTTCCACAAAGAGATCATGAGACAATTCCATCAGAGCTTGTTTCCTCCACCCACTTCCTTCCTTCAGTCCAACACTACTGTCTGCCTCCCTGACCTGCCACAGTCCCAGCCTCTGTGCCCTCCTGAACCCCCACTCTGTGATGAGCACCCCTGGAAGACTCTTTCCTCTCTCTCTCCTTTTTTTAATTTTTAGTAATTTTAATTTTAGACCTCTGCACGACCAAAAAATTACCATCTTAGAAACCTCAAACCCAGCTCTCCAATAACCACCTCACCTTCCAGGTCACTGGCTCAACCATGCCGATCTCAATAGTTTGTTTTCTTCACATTTACCTCCAATCCATGGATCCCACCATTTCCCCAGCATCCGGCAGTCTCCACCTATTTCTCCAAGAATTTGGGTTTCTTTAATGAGAAATGGAAATTAGAGAGCACCATGAACTAGGAACGCTCGTGACTATTGCGTTGGTCACTCAAGGTCTTTTCACTGGACAAAGCTATGTATATAGAGTGTTCATACTGATATTTCTAATTCAAATTTGGAACTATCAAACTACAAATCTGTATTTTCTTTCTTGCATCAAAAATTGTGGTTCTTCGTAGAGATTGCACCCAAGTTTACATGAGGCTGTTTCTTCCCAGGTTCTAAAGAGGAAGCTTCACACTCTAGCCACAGACAAACAGGCACGAAGGAGAATTAGCTGGAAGTTGAAGGGGTGGACTGGAGTCTTTGATGTGTCTGGACCAACTTTTTGTTTTGCTACTGGCTGTATGTTTTTATCTGTGGATGGCTTGCTTGAGTGCAGATTTTGGTGACCTTGTACACAAAGGTGTGAAGAGTTGGGTTGGCTACAAAGCATAGAACAAGGAATTTTAAGCAAAGGCAGACCTTCGCTTACTCTGAAGATTTCAAGAGCATTAATGACAGCAGCAGTCATGCAGCTTACCAGTTGACAGGCAGCTTGCTGGATGCTTACGGGATAGAAGATCGATCAACTTTCAATTTTAATAAACCTCTATAAACCATAAATAATAATAATCATGGTTCTTAAAGGTACATAAATAGAAAATTAGAATATTTCATAATTACTCGTTTGCTTTACCCCACATGACACATTCAACAGTCTCAGAATAAACTGGTAATATTGCCTCCACCAATTATGATTACTGAAAACAGATTAAAAATTTTTTTGCAAATGTCATCCCCTCCCATTTTGTGTGGTTATAATATCTACATTGTCAGATTCTATGGTCATTATATACTATGCTCTCTCTTTTAACCTTCATTCAGTCCCAGTTCTATAAGTAACTAATATTACAGTACTCATTCACAGCCCTTATGTTGATGTCCATATAGGAAGCTGGGTTGTCTGAAGTGCATTCTCTAGTGGACTTCTTAGGAAAGACTCATGGGAACAATATTCCCTGAGTTCCTGCATATTGATAACAATTTGTCGGTGGCCACTATAGTTGAAGATTAGTTTGCTTTGGCTCACATGCTCTTTTCTTGAATATTTAAAATATGTCAACTTCATTTCCTTCTTGCATAAAGTACTGCTGTCAAAAAGTCTTGATAATTTTCTAACTTGACCCTTATGAGTCATACTCTTTTTGTCTGATCAAGAATTTTTTTTTTCCTTTAAAGTCTAGTAATTTTATTAGAGTATGTCTTGGTGTTGGTCATTCTAGGTCAATATTTTTGAGTAACTTCTATATTCTTTTAATACACAGTTTTGAAATTTTTAATTTTAGGGAAGTTATCTCGAGTAGTATTTGGTGTTTTTCTGTTCCTTTGCTTTATTTTTCTTTTTCAGAGATTTCTATTAACCTATTAGTGGGGTCCATGGAGACACTCAAAAGTTACCTAAAGAAAGAAAATATGAGTCAAGGATTTTATAATATCTACCTAGTTTGTAACGTTTGTCATTTTCTCTTGAATCCTCTTACTTCATTCAACTTTTAATTTCTTCCTCTTTTTCATCATTCCTTTTAAGGCATTACTTGTGTTTATTTGCTCTTGGGTTCCTTATGGTTCAGTCTTCATTGCCAAAATGTTTTTTCCTTTACTTCAGTTTTTTCCTTCAGTTCTATTACTTCAAGCATTCTTGAGCTTAAAATTTCTGGCTTATGTTATTCTTTCATGTTTCTTATTGCTTTCTTACCGTCTTTTGGCTCATTTTGAAATAAAATGTTACAAGTTTCGCCTGTTTTGTGAGCATATGTCTGGCAGGCTTTCTATGCCCATAGGGCTGATTTTCTATTTCTGATTATATATATAGTAACTTTGTATAGGATTTAACTTGGTACTTTCTGCTGCTCATCTTTACCTGAATTTAATTTTCCTGAAGGATTTGTTCAGGTAGGTTTCCTATCTCGATGGAGCTCCCTCTTCTGTTGCTTTGGGGTCAGTGTTTAAAATACGGTGGCTTGCTCTGTGAGATTTTCCTGCTTCACACCCCGACCCGACTTTCCTCCGGACCTTCTCTTCTTTTGTCTCCGTTGCCCCAGTCCTGCTCAATTTTGATTCCTCTCTTAGCAGTTTTTCTTAAGTCTGGGACCTGTCCCGCAAGGGAGCCCTGGATGGTCAGCTTGGAGAGTTTAAAGGGGTGAAGTAACCCAAACTCTTCAGGCCATGCCGGTACGTGGGGGCCTTTGCCTTCATCCGCCACTGGGGGGGGCGCAAAATTTCCCTCAGTTTCAGCTGCCGTTGTCGGATCGGCCGGCCAGGCTTCCCATTTGGAGCTCGTCCTGTTCTCCTTCTCAGACCCCCGGGTTGCTTCCTCTGCTCTCTCCTGCATACACACCCATTACAACAAGCAGGTCTTGTGGCTTTCGGTGTTCATTCCCACTGCTTGTATTTTGGGGTTTGTGGGGACACTTTGCCCCCTAGTTTTGTTGTAATGTTGCCCATGAATTTTTGGTTTTGCCAGCTAGTAACTGTTCTGTCTGTATTCTATTTTGGTGGGGATTTGTGAAATCCAAGAACCGAGTTGCCTTGCGGCTGCCGTCTCCCCACCCACCACTACACAGACCCCCCCTCCTTACTCTTGTATGGGACCCTGCTTATGCTTTACTCTTCTTCATGTGGTAGTGATATGTGTACTTGTCCATTATCTTTTTCTCCCTAGGCTGTAAGTGCCGACGAGCTCAAGAATAGCGCCTGGGAAATAGGGCTCAATAAATATTTGTTGAAGGAAAAATGTTCCAGAAGAAGTAGCATATTAGGAGGTTGAGAGAAAAGAGTCAGTTTGTGGCAGATACACAAAATGGGATAGAGAAGTGGTGAGAGACAAAGCTGGAGGATTGGACCAGGTCAGAGTAGGGCTTTGTAAGCCTTTATCCTGAGGGCAATGAAAGTCCTTTAGAAGATTTTAAGTAAGGGAGAGGTCTGATGAAATTTCTGTTTTGTTTTGCCTTTTTAAACATCACAAACTGCAGTAAAGATAATGGATTGTGGAAACAAAGATTAGAATCCATGGAAATAATACAGTATAAATGATGAATAAAAAACTGAATTTCAGTGATCTGATTTTCAGATAGCTTGCACAGCGGAAAACATTATGAGAATCCAAAAGGCAATATAATGGCCAGAAAAAGGATGAATCTCAAAAAGATGATAAATAGCCAAGATAAGTGAAAGCTCATTCAGACCCCCAATTCATAACCGATGATCGAGCATAGGCTGGTTTAATAACAGCTTCTGGAAAGACAAGTCAGCAGAAACCCTATACGAAGTGACACTATGATGAAATTGACCAAAAATGTTAATTTACTTTTTTAAAAACAAAAATATATTCTTTCAAAAATTCACAATGAAAGTGTACAATTCAATGGGTTTTAGTATATTCACAGATACATGTAACCACCACTATAGTCAATTTTGGAACATTTCCATCACCTCAAAAAGAAACCTCAAAACAGATAAACAAATTTCTTCTGTACAGCACAGGGAACTAGATTCAATATCTTGTAATAACCTTTAATGAAAAAGAATTGAAAATGAATATATGTATGTATATGCATGACTGGGACATTGTGCTGCACACCAGAAACTGACACATTATAACTGACTATACTTCAATTTTAAAAAAACTTCATACCCATTCACTATCATCCTCCTATCCCCGCATCGTCCTCCCAGACCTAAGCAACCATTAATCTACTTTCAGACTCTAAAGATTATGTTTCTCAGGATGTTTATAAAAATGGAATTATATAATATGTGAACTTTCCTGTCTGGCTTCTTTCATATAGCATAATGTTTTCAAGGTTCATTCAAGTTGTAGCATTCATCAATATTCCATTCTTTTTATGGGCAAATGATATTCAGTTGTATGGATATATCACGTTTTGTTTGTCCATTTTTCCGTTGATAGACATTTGGGTTGTTTCCATTGTAGGGGAGGCAAAACTTTACCTCTACCCATCTTAGGTTCTCAGCTGGGGCTCTTTAACAGAAAGATAGATTGACAAGACAAAACCAAACAAGTTTATTAACACATGCAGTGCGCATCACACAGGAGAAACCTCAACAAAGAGTAACTGGAAGCAGTGACTTGGAACTCTGTCTAATATGGCATCTTCAAGAAGAAACAATAAATTTGTGGAGAAATGATAGGACAAAAGAAAAGGGCTTTAAGCTTCTAAGGGTAGGAAACTGTGGAAAGATAAATATATGTGAGGAAGCTAATGGAGTGAGATTTGTTTGCAGATTTTTCTGGTGCCGTCTCTGGGCTGATAAGGGTCTAGAGTGTCTCTAGTAAAGGAAATTTTATATCCTGCCTTTAGGCAGAAAAGGAAGAGGGGAGAGAGAGAGATTTTTCTATGTTTGCTGTTTGTAATTGCCTTTAGCTCAAAATAATTTTTATGTCAAAGAGACGTATTTTGAGATGACATATTCTGGTTTTATTCATCATCTTTTGACTATTATGAATAATGCTGTTATGAACATTCATGTACAAGTTTTGATGGGGACATATGGTTTCATTTCTCTGCGGTATATAACCAGGAATGGAATCGCTGGGTCATTTAATTTAGTCTTTGTTTCCATTAATAGACGTAGTGTTCAGGATGTGCTAAGTGATAGCCCCACTTGTAATCTGATATTCTGTCTTGGGCGACACACATTGACAAACTGGACCACGAACAGCCAAGAGAGACGGGGCAATAGAGAAGAGATTGTTAAGCAAGTCACTTAAAGAACAATGGGAGGACCTGGAGACATTTGGTTGGAGAAAAGAAAACAAAAGGAGAAAAGACAGACATCTTCAAACATGTGAAGGGTTGTTACATAGAAGCAGGATTAACCAGAGGGTAGAACTAGGCCTACCTGGTAGAAGTTACAGAGAAACATAATTGGTCTGAAGATTTTCCTTCCTTCCTTCCTTCCTTCCTTTCCAATTATTTCATTTTTTGACTACATAAAACATGAACAAAACAAAAAGTACAGAAGGATATGCAGTGATGTTTGCATCCATTCCTACAGGCAGTTTCTTGTGTATCCTTCAAGATATATTTTAAGGATATATAAACAGCATTTTTTGACTTTTTAAAAAGGAATCTGGGGCGGGTATAGCTCAGTGGTAGAGTGCATACCTAGCATGCACGAGGTACTGGGTTCAATCCCCAGTACCTCCATTAAAAATAAATAAATAAACCTAATTACTCCCTACAAAAAAATACATAAAAAGATAATTTTTTTAAAAAAAAAGGAATTTAGTGCACTTTTAGAGAGAGTAAAAACATTTCTGATTCTCAGAGTGGCCCAGCCCTGTATTGATTGTCTCAAAAAGACATTCCTTATCCTGGGAGTATTCAGGGGAAATTGATATCATCTATTAATCTTCTAGGGTATCTTTCTCTTGCAGTCTGTTTGTTAAAGAAACTTAGATTGTTGTCCTATAAAATAGCTTGCATTCTGTATTTTGCTGACTGTGTGGTATCTTTCCTCTGTTCTATGAATTTGATGTAAATTGGTATTGGACTGAGAGGCTGATCAGATTCAGATTAGGTTACTCTGGTGAGACTTCATAGGTGTCAGTGAGTTCCTCCATTAGGAGGCATATAATATCTCGTTATCTTTTTTTGTGTTGTTAGCAGCGATTGTTGCTCAAAGCTTAAATCCATAAATTCATTGGGAGTTGCAAAATGGTGATATTCTAATTACATTATCACTTCTTCATTTATTAGCTGATATATTCGTGTGAGAAACTTCCCCTCAGAGCTGTAGTAGGCTACTCTGCTGTACAGTTTATATAGGAAAGACAGGATAAGTGTTTGATACTTTATCTAGAGTTTTCAAAATAATGGTTGGTTCCTATCATCTTCCAGTGATGACTAGTTCATATTTCTTTAAGGAGCATTATGAACTCATGGATTTAATTATATTTAATGTGCTCCAGTCCACTGTGGTTATTACCCTAGTTACATTGGGGTTCTCTTCAACGTGGCTCGTGAATTCTTCTGCTAGTAGAAGGGTAATCTGTAGGGTCTGAAAGTAGATAGTAGTCTTTGATAGCTTCTCCCAGTCTAGCTTCAATCCACTCTAAATCAGGTTTAGTTTCTCAAGTGAGAGAAACTTGTCTTGTTAAAGTCATCAAAATCTCCACATATGATCAAATCCCTGGCCAATTTTCAATCCTCTTCCTTTTTGCCCTCCCGGCAGTGTTTGTCCCTGCTTGTTAAAAGTTTCTTTGCTTTTCTTCTGAGACAGTCTTCTCTCTTGGTTCTCCTCCCTCTTCATGGACACATTTGCTCTCTCTCTTCTTTGCTGGATCTCCCCTACTTCCTAACTTATGGAGTGAGAGTAGACACTGAAACACAAGGACTGAGCTCTAAAACCCCTCACCATTTAGAGATCAGAAAGAAGAGGAAGATACAGCAAAGGAGGAGCAAACTAAACCTAATGCTAGCACAGGAAAGAAATGATAAAGATTAGAGCAGAGACAAATGAAATAAGGAATAGAAAAATAATAGAATAAATGAAACCGAAAGTTAATTTTTTGAAAAGAACAAACTTGGCAAAACTTTAACTAGTCCAAAAAAAAGAGATAACAAATAACTAAAATCAGAAGTGGAGACATTACTAGCAACTTTACTATAAGACAATACTGTGAACAATTGTACACCAACAAATTAGATTACCTAGATGAAATAAGCAAATCCCTAGCAAAGGGAACTATATTCAGTATCTTGTAGTTACTTATGGTGAAAAAGAATATGAAAATGAATATACGTATGTTCCTATATGACAAGTATTGTGCTGTACACTGGACATTGACACAACATTGTAAACTGACTATACTTCAATAAATATAATAAAAATAAAAGAGAAAGAAATGAGCAAATCCCTGGAAACACAGGGATTAGCAAAACTGAATCAAGAGGAAATAAGAGGTCTGAACAGACTCATAACAAGTAGAAAAACCCCCTAATCAAAAAAGTCCAGGACCAGACATCTTCTTTGGTGAAATCTACCAAATATTTGAAAAACTGATGCTAATTCTTCTCAAACTCTTAAGAAGAGAAGGAAGAAGGAGAAGGAGAAAGAAGAAGAAATGCCCTGACTCATTCTATGAGGCCAACATTACCCCAATACCAAAGCCAGAAAAAGACATCACAAGAAAAAAAAAAAATTGCAATGTCATTCAGTTCATTTACAGTATTGTACAACTGCCACCTCTATATAGTTCTAAAACATTTTTCTTACCCCCAAATAAAACCCCATATCCATTAAGCAGTTACTCCCCATACGCACTATCCCTAGCCCCTGGCAGCACCGATCTTTCTGTTTTTATGGATTTACCTATTCTGGATAATTTATATAAATGGAATCAAACAATATGTGATCTTGTATGCCTGGCTTCCTTTCACTTAGCATAATCTTTTTAAGGTTTATTTGCATTGTAGCATGTATCAGTAGTCCATTTTCTTTTCTTGTGGCCGGGTGGGGTTAGGTTTATTTATTCTTAGGGGAAGTACTGGGGATTGAACTCAGAACCTCATGCATGCTAAGCATGCTCTCTACCTCTTGCACTGTACCCTCCCCCTGCCAATAGTCCATTTTCTGTAACAGGGGAAAACTTTCAATATTTTACCACTAGGTATGATATTTTCTATAGGTTTTTGACAGATATCCTCTATCAAATTTTTAAAAGTTCCTATCTATTCCTAGTTTAATACATTTTAAAAAAATCATAATGGGTGTTGAATTTTATCAAATACAGTTTTGTTTTCCTAAAAATGTTTCTATTTCAACCAAATTTTAAAATTTATTTTAATAAAGTTATTCATGATATCCTCTTCCTAACTGTAGCATCCGTAGGAAGTCTCCTTTTTTATTCCTGTTTTTAGAACAAACTTAGCTTTGTTGATCTTCAACATTGTAAGTTTATTTTATATTTCATTAGTTTCAGCTCTTGCCTTTATTACTTACTTTCTTCTACTTTCTTTGGATTTAATTTGTTCTCTTTTTCTAATTTCTTGAAATCAATACTTAAACGGCTAGTGGCTACCATATTGGACAACAAAGAGCTAAAGGAAGCAAATGTCATAGTCTCCATTGTATCTTCAATTAATTCACCAGTCTGGTCCCTGCAAAAGACAAACAGACCCTGGAGGATTACAGTGAACGACTGCAAACCCAACCAACTACTAGCCCTAGTAGCAGCTGCTTTGCCGTATGTGGTATCATTGCTAGGGCAGAGTAACAGGGTCTTGCCGTATGCAGTATGCCGTATGCAGCCCGTGGTCGGGCAAACACATTCCTTCCCAGCCCTATCAGATAGGAGAACATTTGGAATAGGCGATGATACACATTTACATTCTTGCCCCAAGGCTATGTTGCATCTCCTGCCCTCTGTCAGAAAATAGTCTAAGGAGACCTGACCAGCTGCACAGCTCCCAGAACACCACTACAGTGAGCAGCTGGTTGATAACATCATGCAAATTGGACCGGTTGAGCAGGAAGTGGCAGGTATGTCAGATGCCTTGGGTAAGACACTTGCTCTCCAGAGAGTGAGAGATTAACCTTTTTCCAGATTTCCCTTCAGAATTAGTTGAAGCATTGTGACTGCTCAACTTCTTCCAGTCTCGTTTCCTTCCTTTCCTGTAAGTACTGATACCAACAGCACGCACTAATAAACTGCCTGAACTCTAACCTACACTTCAGAGTTGGCTTCCCTGGGAACTCAATATGTGATCAAGGGAAAAAGTTTTACCAGGCAAAGATAAACCAAAAGCAAATTGGGATTTTAATGTGATAAAAATTAAGGCAAAAAATTATGGGGCAGTGGGCGGGGAGGGTATATATCAGTGGTAGAGCATGTACTTAGCATGCACGAGGTCCTGGGTTCAATCCCCAGTGCCTCCATTAAAAAACTTTTTTTAAATAAACAAACTTAATTACCCACTCCACCCCCACCAAAAAAATTATGGGGCAAAGGAGAGAGTTACCTAACAAACAGGAGAACAAGAAAATATAACCATCATAAGTGTGTTTGGCAATGAAGGCTCAAACTATATAAATTTTAATACTTAACTTTACTGAGTACCTTCTGTCTGCCAGGCATACTCTGTAGGCTTTACATGGATTAATTCTTACTCTTCATTATAATCCTATAAGAAAAGACTATTATTCTCCTCATTTTACAGTTATCAAACACCAACTGACACATTCAGGAGAGAAAAACAAATCAACTATTGGAACTGGAAATATTTACATAGCTCTCTTAGAAACAGATGGATCAAGCAGACAGACAATAAGGAGAGATCTAGATCTGAATAATGCAATTAACAAGTGCAATATATTAGACATGGAGAATTCTACCCCTAACAAACAGATCATATACTTTTTCTAGCACTTGTGAAACATTTACAAAACATGACTACCTACTAAGTTACAAAGGAAACCTAATATTCCATGTTAAAGAATCAACAATACACAGTCTTTGTTCTGTGACTAACACAATAACATGAGAAATTACTAATCAAAGGATAACTTTTTAAAGTCCTCAAATGTCTGGAAACTAAAAACATACTATTATTAGTAAACCTGGGGTTAAGAAAGATGAGAAATTATGAAATACTTTAAAGTTTCTCAAATTTTCTAGGCTATAAATAAAGTTTTAATTAGAGACGTTGAATGTTAAGTACATTTGAAGGAAACCAAAAAAGGTTAGAAACTAATGAACAAAACATTCAACTCAAGAATGAATCAACTATTAGAACTGGAGATTTTAGAGAGAAAATCTGTTGTACTCTTTTCAGTAGCCGAGACATGGAAGCAACCTAAATGTCCATCAGCAAATGAATGGATAAAGAAGTTGCACACACACACACACACACACACACACACACACACACACACACAGAGGAATACTACTCAACCATAAAAAAAGAATGAAATAATGCTATTTGCAGCAACATGGATAGACCTAGAGATTATCGTACTAAGTGAAGTAAGTTAGAAAAACAAATGCCACATGATATCACTTATACGAGGAATCAAAAATATGACACAAATGAACTTATTTCCAAAACAAAAACAGACTCACAGACATAGAAAACAAACTTACGGTTACCAAAAGGGAAAGGGGAGTAGGGATAATTTAGGAGTTTGGGATTAGCAGATATAAGCTACTATATATAAAATAGATAAACAAGGTCTTACTTTACAGTCCAGGGAACTATACTCAATATCCTGTAATAAACCATAATGGAAAAGAATATGAAAAAGAATATGTATATATGTGTATAACTGAATCACTTTGCTGTACATCAGAAACTAACACAATATTGTAAGTCAACTATACTTCAATTAAAAAAAAAGAACTGAGGATTTTGATATACCCTCTCAAACAATAAGCTGCAATATGGAAGATCTGAAGGATATCATTAAGAAGCTAAATCTATGAGATGCATGGAGAAGAAATATGAATAAAGGGAATAATATAATCAATGAACCAGAGGGCAAACAAAAAGAGAACTCTAGCTAGAAAGATAAAGAAGACAAAAAGAACCGACAACATAACGCCATTTGCAGCAACATGGATGCTCCTGGAGAATGTCATTCTAAGTGAAGTAAGCCAGAAAGAGAAAGAAAAATACCATATGAGATCGCTCATATGTGGAATCTAAAAAACAAACAAACAAACAAACAAAAACAAAGCGTAAATACAGGACAGAAATAGACTCATAAACAGAGAATACAGACTTGTGGTTGCCAGGGGGGCGGAGGGTGGGAAGGGATAGACTGGGATTTCAAAATTGTAGAATAGATAAACAAGATTATACTGTATAGCACAGGGAAATATACACAAAACGTTATGGTAGCTCACAGAGAAAAAAAGGTGACGATGAGTGTGTATATGTCCATGTATGACTGAAAAATTGTGCTGAACACTGGAATTTGACACAACATTGTAAAATGATTATAAATCAATAAAAAAATGTAAAAAAAAAAGACAAAAAAAAAAGAAAATGCAAATAAGCAAAATACAGGAGGGAAATGGGACACAAACACCGCAGACAGAATACACAGGTACAATATTTTTAAAATATTTTACTTACTAGATTACTAGTTTATTATAAAAGGATATAATGCAAGAACAGCCTGATGGACAAGACGTGTAGGGCAAAGGATGTGGGAAGGGGCAAGGAGCTTCGGTGCCCTTCAGGTGCCTTTCCCCCCACATCTCCATGTGATCACCAACTCGGAAGCTCCCAGGACAGAGACTTTAAAAAATAATAACATTATTAATAATCATACACCAGTGAATTTATAAACCTAGGTGAAATGGATAACTTTCTGGGAAAATATAAACAACAAAATGGGTCAAAGAGAAATTGAAAACTTGAAAATACCAATAAGCACTAAAGAAATTAAAATGTTAATCAAAGACTTTCCTACCAAAAGTTTCGACCTGATGATTTTACAGATATGTTCTACTGACTTTGGAGGATAGTTTCTTACCACTTTATGCAAGTTTTTCAGAAACTTCAGGAAAGAAAGTGCAGATGATTATTTTTTAATACACTGATTAAGTTAACTAGTATTTTACTTAGGCTGTTTGATATACACACATTAGTGAGATGGACCAATAACATTTGTTTCGTGAATTTTCATTATTCAGTTTTAGGATCAATCTAACTAGTATTGATTGGGTAATATTCATGTTGTACTCAGATATCTTTTTAATGTTCTTGCTAGTTCTAATGCATATGTGGAGCTTTGTTCATTTCTGCATTAATTCTTGTATTCTTGCAGGGGCTTTATGTTACATGAAACTTACCTGGCATATACTTTTTACCTCTTTTAAGTATTTGACATGGTCCAGTTCAAAGGATTCTATATGTAAAATACCTCCCCTGAAGTTTTCTCCCCTCAAAATAACTTTAAAAAGTGCCAATTTTTACTATGTAGTACTAGCATTTTTTAGTATTAAAAATCTACTACTAGGAACAAATGGTGCTTGAATAATTGGATATACACTTGCTGGGGTGGGGCAGCGGCAGGGGGAGATTATGGGGAAGGATTACCAAAGGGCACGAGGACATATTCCTGGGTGATGGATATGTTCATTACGTTGACTGTGGTTATGGTTATGTATGTATGTCAAAACTCATCACACTGTAGACTTGAAATATGTACAGTTTATTGTATATCAATTACATCTCAATTATACCTCAATAAATGTGTTGCAGGGTGTGGAAGGAAGTCTTTAAATGTATCAAGATCATGAATCATATGAAGTAAAACTGACTAATTAAATTATGCCAAAATTAAGGATCTCTGTTCAATAAACAATATGATTGACAGAGTTACTGATGAAAGTTGGGAAGAGATATTTGCAGTGTCTAAAATCAATGAAGGACTAATATCTGAAATATATATAATAAACAGCCAAAAATCAATTTTAAAAAACTGGAATCTCAATAGAAAAATTGGCAAAGGAAAATGAATATGCAATTCATAAAAGAGAAAAACCAAAAGTAAGAAAAAAATTGAGATGTTCAAACATATGAATAATTACAGAAATGCAATGAGATATTTTAAATTCATGGCAAATTGAAAAATTGTAAAGTTGAATAATGTCAAGTATTGGCGAGAAGATTGGGATATAGAAATCACACCATTAGTGGTGTGACATTCCAGAGAGTGTGGAGCTCAATATGCACAAGAAATTATCACAGGACCAAAGGAGACATACACGTACAAGGATATTTATTTCAGCATCGCTTGTGGTAGCAGGAAGCTGGAGGCAATCATTAGAGTAGTGAACAAATAAAGCATAGGGACCAGTATAAGAGAGTATCTTGCAGTAGTTAGGAGCAAAGAACTAGAAGGCCATGGGAGTCAAAGAAAGTTTGTTTTATTTATTTTTTAAGGTGGCAGATATTACAGCACACTTGTATGCTAATAGGAATGATCTAGTAGACAGAACAGTTGATAATATAAGAGAAAGGGGATAAGAGAGGAAAAAGGCAAGGAGAGATGACTGAGGTGTAGAACTGGAGGGTAGGGTGAGGGTGGAGGTGCCGGATGGGAATGGGAGAGTGACAGTTGGTTTAAATAGCAGCAAACAATTCATTGTAACATGATGGCAGTCAGAGTGTATAAGCAACGATGGAGGTAAATTAACCAGATTGGTGGTAGAAAGATAAGGATATTTTCTTTTGGTTACTTTTATTTTCACAGTAAAATAAGAACCAAAGTCATCAACTAAGAGTAAGGAAAGATAAAGGGATGCTGGATAACTGCAACAAGCTTTCCTAAATAAATCCTCCCTTCCTTCATTTATAGAGTCAGGGCAGCACCCAACAGAGATGAAAGAAGTAAGAAAGAAGTAAGAGATGAACAAAGACTTGTCAGCTTTATCCAGTGTTTATATCCCTGATGTTTAGCATAATGTACTGAAGAAGGGAAGCCAGTAAGCACACCTGGGGATCTTGTTGGGGAGGGAAGGGTTGGGGTTGG
This sequence comes from Vicugna pacos, assembly GCF_048564905.1. Taxonomy (NCBI): domain Eukaryota; kingdom Metazoa; phylum Chordata; class Mammalia; order Artiodactyla; family Camelidae; genus Vicugna; species Vicugna pacos. Next base: position 837,245 of record NC_132998.1, read on the forward strand.
TAATAGCAGGAAGAAATACTGCTAGCTAGTAACGAAGAGCTCTACCTACTTTTTCTCATTAAATACAAACAATAACCTTTAAGTAAATATGATTGTTTGACAAACAAGGAAACTAAGGGGGTTTCCTCCTTCAGAACCAGAGCCTTAAACACTAGGTTGAGGTGGATGAGTAATAAAATGAAAGGCCCCTTAAGTGGTATTAGTTGTTATCTGGTGGGAGTTTGATTCTGAGCAGATGAAGCTCTAGTCTCAGAGTGACAGAAGAAATCCTCCTCCTGATCACCTGATCATCTCTCCAGGGTCACCAGGTGGATGACCTTGGAGTAGTCACACATTTCCAGTTCTCTAAAATGGAGAGTGATGTCGCCTAGCTCACATAATCTTTATGTTAAGTGAAACATTCTCTAAGTTTGAGGAAATGCTTGCAAACGATGTAAGTATATGTATGCATATGTTAATGTCGCTATTACTATTATGACTGTTACGTAAGTGGTCAGGGCAAAGTCAACGCCCCAAGGGCAAAGGTAGCCTCTAACCGAGAATGGGCTCTCCAGGGTGCATATTAAGACAGAGCAAGTTTAAAGAATTTTAGTAATCTTGGCTCAGAGTGAGAGGCGAAATTTTTCTTCATCAAGGCTCAACTGTTCTTGACGTCTTCAGGCTTGAAACTCTGAGGGAAATTATTAGGCTCTCTGGGCAGGATCCGGAATGCAACGCCGTGTGGGGCCTCACTGCCATCCGCTGGGCACCAGGGGGTGCCCGAAGGAGCTATTCAGAGCCTGGCAGGGTTTAGGGGCCGCCACTCGCGGTGAGCCCGACCGCCTCTGGCCAGGATCCGGGTTCTCGTGCTGGAGGTGCCCGGAGTCCATGTCCTTCGGAGACGCAGTCTCCAGTGCCCTCTCCGCGTCCCCCTTCACCGCCCCCTCCTCCTTTTCTCCGGCGAGAGCCCGGCGCGGAAGGCCTGGGAAAGTGTGAGCGCTTGCGGTGGGAACGGTGTGCCCATCTGGGTCCTCAGTAGAGCGGCGGCAACGGCGGCCGCCCCGACGGCGCGGTCAGAGTCCAGTGGGCAAGGGGAGGCAGCTGTTCTCCCAGGCGGCCGTGGGGGGCAGCAGAGGGGACGGCGACAGGTGCGGGAGCCCCTCCCGGGGTGGAAGTGAAAAGGCGGGCTTCGGGGTCTGTTCCCAGGCTGGAAACCACCCCCGCCCCCCAACCAAATCCCCGGGAGAGGCCGGGCCGGCGCCGGGCCTGGAGGAGGAAGCGGCCAGAGACAGTGCAATTTCACGCGGCCTCCGGGGCTCGGGTTCCTCGGCAGCGTGGATGAGTTATGGGTTTCGAGGAGGTTCCGGGGAAACTGAGGTGCCCTAAGCAGGCGGCAAAAACACCCTCCCCTTCAAAAACACACAGAGAAACATTCACATTCAGACAGAAAATCCCTCAAGTGACCCAACCGGCTAGGGGAGTTGAGTGATTTGGTTAGTGGGCGAGGCCAACTTCAGGGGGTCGGGCTATGGAGCGTTCTCCCCACCCCCATTACCTTTCTCCTTGGAGGCATTTTGGGGGCGTTTGGGATCTTGGCCTCCGCTTAGTCCAACTCCTGGAGGAAAATTAGGGTGAGACCCGTGCGGGCTCTGCGTAGCCAAGTTGCAGGGCACTCGGGCGTGGGGCGCGCTCGGGGCGGGCCGCCCAGGCTCCAGCAATCCCGACTCCAGCCTCGCGCCCGAGGGGGCGCGGCCGTGACTCACCCCCTCCCCCTGCGCTCCCTCCCAGACTACACCCCTCCCCTGCCATCCCGCCCCGGACTCCGGCTCCGGCTCCGGTTGCAGTTTGCAACCTCTTCTGCCGCCGCTACCAAGTCGCTGGTGGCTCAGGTGGCTCCGCTTCGATGTCCTAGTTCCGGGGCCCCTCCGGCCGGATTGGGCTGGGCTCCCCTCACCCTCGGCTGGAGTCATGAGGGTGAACGCGGCTCTGCAGGTGTTGGGCTTCCTCCTCAGTCTGGCCCGGGGCTCCGAGGTGGGCAACTCGCAGGCAGGTAAGCGGCGCGGGAGCACAGGCAGGCTCGGAACCCGGGATCCCGAACCGAGTGCGCGGGGTCCGGGAGGGCAGGGGCAGGAGCTTGGGCGGTGTGAGCCTGGGGGTGCTGAGCCCAAGCCCGCTGCGACCCCCCGGGTGGGGGCCATCAGGCTCGGGTTCTCGGGCAGGGACGGGATTCCTGGACCACCACCTCCCCACCCCAGCAGCCTACCCCGCTCTGATTTGTCTCTTTGGATAGGGCTGATGCTTAAACAGTTCACACTTATGAGGGGCCCTGCAGGGAGGGGAGCTGGGACCTCCATTCTGTAAATGTGAGGGGATGATTGGAGGTGGAGATCTTGGAGGAAGCGGAGTTGGGGGAGTCTCGGTTTGCTCCCCCACCTCCTGCCCCCCGGGTCTCAGCCACCTCCAGTTTCGTTGTTTTGCCGACAGGGCGGAGCTGTGGAAGGGGGGGTGGGAGGTTGTTGTTCTCTAGTGTTGAAAAACAACAGCGGCACCTCCTCTTCCGTGAATGGGCCTGCCCTGGGAGGGCCAAGTCCAGGTGACCGCAGGGTGAGGGGCAACGCAGAGGCTGACTGCCCGCTTTCCCTCAAAACAATAAAGTTGGCTGGTCCCCGACGTGACCTCTTTTTGTCAAGAGACAGATCAATTCAAATATTTATTGAGCATCTACTATATACAAGGCCAGGAGCTGTAGGACCAAAGACTTCCAACGGTATTTCTCACTTTGTCTTTTCTCTCCCCAACCTGAGCGCCAGCAGGGCACCTCTCCCATCTTCTGAGCCCTGTCCCGGGGAGCCTGTCTTAGACCTGCTTTTCCCACACCCCCATTCTGTTTACTATCTGGCTGTCTCTAGGAGTTTAGACAAGAGTCAGATTGCTCTCTATTCTTCTTCCCACTCTCATGCCAGCTGAGCCTACCCACCACTTTGGGGTGCCTCTGGGACCATGGACACCTGAGGGGTGCTGGTGTTGCTGGCATTGGAGGAATCCTGTTGATCTCCTCCCCTCCCCCCAGATCTCAGCTCGAGGTCTGGTACAGCCAGGGCCCCTTCCCCAGGGTGGGAGTGGGAGAAACACCTGTGCTTCCCTCACAGTTGCTGGGCCTAAATTTAGACCCTGGGATCTTGAGATGTGAACACTCCCAGCTGGTGGAGGGCGGGTATCTGGGGAATGGAGGGGACTGAGTAGAGTGACTGTCACTGTCCCATCCAGACTCCTGGAATCTTCAACTGGGAACCCAGGAGTCCCAGATCCTGGCCACCTTCCCTGAGGGAGACAGGAGGCAGGCTTGGTTGGGTCTCTTTACCCTTTATCTGGATCCTGCAGCCTCTGGGCATCCGGCCCTGTCTCAGTCCTTCTATAGCCCCTTTGTCCTGGCTGTGATGGGGGTGGGGGACTTTGGAGAGGAGGCCTCTGGTTGAGGAGGGGCTGGAGATTCTTGCTCTGACCCACCCCAGTGCTCTCTACCAAAGGAGGGCCTGTGATACTGGCCCTCCCTATGCCCCTGGTCCCTGGTCCAGCAGGAACTTTATGATTCCCCTCCCCCACCCCTCCCCCAAGCTGCCTGGTTCCTCTTGAGAGGTGTTGTTAGTGCTCTTTTCCCGCCCAGCCCTTTGCTCCCTGTTTGTGTAATATGGACTTTACCCTCAGGGTGGCCAGGGACTGGGCCCTCCAACACTGTAGCCTCCCAGGCACGGACACTGTCTGCACAAACACATATGGGCAGGTGGGACGGATGGGGTCACCTGAAATACTTCCTAATGAGGAAACTTAAGGACAGAACCAGTTTAGACTTCTGGGCCAGTAGAGGAGCTGTGTACATGTTTGTGTGCGTGTGCGTGCGTGCGTGCGTGTGTGTGTACAAGTACACACCCCGCTTCCCTGTGCAGAAATACTGACTCCTCCCTTATCTGGGGAGAAGGGTTGCTGCCTTGACTTGGAAGAAGGGGTATCCTGCCAGGAAGGGGGGTGGGGTGAGGCTACTCTAGAAATGATTAAACTTCCTAGTCGTTTTCTTTTCAGCCCAAGGACCCTGGAGGTCCCAGGCTTCTCTGGGAGCTCCTGGCATGCTTGCCCTTCTGCTGGGTCCAGCTCACCCCTTTCTGTTCATGGGGAGTGATAAGGAATGGGAGCCCTTCAAAGGTCAAGTGGTCAGACTAGGGGTGCACTAGGAGGAGGGGTGGGGCCTCACCAGTCTCCCTCCCTCCATTCCCACTCCTGTCTCCCACTAGGCTGCCGCCGCCTCAGGGAAGGGTGGTTGCAACAGGTGGTATCTGCCGCCCCTCCCCGCGGTCTCTCACTGGGCCTGAGGAAGGAGACAGGGATAAGCCTTCAGGGTCCAAGATTTCCCATAGCCCCTGTGTCCTCCACGCTTACCAGGTAAAGGAAGCCCCCGAGACTGACAGGCCTCCTGCTCCCTGAGTCTAGGCTCTCCCTGAGGGGAGTGAGGACTGCCATGTTGGAAGGCTTTTTAATGAATCTCCTCTGACAATGAAACGGGCTAGACGGTTTAGAATGGAGGCAGTCAACTGCTGTTTCCATCCAGCTTCTCTGTGTTTGCTGAAAAATACTCTAGGGCTGGAAAGTGATGCTGAGGGAACTTGAATGTGTTGGGATGGGGAAGGGAGTGAGAAGGGAAGCCAGAGTTTAGGAAGGGGGTGCAGGGTAGGCAACCAGCTCCTTATCTTCCAGCTTTATAGACAAAGCTCACATTGACCCCCCCACCCCCGCCACCACCAGAGCGCCCCTCCTCTAGTGAGGTCACTTGTCTGAGCCCAAGGCTTGAGGGTGGAGGGGGGCTGCTGTTGAGGACAGGGTGTCTGGGGACAGGGTGGGGCAGCCCCCTCCTCCTAGATAGAATCGCCTCATTGTGGGCCGGACTGTGGCCCCGGGCACTGCCCCCACCCTCTGCCCCCATCCCACCCTCGGTAGACACAATAGGGGCTGTGTGCTGCCCCAAAGAGATATTTATTCCAGGACCTAGAGAGGCAGGATGGGGGTAGAGACGTAAGTGCCCGGGTTCGAGGGGGAGGGGAAGAGGAGGGTAACCAAATTGTGGCCCTTTTCTAACTTCTTTCCAGGGAGGGGAAAACAGCCCCACATCCTCCTCGGTTAACTCCTTAGTACCCAAAGAAGCGCCCCAAAGAGGCATAGAGGAGGCCCAGGTGGATAAAGGAAACCTTTTCACCTTCCTTTTCGGGGGGATGGTGAGGGGATTCTGGGAAAAGAGGAAGTTTAGGCTCTCAGTCCCACATAGGCCTTCATGTCTGCCTCTAGGGGTGAGGGCCGGAGGCAGCTGCCTTCTGGGCCTATTGAATGTTCCTGGAAGAGGGCAACCAAAGGGACGGTCTTGGGGGGTGGGGCTGAAAACTTGTGTCCAGCCCTCTGCCACTCTCACCTCCACTTCAAATAGTGTGCCCTGGGACTCTGAACGGGCTGAGTGTGACTGGCGATGCCGAGAACCAGTACCAGACGCTGTACAAGCTCTACGAGAGGTGTGAGGTGGTGATGGGGAACCTCGAGATTGTGCTCACAGGACACAGCGCTGACCTCTCCTTCCTGCAGGTTAGCATGCTCGACCTCCTTCCTCAACCCGTTCCCCCTTGCCCTCCCCAGAGAAGCCTCCTTCACATCCTCAGTGCTACCGTCTGCTGGAGTTCAGCATTTCTAAGACTCTATAGTTTCTAGGATCCAAACCTGTGTTTCTGGGGCAATGATTGGAATCTGGGACCTGTGGTCTGGTCACTATGGCCGGAGAAACAGGCGCTGGCCACGAGAAGGGGGCGGGGACAGGGAGGTGTTCTGCACCAGGGACCCACGTGGAGAGGCACCTGCCGACGGAGAGGTGCCTGGGGAGGTGAGGAAGGGGTAAGCACGGACATGAGGAGCATGAGAAGCTCTCCTGGCATGAGGAGCTCTGAGAAGGAAAGGACAGGAGCCCAGAATTCCTCAGTCATTTCCGCTGCCTGTCTTCACTTGCAGAAGTCTATGTGGTACCATCTACTCCCTCCTCCAAAGCAGGACTTGGAAAGAATTCAAGGAGTTAGGGATTCTCAGTGCCTCAGGGAGGGAGAGGGGATTGAGACTTTTCACCCCACTGTCCCTCTCACTGCTGTGATCTGCTCTGTCACAGTGGATCCGAGAAGTGACTGGCTATGTCCTTGTGGCCATGAATGAGTTCTCTACGCTGCCACTGCCCAACCTCCGAGTGGTGCGGGGAACCCAGGTCTACGATGGGAAGTTCGCCATCTTTGTCATGTTGAACTACAACACCAACTCCAGTCATGCCCTGCGCCAGCTCCGCTTCACTCAGCTCACTGGTCAGTTCCTGGTGATTCCGTCCCATCCTGCCCTTCGGCCCACCTGCTGATGGTGACCCAAGACTGCTCCCTCTAAGTGCTCTGCTCAAAGTCCCCAGCACCTTGACCACTGTGGTCTGAGGGTCCACTCCTCCTTAGATAAAAGAAGGCCCTAACACAGAACTGGGGCATCTGTCCCCTGGGGAGGGGCTGGAGCTGGGGCTGGGGCTGGGGCTGTTACTCATTCTTCTGACCCGAGTACTGTGTACCTTGATGTCCAGCCTTCCCTGGGGATGGGGATCCCACCTCCTCCCCCTTCGCAAACGCCCCCCCCACCCCGGGCTGGAGGACTGTGGGGCTGAAATACCGCCTGGCTCCCGTCTATTTTTCCCTGTCCCAGTCAGTTGAAAAGCACTCAGGTAGGACTCGTGGGGGTGGGGGGGGTGAGTCAGGGATCTTCTCTCCTTCTTTCCCTTCCCCTCCCCCACTGGCTAAACCGGATCTGGACAGGTGTCTGAGGAGGCAGGACTTTCTTTTGGCCGGGCTCCTCCTCTTTCTTACAGGTCCAGCCTTCTCTGCAGTTTGGATTTAATTGGACATATCCGCCCCTCCCCCCACGTCCCCAGCTCCTGACTCTGGTGACCTTTCGGACCGGTGGGGAGGTCAGGAAGAGGAGGGCTTCCGTGACCAGCCCTGACCCTGTCACTTCTCTTCCCCACCTCAGAGATTCTGTCAGGGGGCGTTTACATTGAGAAGAACGATAAACTTTGCCATATGGACACAATTGACTGGAGGGACATCGTGCGGGACCGAGATGCCGAGATAGTGGTGAAGGACAATGGCAGGAGCTGTGAGTGGCCACGATCAAGACTGCTCCCCTGCCCCCGCCCAACCAGAGTGCCTCCTTCCCGCCCCACACCCCCATCACTTAGTCCTGATCTGAACCCACCTCTCCACTGAGCAAACTTCAGGCTCCAGACCCAAGAAGCCTGCCACCAGGAAGCAGACCAGTCCCCTAGACTCTGAACCACGGAAGCAGGGAGTGAAGAAAAGGGGCTAAAGATTTCTGTGTTCTGAGTGAGAAACCAGATCTCTGGACCAGATATCCATTTCTCTTTCCACTACAACATCCTCCCTTCTTGGAACCTACCTACCCTGACTACAGTCTGCTGCTCCCTGTCCACTCACTCGCACATACTCCTGCTAGGTGCAGTTTGCCAAGGAGGACCCAGATAACCAGGTTGGGACTGGGCTGAGCGAGGCATGTGTCCCAGGCCCTCCCCTCAGCGGCCCTGTGGGTGGTGCGGAGGCGTGGCTCCACCCCGCGCTGACAGGTTCACTTGAGCCCAGCCCTGCTCTGCGAAGGCAAGGAGGGCCTCTGCCCTGGCTCTTGCCTTCCCGGGACTGGGTGCCTGTGTGCTGACATCATCCTTGATGACTCGAGCAAGCCGTTCTTAGCCCTGACAGTCCCTCGTGTTGCTTTCTCTCCCAACCAGGTCCCCCGTGTCATGAGGTCTGCAAGGGGCGATGCTGGGGTCCCAGACCAGAAGACTGCCAGACATGTGGGTTTTCTTCCTTCTAAAAACTTCAAACTCAGGGGAAGATATAGCCCAAGTGGTAGAGTGCCTACTTAGCATGCACAGGGTCCTGGGTTCAATCCCCAGTACCTCCTCTAAAAATTAATAAGTAAACCTAATTACCTTCCCCCCAGAAAAAGAAGATTGAAAAAAAAACACTTCAAACTCACATACACTTTCATATCCTTGCTCACTTCAGCCTGTGTCCACACGGGGTGGGGGTGAGCCTAGAGGGCAGCAGGGTGAGTGATGGCCTCAGAATACAGTCCTAAGAGCTCTGACAGCTGTGCTTTCTCTCTTCCGCAGTGACCAAGACCATCTGCGCCCCTCAGTGTAATGGTCACTGCTTTGGGCCCAACCCCAACCAGTGCTGCCATGACGAGTGCGCAGGGGGCTGCTCAGGCCCTCAGAACACAGACTGCTTTGTACGTACGGTACCACCATTTGCCTTGTTCTGCAATGGGATGCGGGTTTTGGGGAGGAAGTAAGGGGACATATGTAACATGAGTTTTATGAGCCTCCTGTGTTCCTAGGCTTGCCGGCTCTTCAATGACAGTGGAGCCTGCGTGCGCCAGTGTCCACAGCCTCTTGTCTACAACAAGCTAACTTTCCAGCTAGAACCCAATCCCCACACCAAGTATCAGTATGGAGGAGTTTGTGTCGCCAGCTGTCCCCGTAAGTGTCTAAAAGGAAGGAACGATGGTAGTGGAGCCAGGATTTTAGACAAAATTTTAGGAGGCAAAATGGATTGAGTTGGGTGGTTAATAGAGTATGTAGAGGCCAAATGGGTGCGATTATCTAATCACCCCTGATGTATGACCCCTGGGTCCCGTTCCCCCATCTACTTCCCCGTGACTTCCAGCAATTGCTCTTGGTTCTGCTTTTTGGATCAACAATGAGCAAGGGCCTTTCTAATCCATAAGATAGCACTTAAGGAATGTTAGGTTGTTGATTGGAGCCAATCCAGTGCAGAGAAGAAGGGAGGAGTTTCAACTGGTAGTTGGCAGTGTTCCTCCCTCATCCTTAAGGGTGCCCTTCTCTTTCCTAGATAACTTTGTAGTGGATCAAACGTCTTGTGTCAGGGCCTGTCCTCCCGATAAGATGGAAGTAGATAAAAATGGACTCAAGATATGTGAACCTTGTGGGGGTCTGTGCCCCAAAGGTGAGTGGATGATGGTAAGGAGTTGGTGAACAGACATTTTTCCCCTGCGACTATTCAGCCTCCACTCCCCAACGCCCACTGAGCCTCTTCTGTGTTCACAGCCTGCGAGGGAACGGGCTCTGGGAGCCGCTTCCAGACTGTGGACTCGAGCAACATTGATGGATTTGTGAACTGCACCAAGATCCTGGGCAACCTGGACTTTCTTATCACTGGCCTCAATGGGTTAGAGATTCTGCTTTCCTCCCCCGGCCCCCCAGCCCCTCCACCCCCTCACAGCTTGTTGTGTTGGTTCGACCCTTCATATGTGGAGCTAATCAGGAGTCTAGATCATAAAATCTTAGCAGTCACAGAGGACCTGATGGTGCTTAACTCAGTATCTCAGCCAGGGCTTGAATCCCCTCAGAGACATCCTTAAGCAGTCCAGCTAGCTGAGTGGTAAGGGACAGGGACATCGTGTCCTCCTTGTTAAAGTTTTCTAAAAGTTCTTCCTTAAATTTAGATAAAAATCTGCCTCCCCGTGACTTCCAGCTATTTTCTCTAGTTCTGCTCCTTGGTTTGAAGCTACAAAGAACAAAGGGACGTTCTAATCCATAGGGCAGTGCTTACAGTGAGTGAGTGTGTGTGTGTGTGTGAGAAACGTTAGGGCTACCTACACTAAAGTTGCAAAAAATGGTATAAAGTTTTCCCATACACTCATTACTCAGATTCTGCAAATGTTAACAATGTACCACATGCTTTAGAATTTTTCTCTCTACACATGCGTGCACACACTATTCGTGCTCTTGTTTTTTGGAACGACTTGAGGGTAAATTTCCAGATGTGGTGCCCCCTCATCCCAGTTACATTTAGGTGTGTATTACTTAAAAACAAGAACATTTGCTTACATAACCACAGTACAGTTGTTTAAATTAGGAAATCAGCATCGATACAAAGTGTTATCTCATCTACAGACCTTATTCAGATTTCACTAATTTATTTTACTAAGTCCTGGATCATACATTACATTCAGTTGTTATATCTCTTCAGTCTCCTTTAATCTGTAACAATTCATGACCTTGACTTTAATGAGTACAGGTCAGGTAATTCAGAGTGTTCCTCAGTTTGGGTTTGCCTGTTGTTTTCTCATGCTTAGATTCAGGTTATGCACTTTCAGTAGGAATACTTCAGATTTATTCTCAGTGCGTCCTTGCAAGGAAGCACGTGTTGTTGATTTGCCCCATCATTGGTGGTGAGATCTCTGGTCACTTGGTTAAGGTGGTGTCTGCCAGCTTTTCTACTGTAAAATTACTGTTTTTCCCTTTGTAATTAATAAGCATCTTGTGGTGAGGTATTTGCCTGAATCAGTTTTGCAAAATGATGACTTTCTAACTCCATTATTGCTTCTGCATTTATGCGGTGGCATTTTAGTGTTCAGAAGAGTCTTCCTTTCCTATTTATTTGTTTGTGTGTTTAATCTGTGTAGATATTTGTTTCATTCAGTGTTTCATAATCTCTTACGATCATTATTTCAGTTGACCAGTTCACTTGTCCCCGATCTGCTCATTGTGGGGCCCCTTCAAACTGGTTACCTGTATTCTTTGGGCTTGTACCCTTCATGCTTTGAGCATTTCCTTACTTTTTTTGCACAAGCTGCTGTAGCTTAAGATACATTTCTCCTCCCTCAACTATTTCTCCAAACAGCCCTCCTTCCTTCTAGTGGAGAATGGTATTCAGAAACTAAGTTCTAAGGCTGGGCATGTTCACTGCAACTGTGTTATGCCTCTGCTTTGTTGACTGGTTTCTACTGTTCCCTCCAGAGACCCCTGGCACAAGATCCCTGCTCTGGACCCTGAGAAACTCCATGTCTTCCGGACCGTGCGGGAGATCACAGGTGAGTGGGAGGAGAGGCTGCCCGTTCTGAGATGGATGGATGAACCACTGGCAAAAACCGCAGTATAACCACTTGAGAAAATCTTGTCCCAAGCAGCAGGGGAGGGACCAGGAGAACTCAAGAAAGGAAAGGGAGAGGCTCCCCGCTCACATGCCTCTCTCCAACCCCTCAGGTTACCTGAACATCCAGTCCTGGCCTCCCCACATGCACAACTTCAGTGTCTTTTCCAATCTGACAACCATTGGGGGCAGAAGCCTCTACAAGTGAGTAAGGGGTTTGGAGGTGGTGGTATCTCCATGCAAAGAACCCTGTTTCTCAGGCATCCCTGAGTGAAGTACAGCATTGCCTCATACAGTGGGAGTTTGATGGGGAAAAGGCAGAAGGAGAAGGATCCCCTCTCAGCGGGTCTGACTAGCCCAGAGCAAATTTGTTGAATGAAAGTGAATCCACTACACTGTCGAGTTTCCCTTTGTGGTCTCCCCTCTCATCCCATCTCCTCGTTCTCAGCCGGGGCTTCTCATTGTTGATCATGAAGAACTTGAATGTAACATCTCTGGGCCTCCGATCCTTGAAAGAAATTAGCGCTGGGCGTGTATACATAAGCGCCAACCGGCAGCTCTGCTACCACCATTCTCTGAACTGGACCAGGCTGCTTCGGGGGCCTTCAGAAGAGAGGCTGGACATCAAGCATAACCGGCCCCGCAGGGACTGCGGTGAGGGAAGGGGCCCGCAGCGGGGTGGGCGGAGCGGGTCAGGAAGCAGCAGCTGCGCAGATCCTTCTGCCCTGCAAGTGGGCGTAGGGCTGGGGGACAGAGCCAGGGAGGGTTAGGCTGGAAGCAGGAATTCAGGAGACGGCTTGTAAGGAGACCTCAGCCTCCTCCTAACCCACCCCTTCCTTTCCAGTGGCAGAGGGCAAAGTGTGTGACCCACTGTGCTCCTCCGGGGGATGCTGGGGCCCAGGCCCCGGTCAGTGCCTATCCTGCCGAAACTACAGCCGAGGAGGTGTCTGTGTGACCCACTGCAACTTCCTGAATGGGTACAGTGAGGGCAGAGAGTCAAGAAGGGGTGGGGGAATGGAGCTGTTCAGGTGGCGCCTGAAAGCTTTTAGACCACTTTCTGCATATGCCTTGGTGGGAATTAGGTAGGTGGCCCTTGTTTGGGGGATCAGGGCATAAAGGTGAGGCCTTGGAAGTGACCCCTCCCTTTACCCCCTACTGCAGGGAGCCTCGTGAGTTTGCCCATGAGGCTGAATGCTTCTCCTGCCACCCGGAATGCCAGCCCATGGAGGGCACGGCCACGTGCAATGGCTCGGTACAGTAGCAACACCAGGATCTCTCAGGGAGAGAGGGCAGGGGCCACACTGGAGGGTCTAGGGAATGATATGGCCAAATCTCAAGGCCACAGAGAGGCACAGGGAGGCCAGATAATGCTAGGGTCTGTGGGTGGAGGGTCTTAAATGGCTGGGTTAGTCTTTGCTGGGGATTATGGAATTGACCTTGAGATCCCATTCTTCCTGACCTCTCTTCCACCCAGGGCTCTGATGCCTGTGCCCAGTGTGCCCATTTTCGAGATGGGCCCCACTGTGTGAGTAGCTGCCCATTTGGAGTCCTCGGTGCCAAGGGCCCCATCTACAAGTACCCAGATGCTCAGAATGAATGTCGGCCCTGCCATGAGAACTGCACCCAGGGGTCAGTGATGGGATGATAAAAGGGTGTTGGGGGAGGGTTAGGCGCACAGAACTAGGGGGAAGGAAGAGGGTGAGAGGAGCAGAAAGAAGAAAGGAACTATGACTTAAGAACTACTCCCAGCTGTGCAGTGAAGGATTGGAGAAAGGGAAACTCACTAACAGCACAAAATGACACCATGTTTGGGGAGCCTGGAATAACTTTAGCTTGGGGGAGTTTCATTCAAGAGAGGGACTCGGAGGGGGTTGAGGGGCCATGTCTTGGGGTATGCTTTGGGCTCCAGGGTGGGATGCTATGGTAGGTCCAAGACAATGTTGTATGTTGGGGCTGCTGGCATTGAGCCTCCTGTGGGAGTCTCCCAAGCCCCCATTTAAGGAGGTGACTTTCTTCTCCAGGTGTAAGGGACCAGAGCTACAAGACTGTTTGGGCCAAACACTGGCACTCATCAGGTATGATGGGCTTGGAGAATTAGGAAGCTGGGGATATTTGGGGGAGGGCAGTGACCTGCTAGGAAGAGTTGAGTCTCTATTGATTCTGGCCTTTGATATACAGTCTACTGTCACTGGACTCAGGATGCAGGAATCCAGGCTTCTGGCCTTCCCTTCCTAAAATGAACTTGCAGTAGCCTCAGGGGCTGGAGATTTAGGTTAACCCCTTCGGTGCTCAAGGAGATATGTAGGTGTGAATGTTAACTTCTTGCCCCAGACCTGCGCCATACTTTTAGGACAGGTATGGATGACATCTGTGAGGGAAATGTAGACCGAGGATAATGCCGGGCTTCTCTGTCCCACAGCAAAACCCATCTGGCAATGGCTTTAACAGTGGTCATAGGATTGGCAGTGATTTTCCTGATCCTGGGCAGCACTTTTCTCTATTGGCGTGGGCGCCGGATTCAGAATAAGAGGGCTATGAGGCGCTACTTGGAACGGGGTGAGGTGAGTGTCTAGCTTACTCCTGAAATGTTCCCTATACCATCATCACGCTTTTAAGAGCCTCTTCCTTTCCCAGAGTTTTGATCCATTTCTTCAAGGAGGTAGTATGGTCCACATGAAAGGACTCTGGCCAGGGAAATGGGAGACGTTAATTCTAGTCCCAATTTTGCCATTAATTTGCCTCGTGACTTTGAAGAAGTTGCCTTTCTTCTCTAGGCCTCAGTTTATGCATGTATCCCAAGAGAACAAAAACATCCATCCTTGCAGGATGGCTGTAAGGGTGAAAGGGGATGATGTATGTGAAAGTGCTTTGAGAAACAGAGAAAAGTACTCAAGGTGACAGTATTACCAGCTTTCTCCCCTACCCGCCGTCAATGGGAAAGCCCAGCCCTCTTGACCCTTCATCTCATGAACACAACTTCCTTAGTCCTCAGAGCCCGTTACTCCCCAGTATGCCTGCAATGCTTTCTAAGACTAGAGACATCCCTTTTCCTGCTCCCACCCCTTTGGACTTTGCTGCCCTTGGCATCCACCTATGGGAGAGGGGGTTGGAGAGGGACATGGGAGTGGGCTGTCCTGAAGACCTCCTTCCTATCTGCTCTTCAGAGCATAGAGCCTCTGGATCCCAGTGAGAAGGCTAACAAAGTGCTGGCCAGAATCTTCAAAGAGACAGAGCTGAGGAAGCTTAAAGTACTGGGCTCGGGTGTCTTCGGAACTGTGCACAAAGTGAGTGGCCCACAGGCAGTCTGGGGAGGTGGGGAAAGGAACTCGGGCAAAAGGGGAGAAAGGTTTAGGGAAAAGACTAGCCTGGGGAGAATGACCTTAGGCTGACTCCTGCCCAAAACTTCCCAGGGAGTATGGATTCCTGAGGGTGAATCAATCAAGATTCCAGTCTGCATTAAAGTCATTGAGGACAAGAGTGGACGGCAAAGTTTCCAAGCTGTGACGGACGTAAGTGAAGGCAGGGTGTCCTGTACACCACTAGGAAAGGGTCAATATTAGACACGATTATGAAGAAGCACGGTCTGGTGTCAACAGGTACTGTGTTAGCCACATCAGTGTCCTCGATTGTTGGGGAAGCCCTGGTCGGGGTGCACATGAACCGGTTTGCTCCCTGGATAACCCCTTCTTGTGTCTCTTAGCACATGCTGGCCATTGGCAGCCTCGACCATGCCCACATTGTTCGGCTGCTGGGACTGTGTCCAGGGTCATCTCTGCAGCTCGTCACTCAGTACTTGCCTCTGGGTTCCCTGCTGGATCATGTGAGGCAACACCGTGGGGCACTGGGGCCGCAGCTGCTGCTCAACTGGGGAGTACAAATTGCCAAGGTGAGAGGAGGAGTTTTATGATGAAACTGTCTGGCTGGGGGCCAACAGGGAGGGGAGCGGGAATCTGAAGTGCTGAGAGGTGTCTTAGGGTGTGGGGTGACTGACTCTCAAGGACCAATTCCCTGACCCTTGAGAATACTTCCTTCCCCTACAGGGAATGTATTACCTTGAGGAGCATGGTATGGTGCATAGGAACCTGGCTGCCCGAAATGTGCTGCTGAAGTCACCCAGTCAGGTGCAGGTGGCAGATTTTGGGGTTGCTGACTTGCTGCCCCCTGATGATAAGCAGCTGCTGCACAGTGAGGCCAAGGTAAGGTGATGCAAAGCCTGGGTAAGGAGGTGGGGATGGAGTGAAGCATGGGGACGTGGAACGAGCAGGTGCTGCAAGGTTAGTTCAAGGAGAGGAAGCTGGAGATGCCAGAAATAAAAGTTCAGAGAGCAGCAAAGAAAAGAATGATGGAGAACATAGGTTTAGAAATGCTAGGAAAATGTGGAAATCAGCTGGTGACATCTCTGTCTCTAATCCTCCAGACTCCAATTAAGTGGATGGCCCTCGAGAGTATCCACTTTGGGAAATACACACACCAGAGTGACGTCTGGAGCTATGGTGAGTCCATCTGGATGCCCTCCAAACCATCACTGGCCCAAATTCCAAAGCTGTCTCTTGAGACCCCTCCTTAGACTCTCTAAGCCCTTCAGATCCTTTGTCAGATCAAGTTCTGCCTTCCCTTCATCTGCATGCCCATGTCTGCTCTTTTGCCATCAACTCTTCGTGTCTCCCTGTGCCAGGAGTGACAGTTTGGGAGCTGATGACCTTTGGGGCAGAGCCCTATGCAGGGCTGCGACTGGCTGAAGTACCAGACCTGCTGGAGAAAGGAGAACGGTTGGCGCAGCCCCAGATCTGTACCATTGATGTCTACATGGTCATGGTCAAGTGTGAGTTTCCTGCTGATGCCAGCCAATTTCTAAGTGACTTTCCTCCCTAGTCTACTCACCTCTCATGGCTCTTTTCCTACATCTTACTCTCAGGTTGGATGATTGATGAGAACATTCGCCCGACTTTTAAAGAGCTAGCCAATGAGTTCACTAGGATGGCCCGAGACCCACCACGGTACCTGGTCATAAAGGTGAGCAGGGACTAGTAGGTGTCAAGGAGATCCAGAGAAAATGGTACTCCAGCTGGAACCAGGATCTACCTTAACAATCAACCACCTGCCCTTCTAGAGAGAGAGTGGGCCTGGAATTCCCCCTGGGGCAGAGCCTCCTGCTCTGACAAACAATGAACTGGAGGAAGTAGAGCTGGAGCCGGAATTAGACCTAGACCTGGAGTTGGAGGCAGAGGAGAACAACCTGGCAACCACACTGGGCTCTGCCCTCAGCCTGCCACTTGGAACACTTAATCGGCCACGTGGGGTAAGGCACTTTCTAGTTACCCAAGACTTTCTGCACCCTGAGCCCTCTGCACACCTGTGCCCTCGTGAACCCTACAGATGTCCAAGTTAACTACACAAAGGCCCCCGTGGTAAGCAGATTTCTCTCTTAATCTAAGCCTCTTCCTCATTTTTTTCATCCTAGAGCCAGAGCCTTATAAGTCCATCATCTGGATATATGCCTATGAACCAGGGGAATCTTGGGGAAGCTTGTCAGGTAAGGTCTGTCTCTTTAGGAGGATGCTGAGAGGCTGGATGGCAGACTACTTTAGGATTGATAGGGGTAGTGTGGGAGACTTTAGAAACCTCTGAGGTTTATTAATCAGTGTCCCACAAAAAAGAAGGCACTGAACAACCCAATCTCCTGCTAAACAAATCTCTCTTCTTCCCTCGTCTCTGTGTAAATCTCTGTGTATTATTTTCCTCTTTAGGAGTCTGTAGCTTGTGGGGGTAATGAACGGTGCCCCCGTCCAGCGTCTTTGCACCCATTGCCACGGGGACGCCTGGCTTCTGAGTCATCGGAGGGCCATGTGACAGGCTCTGAGGCTGAGCTCCAGGAGAAGGTGTCCATGTGTAGAAGCCGGAGCCGGAGTCCGCGGCCACGTGGAGACAGTGCCTACCATTCCCAGCGCCACAGCCTGCTTACTCCTGTCACCCCACAGTCTCCACCAGGATTAGAGGAAGAGGATGTCAATGGTTATGTCATGCCAGATGCACAATTCAAAGGTGCCTGACTCCCCAGCACTTTCCTCAAGTCTTTCTCTAATTCTTTTTCTCCAGGCTCCTCTTAATCCTTTTGTCTTCTCTAATTATGTCCCTCCCTGTTCATTTTCCCCCAACTTTCCCCCATCTCCCACTGCTTATTACCATGAAGTTCTCCACACCCCTAGCCTCTCTTCTCAATCCCCAGGTACCTCCTCCCGGGAAGGCACCCTTTCTTCAGTGGGTCTCAGTTCTGTCCTGGGTACTGAAGAAGAAGATGAAGATGAGGAGTATGAATACATGAACCGGAGGAGAAGGTGCAGTCCACCTCGTCCCCCTAGGCCAAGTTCCCTCGAGGAGCTGGGTTATGAATACATGGATGTGGGATCAGACCTCAGTGCTTCCCTGGGCAGCACACAGAGTTGCCCGCTCAACCCCGTGCCCACCATGCCCAATGCCAGCACAACTCCAGATGAGGACTATGAATATATGAATCGGCGACGTGGTGGAGGTGGTCCTGGAGGGGATTATACAGCCATGGAGGCCTGCCCAGCAGCTGAGCAAGGTTATGAAGAAATGAGAGCTTTCCAGGGGCCTGTACACCATGCTCCCCAAGTTCAATATGCCCGCCTCAAAACTCTGCGGAGTTTAGAAGCCACTGACTCTGCCTTTGACAACCCTGATTACTGGCACAGCAGGCTTTTCCCCAAGGCTAACGCCCAGAGAACATAACCCCTGCTGTCTGAGGTACTCAGGGAGCATTTGATGGCAGCTAGTTCCTCTAGAGGGTAACCCTGTTCTCCTTAGTCCCTCTCCCTCACAGGTCTTAGCCCCTCTGCCCTAGTCCTTGACAATTCCATTCAACCTTTGGAGGCCTTAAACACTCGGACATGAAATTCTTGTGATATGTAGCCAGCTGTGCACTTTCTTCTCTTTCCCAGTCTCAGGAAAGGAAACGGTTTTCCCTATTTTGTGTGCTTTCCCAATCCCATTCCTCAGCTTCCTCAGGGGAACTCCCTGGAGATATGAAGGATTACTCCCCATGTCCCTTTCTCTCAGACCCTGACCTGTTGAGACTAGGCTTTAAAGTGTGCCTTAGTTTCCCACTAGGCTTTTACGAAAGAGGAAAGGGGGTAACCTGGCAGAGGAAAGTAAAATTTTGGCTTATGACTCAACTCCTTAGAAAAAATGAAAAGCTTAAAATTGTGTGAAGAGTTTGGGAGCAGATGATCATGATTACTATTAATTGAGCGTTTACTATGTGCCAAGCATCATGCTAAACTTTATCTACATTATCTCAGTCCTTGACAGCAATTCTGTGAGCTAGGTATTATCCCATTTTTACAAATAAGGAAACTGAGCCTTAAAGAGATTAAGTAAATTAAGTGGCAGGTCCAGGATTCAAAATCTTCCAATGCATGTGCTCTTAAAAGTACCAAGGAAAACTTACATAAGTCAGAGCCCTTTTAAGGGGCATTGTCTTCTTGTTTTTGCACTGAATCAAGTCTAACTCCGACAACCACAGCCTCCTGCCACACCCGGGCTTCTCATCTTGGGAAGTGGGAGTCAGGGGGTGGTGAGAAGGAGAAAGAACTGGCCATCTTCATGTAAACCATAACCTATGTGTCCTATATAATCTCCACTTCTTACCCAAGGGACAGATTCACAAGGGTTCCCCGAGCTACTTTTGGGAGCTATTCTCACCCAGTGGTGGGAAGCTTCCAGTTGGGATACAAAGAGGACCCAGCAGCTTCAGACTTCTGCCTCCTTGGATGGGAAACTGGGGGTATCTGTTGTTATCCCTGAAGTTTTTTGTTTTGTTTTTATACATGTCTGAATAAAAATGCCAAAGTTTTGCAGCTTCCTGTCTGTCAAATGAAAACCCTTAGTGTGAGGTAGACCTTCCCTCTTCTCTGTTCCTCAGCAGTGGACAGCTAGCACCGCATGCTGCCTTCTCTGTCTTCTGACAGTCCTACTCGGCCCCATGTAGTTTCCTCCATACTTTCACTTATATCCCCTTAAGACAGTCATAGGGCAAAATCCTTTTCATTTTAGAGTTTTATTGGAAATCTCCATAGGGCTACCAACTGGGAATAACAAACAAAAACAACACGTTTGAGGAAGTTGGATAAAGCTCTAAGAGATGGAACACTGAAACGCTCATCAGTTTCGGAACTCTCATTCTCAAAAGTCTCTGAACAGTTCCCTTTGGTGCCATCAAATCCTGTTGTTGGAACAATAGTGCCATCTTCAGTGGGAGTCCGGCCTCTAGACTGGGAGGTTGTAAATGGATAATCCCTCACGGGTCTGGCTGCTCAGTTAGCCCCTGCTCCACGCACTCTTGGTCTCCTTCCCACTAGCTCTTCTCCCGGTTTCCCAGCACCTAGGGACAATCGGACCGGCTGAGCTGGTCCCGCCTGCCGCTCCCGGGATCAGGGAAGGGCGTACCCAGCCTCCCTGCTCTCAGTGCAATTACCCTTATTCCTCTCGGCTCCGCCCTGCCCCGCAGCCTTCAAACCCACTTCGCCGCTGTGGCTCCGCCCCCTCTCCCATAGCCCGCCCCCCTCTATTACGGATTCTCCCTCAGCGCTCCTGGTGAATGTGGTTTTTTCCGGGACAGACCACGCTTCCCCCTCATGCTCTCCAACGGCTCCGCCTTCCCGCGGGAGCCTGACCCTTCCCAGCGTGCTTGGCGATTCCGGCGTGCGAGGCCCTTGGAGGGCAAGGCCCCAGGGCCTGGCTTAGGGGCGCGAAAGGCAGGCTGGGAATTGTAGTTCACAGGTCCGTGAAGGCGCCTAGAGGCTGGCGGCAGGAAGGACTCGTTGTCCCAGCGTGCCCTGCGCCTCAGCCCGCGCGCTCGCAGCTTCTCGCTCTCGCTCGCCCGCCCGTTCCCTAGCTTGCTCGCGCTGTTGCTCGCGCTCTCCTCGCGGATCGAAGGGGCTCTGGCCGCAGCCTGTGGCTGGGAAGGGCGACAGAGGCGGCGGCTCAGGAAAAACGAGGCTGCAGTTGTGGTGGTGGTGGTGGTGGTGGGAAGATGTCGGGCGAGGACGAGCAGCAGGAGCAAACTATCGCCGAGGACCTCGTCGTGACCAAGTATAAGATGGGGGGCGACATCGCCAACCGTAAGTGCGGCCTCAGGGGTCTGGAGATCGAGGCTGGGAGGGAAAGGCAAAGGGGACGGTGCTGGGCTAGCCCCCCAGGGGCTGGACTGGTGGGGTCATGCGGAGTGAGCTAGTGAGGGCCCCGTACTGGTCTGCTGGGGGTGGCGTAGTGGGAAGGCTCTGAGTCGTGCCTGGGACCTGAGCGGCTAGGCCTGGGCTGGAGTCTTGTGGAGGTGCGGGCAGGCTGCCGGGAAGAGCTCAGAGCGAGTCCCGGAGCGAGCTTCGACCCTAGGCCGTTGGTAAGGAGGCAAGGCGTATCTCCTGCCCCTCACCTTTGGGTCCGGATAGCTGCCTCCTCCTATTTTGGCAACAACGAGGCCACCTTGGAAAGGAAGCACCCCTCTATTTTGTCGCGGCTCCCCCCAACCCCCCATCAGGAGCCTGGCCGGCACGTGTTGCCGGGTCCTCTGTGGGTCGCCGGCTCCCTTCTTCCTCCGCCACTGTCCCTGACACCAGCTTGCCTACCACGTGCTTTGCTGTAGTCTTTCGTTCTTTACTTTAGCTCCTTCTCTGATGGAGGCCGCCTTCTACTTTTGGGCCAGCTCAGGGACCGTTGAAGGGTACCCCTTGGGGCTTCTAACATAACTCTTGGAGGTACATCTGGCTGTTGTTGAAGTTGTTCATTACCATCTCCAGTCTGCGCAGATCGATTTAGTTCGCCATCAGATTTGATTGTTCTCAGGGGTTTGACAACTCTAAAGTGTTTTGAGGTTCTCCTCATCCCAGCTAGGCAAACCTGTGAATAGTACCGGTGGAGGGGGGACCGATGATAGGATCATAGAAGTCGTCCTTATTAGGACCGTGCTTCCACTTTCTCAGCAGCTGCCTGCCACTCTAGGCAGATGTGTCACTTTCTATTTTCTCTCTTTCCAATTTAAAACCCAGTTAGGGGGACAGAAAATGCTTGTCTTTGGGCTTTTAAGTGGTTTTTGACAGTAAAGATAGGTATTTTAGGATGCCTTCAAGCCTGTGACTGAAAACCTGAGTTTTTCAGGCTTCTAAAGAATCACCAAAACTTGGATCACAGAAATCAAACCTGAAGTTCAGGATGGTCCATGGAGTGGATATCCAGTGAAAAGAACAGTGCTTTATAATGTAATGGACATTTAGTGGTTTGAATCAGAATTTTTTTCTTCTTCTTGCAGTTTATAATTTCTGAGGCACTTGTAATTGCAGATACCTCTTTGAAACTCTTTTGGGTCACATACTTCTTTGAGATCTGCTAAAAGCTATAAGCATGAGCTTGCGGAAGCCAGGGATCTTAGGTTAAGTCTCCTGGACTTGTTATGTGAAGAAATAAGTCTTATATATATTGAGATTACTAACACCTAATTGGGGTGTCTGGAAAGGGCAGAAGGTAGCATTTAACAATGCATCAGCTTTGAGTTAGCAATTCTGTCTACCTTCCTGTTGTCCCTGACGCCTATAAATTTCCTCCAGTCTGCTTTGCATGTATGTTGAGTACCTTGGTGAGAACCCCCTGAAGTTCATAACTCTGTCCTACCACACCACAGGTATCATCTTTGGAAAGTCTCCCTTGCCTAGGGAGACAGATGGTGCATACCCAGTTATCACATTATATAAGGGAGGAAAAGGAGGTAGAGATTGAGAGATTGTAGGTAGGTACATCCCTAGAGGCAAAACTTATTCCTTCTTTCACCCTTCGGGCAGCGGCACTAGGGAATATTAGAAACTGTGAGTCCCGTTTCTGGATAAATTGCTTGGATGGTATCTTAGACAACACATGCAGCACTGATACGATGGGCTTCTATTTCCAGGGGTACTTCGGTCTTTGGTGGAAGCATCCTGCTCAGGTGTGTCAGTACTGAGCCTGTGTGAAAAAGGTGATGCCATGATAATGGAAGAGACGGGGAAAATTTTCAAGAAAGAAAAAGAAATGAAGAAAGGTAAAAAAACAATCCCCCACTAATTTCCTAAGTTTGACTCTTACTCAGTCCTGTTTGTTTTATTGTAACGATGCAACCCTTACACCAGCACTTGTTGAGATATTTGGAGATTTGGAATGTCAGGGGACATTTAAGCAGTTTCCTACCCAATCCAAGCTGATTAAACTTAGGCAAGACCCTGAAGAAAATCCTTTCATTTTTCTGAGGGGCAGCAGGGCTCCAAGAGAGCGAGCAAGGCAGTAAGGCTGATTGTCTCTTTACAGGTATTGCCTTTCCCACCAGCATTTCAGTAAATAACTGTGTATGTCACTTCTCCCCTTTGAAGAGCGACCAGGACTATATTCTCAAGGAAGGTGACTTGGTGAAAATGTAAGCTTAAGCCATTTTAGAGACTTTTCTTTTTCCTAAGAATTCACAATAGTGCCCATTGCTAGTGCTGTGCTCTGTCTGCTCTTGCCTTTCAGTGACCTTGGGGTCCACGTGGATGGCTTCATCGCTAATGTGGCTCACACTTTTGTGGTTGATGTAGCTCTGGTAGGTGGACTGCTTTTTCTCTCCTGACCACTGGTGGGCCTTGCATAATGGACAGACAGCTATTAACTGAATGACCAGCTGAGTTAAAGAGCTTTCCAGGAAGGCACTGACTGCATTTCCTTATCTACAGGGGACTCAAGTAACAGGGCGGAAAGCAGATGTCATTAAGGCAGCTCACCTTTGTGCTGAAGCTGCCCTACGCCTGGTTAAACCTGGAAACCAGGTAAGCTATTTAGTCCAACTCCAAAGCTTGCTAGAGCCAAAGATGCAGTGAGCACCTACAGCTATTCTGTATTGAACAGCCGGCTTCTCCTTCAGCCCCCTTATAAAACAAACAGCTTTTTAAAATTAGCAACATCTTAGGATGGGACCGAAAGAGAAGAGGCAGGCACTACTAAAAAGCTTAATACCAAACAGTAGTGAACTCTGAGTGCCTACCATAGGTGGATGGTTCCGTGCCGGGTAGAGGGAATGTGTGGGTCCTTCCTCGTGGAACCTATAGAGATCCTTCCTTTTTCATGTCTTGGATGTGTGTTTCCCCAAAACAGTTTGAGATCAATAACTTACAATAAAACATAGATATAAAAATTCAGTTTATTTTTTATTATTATTTTTCAAAATTGAAGTACAGTCAGTTACAATGTGGCAGTTTCTGGTGTACAGCACAATGGCCCAGTCATGCATATACATACATATATTCATTTTCATACTCTTTTTCATTAAAGGTTATTACAAGACATTGAACATAGTTCCCTGTGCTATACAGAAGAAACTTTTTAAAACTCAATTTTAAAAGTTTGTAAAACAAAAATCATAATCGAACCAGTAAACTGTGACAAAGACAGGCCAGAGGTCCTTGCAGGACAATATTGGGAAGGCCAGGGATCATAAACTTCTCAGGAATTCATACAATTTAGCGTGTTAGACTATCAGCAGAGGCATTTAACACTTAAATTTCCAGAGACCTGTTCAATACTTAAAGCATCATCTTTTTTTCTCCTTTTCTGTGTTCCCTTGTTCTTCACACTTTTCATCAATTTGTCCCATTGTTACTTAACTGCATCATTTTTACTTAAGCCTCTGTTGTAGTTCCCTTATAATGGTACCTACTTTGAACAGTGCCTGGCACACAGCACTTCTGTTAGCTATTATTATTTTGCACATTGATTATTTTTTGTTTATGTACTTAACTACTGTGTATCTTCACTGGAAGGCTAGTGTTGTGTAGTGGCTATTATTTAGCTATGACGTCAGACCTGGGTTCTTACCCTATTGCCACCTCCTACTGATTAAAAATAACTTCAAGTTCAGATTTCCTCATCTGTGAGGTGGGAAAAATTAAATTGTGCCTCATTCTCACAGGGTTGTGAAGATTGAGATGATCCATGTAAAGTGATTATTATAGTACCTGGCACATAGTTTAATAACTAGCGGTGACTGGTAATTCACCTTACCTTTTCTTTTTTTCTTTCTTTCTTTCCTTTTTTTTTTTTGTCTTGATAACTGTAGTTTAGGTGAGGATCAGATCATGTTTGAAAGAGGTAAGAAGAGGGAAATAGGAGTTTCTGTGCCCTCTCTGCAGGTTAGAATGCCAGGCATAATGAACTTAACACTTGGACTGTTGTCAGAAAACCTGAGTTTATACCAGATTCTTTCAGTTAACTGCTTTAACTCTGGGCAAATCAGTTAACCTTTCTGATCCTCAGTTTCCTCCTCTAGATTGGGGTATAGATCTGCCCTGTTCACCTTCCAGAATTGTTGTCTAGGCCATCTCCGTGAAAGCACTTTATAAAACAGTATGCAAGTGTAATCTTTAGGTTGTAGGGTTGACAGGGCTATGAGATGAAAAATGGATGAGAATCATTGCACTTGCTGGAGGATATCAGAACCCTTAGTTCTTTTATGCTTCTTACTCTCGTGGTAGACAACTTACTACTAGCCCCTGGTAACTTAACTTTTATTTGATTTTGTATTTCTAGAACACACAAGTGACAGAAGCGTGGAACAAAGTTGCCCACTCATTTAATTGCACACCAATAGAAGGTGAGACCTCAGTAGGGTTGAGGGTTGAGGTATGAGTGGTTTGGCAAAACTAAGACTTTGCTCCCTTGAGGATCCATCCTGGCTCTGACACAGTCCAAGCCAAAAACCTCAGGGCTCTGGGTTTCCATAGCCAGGCACTTTGCTCTCATAGCCTGCCCTGTGAATCAGCTTGGGTGGGTGGGTTGGAAGTCTTTTGGGATTCTAGATGGGCAGGACCACAGGCTTTGTCCTGTCTACAGGTATGCTGTCACACCAATTGAAGCAGCATGTCATCGACGGAGAGAAAACTATTATCCAGAATCCCACAGACCAGCAGAAGTAGGTGCCCATCCCACCCTGTACCTTCCATTGTACAAGACTCGTCATGAACTTCTTCCGTACTCCAGGCTAATCTTGTCCACCTTTTACTCTAAACTCCAGGAACTGCTGATTGCTCTTTATGGTTCCCCTTCTGTTCCTTTTAGGAAGGACCATGAAAAAGCTGAATTTGAGGTCCATGAAGTATATGCTGTGGATGTTCTTGTCAGCTCTGGAGAGGGCAAGGTGGGGAGCGTTTACCAGAGCTAGCAAAGAGGGGCGGCTGAGGGTGTGTGTGTTCCAAGAGCACCGGACCAAAATGTGATCTAACTTCTTTAGGCTAAGGACGCAGGACAGAGAACCACCATTTACAAACGAGACCCTTCTAAGCAGTATGGCCTGAAAATGAAAACTTCACGTGCCTTCTTCAGTGAGGTCGAAAGACGTTTTGATGCCATGCCCTTTACTTTAAGGTACTGCTGCGCTTAACGAGGATGAGCTTGAACCAGTCTGCTGCACAGACCACACACCCAGGAACACACTTCTTTCCCTCCCCACCCCTCCCTCCATCCCTCCCACTTCCCTCCTGCCTAGACTTGTAGTTCCAGCCTGTGTTCTGTCCCTCTCCCCATCTCCCTCTCATTGAAGGTGGTGTGAAAAAACAGTCCTACACATGATTTCTGCCCAAGGCTAGGAGCTATTTAAAAAACATGAGCAAAGTGGTAAGACATGATAGGGAGTTCAGGACACCTGAATTTGTCTTTCCCTCCCCAGAGCATTTGAAGATGAGAAGAAGGCCCGCATGGGTGTGGTGGAGTGCGCCAAACATGAGCTGCTGCAGCCATTTAATGTTCTCTATGAGAAGGAGGGTGAGTTCTAAGAAGAGAGCCCCTGATTACGGTCCTCTCCTCCCTATAGCTTACAGAAGAGTATGACAAGGGGACATTTTATCAAAACACTTTGTTTCCCTCATAGGTGAATTTGTTGCCCAGTTTAAATTTACAGTTCTACTCATGCCCAATGGCCCCATGCGGATAACCAGTGGTCCCTTTGAGCCTGACCTTTATAAGTCCGAGTTGGAGGTCCAGGATGCAGAGCTCAAGGTTAGTAGTGGGTGGAAAGTGACCAGCATGTGGCACTTGTCCTGGGAGTGAGGACTACATGATGACAAAGTCCTGAAAAGAGCTACGGTACTGAGAGTGACACTCGGTGTTTCCTCCATATTCTTCAAAATTTGTTTTCCTTCTTATTTTCCAGGCCCTCCTCCAGAGTTCTGCAAGTCGGAAAACCCAGAAAAAGAAAAAAAAGAAGGTTTGTTATGACCATCCCTCTGTGGCAGGATGAACCTGATCCCTCTTTATTCCGCCTTCCTGGGTCGTGGTGGGGGTATCGATTTCTGTATGTCCTTCTTTTCCCCCCTTCTCAGACCTGACCTAGAGAATTAGGGTATTTTTGTCCTTGATCCCCCGGATACTACCCCAGGTTGTTAGAAACTGACGCGTCTTCTCCCTCTCCTTTCCATAAATATAGGCCTCTAAGACTGCAGAGAATGCCACCAGTGGGGAAACTTTAGAAGAGAATGAAGCTGGGGACTGAGGTGGGTCCCATCTCCCCAGCTTGCCACTCCTGCCTCATCCCCTTCCCACCTCACCCCAGGCTCTGTGAAGTGCAGTTCGTCTTCACCACCCAGGACCGCCAGCAGAGCGGGGTCTCCCTGTCCTCATCCCAGTCCCCCAACCCACCCCCTTCCAACAACAACCAGCTCCAACTGACTCTGGTTTTGGGAGGCCAGGCTTCCCAGCCACCGAAGACTACTTTAAATAGAAAAGAGAAATTGAATAATAAAATCAGGAGTCAAAATCCATCGTCTTCAAGCCCCTCTTTCTAGCCTTTTTCTACTTTTCTCTGCTTGGTCGATGTTCATGGCCCTACAACAGAATGGGAAGGAGGCTAAAGTAGCCACCACCACTAGAAACTCAGCTGAAATTTTTTTATACCACTCCAGTGTCAGCGTTTTCCCATCTGTTGGGACTTGTTGCTCTCTCTTCCCATTTCTCCCCCCATGTATTTTATTAGGCCTCGGTATAAAGAGGGGCTATTCTTCAGATTGTTTTTTTGCCACATGCCAGATTCCTTTTATGACCCAGGCTGTCTATTCAGGCCCCTCCCATTTTTAGGAGCTGGAGCCTGCATTTACTAAGGGATTCTCATCAATCAAATGGATCCTCATTTGTAAATCTTTGTAGTCAATTTTGTTCTGCAGGACTCATTTTCTTTCTCCTCCTCACAAAGCTGTAAAGAAGTAATTCATCTCAACCTTGTCCATTTCTTTGGAGTCAGTGGGATTCTTCCCTTGCTCCATCCTAGAATCCTGAGCTGGAAGCTCAACTGTGGTTTTATTTCCTGTTTGAATTATTTTGACCTCCCTTCCTTGAAAGAAAGACCAGGAACCAGAGGAGCAGACTGAAGAGACAAAACTGGCTTTCTGAAGCTGTGTTGGCTTTCTGAAGCTGTGGACTTGGATTGGATGAATTGCTAGGGGTTTGGAGAGAAGGGTGACAAATTTCAGTACCTCTGGCATGCTGTCCCAGGGAACTTAGGGCTCCCGCTAATTTATGAGGTTTTTAAACATATTGAAAATGACATGGCATTAAAATAAATTTGGATTTGCTCATAATCATGTGCCTTTGTGTGCTGCTGTTTTTTGATGTGGTGGGGGAGATATGAGTGATCATTTAGAATGTTTGTTTTGGGTTTTTTTGGTGATCATTTGGAACTGGTTTTCTATAGCCATCTACTGCCTTTCTAAAATAAGGAATATCTTGGATTGGGTTCTCTGAATTAAGAGTCAATTTTCTATGGGAGTTTGATTTTTCTAAAGTAAAAACATCCCTTGCTGCTGACACTTTGCTCAAGGATACAATGTTTATTGCAAAGAAGTGTTTATCTTGATTTAGGAAGCCAGGAAGAACGCCTTTAGTATTACGCAATTTTTCACAGCCAGTTTAAGAGTAGATGCGTAATTAGAGCATTTTAACATGAGGCATTGCTGAGCTGAAGATACTATACTGAGCAAAATTTTTTTAATGGAGGTACTGGGAGCTGGGGAGTTGTAGCTGTAGTAGTAGAGTGCATGATTAGCATACCAGAGGTCTTGGGTTCAATCCCCAGTACCTCTTATAAAAATAAATCTAACCCACCCACCCCAATAAATTAATGAGTGAATGAATGAATAAAGATACATGCACTCTACCACTGAGTATCATATAGACCCACTCCCCTGTGCTGAATAAAGCTGAACAAAGATTCCTTCATAAGAGTTTACAGACTAGGGGGCAATCAACAGGTGCAATCTTGGTGGATATGATACAGAATAATTTGGCTCGGTTTTTATTTTTTGTTTTCAAAAGCTTGGTAGATTCTGGTGGTGACAGTACTAGAACCACTTAAGCACTTGGAACAAGGGCTCTAAATTTAGAAACTTGCCAGAGTTAAAAAGGTGAAATGTTATAAAGGAAAACCATTAAAAAAGGAGGGACTATAACAAGCCTTAAAATATCTTGCAGTGAATAAGGTGAAGCCTCTATGATTAAGGGTGCTCTTTCATCCTTCATAATTCAAGGTCCCTGTAGTCAAGTCTTTGGGTGTCTGTTTTCTGGGTGCTTCTGACCTGACCATATCATGAGACTGGGAATGTTATCTTACCAACAAATATTCTCCTAAAATGTCTAGCCAGTCTTGCTTCTCCTCTGTCCATTGATTTGATTCTCACCCTATGTAGAGGGAGTATCACTGAAGTGTTTTCTGAACAAGACGCATTGTGGCCAGGAGTCTAGTGACATTCTGCCTCTGGCGTTGTGGGAAAAGATCAGAGTTGGCTAGGAAAAGAGCTGATCAATTTCAGCGACAAAGTTCTCTTTGTATTATGACAGTTTTCTCAAGTCCCCACTTAACATTCTTCCATGTTCTGGAATCTTAGGACCTTTGGAAGTTCCGAGATCGATTCTCCTTGCAGCAATTTAGATAGAAAATAAAGCAAACCAATACAACAAATCAGGAATTTTTGTACAGTCCGCACCTATCCATGTATCCAAAACTTCATTCAACCCGCAGTAAAATGGAGGGTGTCGCCAGGAAACTGCAATTCCCATGAAGCAATGAGGGAAAGCGGAAGTCGCTATCTTTGCTGGTCTGCATTTTTGTCTCTTATTGGAAACACTGTGCTCATATTTAAATAATTCATAATAAAACTGGGGAAAGGGGGATTTTGTAACTCAAAATACTGTTTTCCAAGAGAACTCTCCTAACTCAATCACTTATCAGGTACCAGAGAAGGACCGAAAACTACCTTTACTGGCCCAGGGCAGCCCCGCCCCGGGGGCAGGGCGAGCTACCGGAAGTGACGACACTGAATGTTCCCTTAAATATCCGTAGGCGTGCCTTCCGCGCTCTCTCGGCCTTAGCGCCATCTTCTGAGGTGAGTGTCGGTTTTGGCTGTGTGCGGATTCCGAGTACAATCCATTAACATCTCGTTTCTGCACTTACCATCATTACAGCAAACTAACCGTAGCCTTTTTTTCTTTACCCGTAGAAGCCTCCTCGCAATGAGAGCGAAGGTAAGCAGTCCCTGCCAGTAAGCTAAGGCTGTAGGAATTGGCGATTGCGGCGAAGACCCAGGCAAGGGAAGTTCGCCATCATTCCCAGATCATTGGGTTCTCAAGGGTGCCCAAGGGCTAGTGGGAGAGGGAGGATAGTTTGGGGAGAAGCAGCGGAGGTGGTGGGTAAATGTGGAAGAGAGGGCGGGAGTAGAAGAGAGCATGCGGAATTCGGGGTTTTACGTTGGAGACCCGGCTGGGAGTCTGGATTGTTTATGTGATGACTGCAACTGTGCCTTCATACTTGGTCAAGAACTTGCCAGGTTTTAAATGATGCTCTTCGTAACCCTACCTAGCTTGCTACTGAAACTAATAATCTCTTGTTTTAATCTTTGTTTCTGGTTATGATCGGTTGCCAGTGGAGGAAGAAGCGAATGCGCAGGTACGCTGAGACTTTGCAGGATAGGGGAAGTGGAGCACTCCTTGGACAGAACTTGGGAGAAACATTTGGTTTAGAAATCTGAAGCATCTTTTTTAAGTGAAAAACGTTATGAGCATTGACTTGCCAAAGCCAGGGATTGGACACAAGCTAATAGAGCCGTAGTGTTTGTTGATTTTTACCCATTCCGTGTATTGTGTGCACATTTTAGATGGGAGGGAAAGACTGAACCTCGGACTTGTGGGCAGGAAGTGTATTCTCATGTTTGATTTTTCAGGCTGAAGCGCAAAAGAAGAAAGATGAGACAGAGGTCCAAGTGAACTTGTACATCCATGGAAGCCACAGGAGCAGAAGCAAGGAAAGCCAGAGGCCAGGGACGCTGTTAGATAATGTTGGACTGCATGTCTACTGTCCAGAACTTATCTCAGTGGATCTGGAACATCTACCGCCATTCTGATCGCCTCGACCACTTTTTAAGAGACCCATCTTGCTCATATCAAAATGGGCCCTTTTGGTCCTTTGCCCTGGACCTGTGATATTCTGGACTAGTTCTGTTCTCAGTTGTGGCTGAATGTAACACGTGTACAATAAACCATCTCTTCTGCTGTTTTAGCTGAAGGAAAAAAATCGTCTTGTCTGTTACGTGGTTTTTTGTTGTTGTTGTTCCATTGGGAAGTTTTTTTTATCAGTACAGTCGGCCTCTACCCCGAGCTGTACAGGATGTCAAGCGAGCTGTATAGGCGTCTGTCGCGGGTGTGGGCCCCGCCCCTGACCAACATCTGGTTCCCGTCCCTCGGAGCTGCCAGAGTATTGAGTGGCCTTTCCTGGAGAGGGGAGTTATACACGCCAGGGACAGCTTTCAGGTTGATTTTGGGGGCATAGAGGTCAGTGGTGTCTCAGCTAAATTCCCGCTTTTTGGGTACTTTGCTGTGCTGTTTTATCGGGTTGCCATGGTGACACGCAAAGCTTCCTGGGAACTTCCTGCGGCAAGTCGCGCAAGTACTTTGCACACCATAGAGTATAGTTCCGGGTCTGCTGGCTAGAGCGTCTTTTCTTCCGCAGGAAGCGGAAGGACGATAGGGTAGGCGGCTCTTTGTCGAAGCTAGAGGACCGGCAGGCGGCAGCAGCAACTACGGCGGCGGCGGCAGGTGAGGGAGGCGGGAGACTTAGGTGGAGACCGCGCCCGGAGGGGAGGAGTCGGGGCCGGCCCAGCGGCTGGTCTCAGCCGGGCTACACAAGGCCCCCCGGGGCCGAGTTGGTTCTTCTTCACGTCTCAGGGCCGAACCTCTTTTCTGATTGACCCCGCTTCGCGAGCAAACGCCAGCTCCGTGACGTCACAGCCCTGCCCATCCCCTCAGCTTGATGTCACCTGGAGCCCCCTCCCCGCTTCAGTTCGTATTCCCACAGTGTCCTATTCACCTGGTCCCCGGCTGAGCCCCGGCGGCACTGAACGAGAGCCTGCCAGGCTGTAAGACTTGCTGCAGGAAACTCCTTGACTTTTTTCGCTAACTCTGGGGTGTTGCGAAGCGTCATAATCACCGCCCCCGAGTCTAATCCGCCATCCCACTGCACTGTCAGTCGCTGCCCTTGCACGGCTCGCTGTTCAGAGTTCCTAATACCAACCCTAGGTCGAGCCCTGATCCCCACAGCCTCCTTCATCTTGAGGCAGGGCGCCCCTCACCCTTTGTTCACTTGAGGCTGGTTTTCAAACCCATTCTCCTAGGCTCTCCAAATTGGTTCTACCCCTTACTCTTCTTGCTGGCAACTTTTCCCCTTGACAAGTGAAGTTCAATTTGAACCCTAAGGAATTCTTGAAGTTCCCAGAGCTCTTGCCTTTTTGTCAGACTTCAGTCTTGTAACAACCACTCGCTAGTCCTCCATTCTTACCCCTTCTCCCACCCAAGTCTCTGTTTTTCTCCTGTTCAGAACCCAGCAGT
This sequence comes from Vicugna pacos, assembly GCF_048564905.1. Taxonomy (NCBI): domain Eukaryota; kingdom Metazoa; phylum Chordata; class Mammalia; order Artiodactyla; family Camelidae; genus Vicugna; species Vicugna pacos. The sequence goes on from NC_132998.1 coordinate 869,176, forward strand.
GATGTGGAGGTGGAGACCCACAGGAGCCCCGGACTTCACCTGAGCTACCTCAGGTATCGAACAATCCTGGGAGAGCTGGGTGGGAAGGGGTATCTCGTTTGATTTTTCTGTGTCTGGTGGGACTTGCAACGTGAATCAGGCTTGGGTAGGTACCATTTATTTTTCACCAGGTCATTTCCCTTTTAGTAAAAGTTTGTATCTTTTCTTTTCCCGCTGTTCTCCTTGATTGTTTCTATCATTCTGGGACTACCTCCCTTTGGGGGAAGAGGACCCCTCTTTTACAGATTCTCTCGTCTCTGATCTGGTCGGTTCATTTTAGGGTTCATTTTACCTTGAACGCAAAGTCGAAGCAATGGATTAGATGGTTGAGGGGCGATCAAGGCCAAAGAAACTGGAAAGATTCCCTTATACTCATGGGGAAACAGCATGGCGTTTTACTATTTGAACAGCAGAGGGAGCCTGAACACTGCCTAGGAAAGGCTTAGGAGGTCAGACACGTGGTAGCAGGGACTCCTAGTCTGGTTGGGGGTGGGGAGAGGGGAGGGCTAGAACCACGGCAGTGGACTGACGTTCCTGAGCCCTCTTGGGAAAGAGAAGACTTAAAAAGCTTTTATAGAGTCTATAAATAAAGAGGATCTTTATGGGGTGAGGAATGGTGTGGTTTCATGTCAGTGGGATCTTTCCATGGAAGGGTGGAAGGGGTATAGAATGGGTAAAGAAAGATCCCTTGTCCTTGTGAAGTTAACTCCTTTCTATTGCCTTGACCTCCCCAAAATGCTTTAGTCCTTTGTGGGGGCCTATAAGTGGAGAGTCTAGCTGTAGAATTCTTCCTCTGAAATGGAGGGGAGAGGCTGACCACTCTAGGGTTGAGAACGGTGGTGAGCTGGGAGAGAATACCAAAAAATGACAGGTATAGGGACTGCCCTCAAGCTGGTGATACCAGTCTCCTTACTCAGGATTTCTTGGGATCTAGAGATCTGATACTTCACAGAGCCCTCACCTGAGATCCCATGGAAGAGAGGTTCAGGGAAGTTCTGTCACCAGTATCTTATTATCCACAATCTTAATAGCTTACCAGCTTATCTTGGCCACTATTCCTAGTCTCCTCTTAGCCTATTCAGACAACGACAAACGGCAGTTTTAATTTTGCTTCCACAACTTTAATTAGGTCAGTTCAGAAGGGGAAATAAAATCCAGTGCTGTTCTTTCCCTGCACCCTCCTTGGCCTGTCATCATTAGGTGAGGTGAGGTGACTTGACCCCAGCTCCCTCCCTCCTCCATTAGCCAGGCAAGGATGAATCATTCTGACCCAGGCCAGGTGCACAGCTAGCGCCTGGGTGGGACTTCTGACAAGCCAGCCAGTCAAGGCAGAATTCTCATCCCTTGGATTCTCCATCTCCAAAGCCATTGCCCCTCTGGCCTGCCTCTTGCTGGACTGCCTCTCCTATAGTCAGGAAGAGCTTGACCTCCGTCGAGGACTCCTATTTGACACAGTTCTCCTCTTTTCTAGCAGTCACCAAGGGTGGCAAGAAAAGGAAGAGAGCCCTGAATTGGGGGGGACCAGGATGCCGGACCGGGACAGCTATGCCAACGGCACTGGGAGCAGCGGTGGAGGCCCTGGAGGCGGTGGCAGTGAGGAGGCCAGTGGGACAGGGGCAGGCAGTGGCGGGGCCAGCTCAGATGCCATCTGTAGAGACTTCCTGAGGAATGTGTGCAAGCGAGGCAAGCGCTGCCGTTATCGCCATCCAGACATGAGTGAGGTTTCCAACTTGGGGGTGAGCAAAAATGAGTTCATCTTCTGCCACGACTTCCAGAACAAGGAGTGTAGCCGCCCGAACTGTCGATTCATCCATGGCTCCAAGGAGGATGAGGATGGCTATAAAAAGACAGGAGAGCTTCCTCCTCGGCTGAGGCAGAAAGTGGCAGCCGGCCTGGGCCTTTCACCAGCTGACCTACCAAATGGCAAGGAGGAGGTCCCTATCTGCCGTGACTTTCTCAAGGGTGATTGCCAGAGAGGAGCCAAGTGCAAGTTCCGGCACCTGCAACGAGATTTTGAGTTTGATGCCCGGGGTGGAGGAGGCGCTGGTGGTGGGGGCTCAACAGGCCCAGTTCCCCCAGGACGACGTCACGATCTCTATGATATCTACGACCTCCCTGACAGGGGCTTTGAGGACCATGAGCCAGGCCCCAAGCGCCGACGAGGTGGATGCTGCCCCCCAGATGGCCCCCATTTTGAATCGTATGAATACAGCCTGGCTTCGTCCCGAGGGGTGGAGTGCAGACTGCTAGAAGAGGAGAATGCCATGCTCAGGAAGCGGGTAGAGGAGCTGAAGAAGCAGGTCAGCAACCTGCTGGCCACCAACGAGGTACTGCTGGAACAAAATGCCCAGTTCCGCAATCAGGCCAAGGTCATGACCCTCAGCTCCACTGCACCAGCGACTGAGCAGACTCTGGCCCCCACCGTGGGCACTGTCGCCACTTTTAACCATGGCATCGCCCAGACTCACACTACTCTCAGCAGCCAGGCTCTACAGCCTCGCCCCGTGTCCCAGCAAGAACTGGTGGCCCCTGCTGGAGCTCCAGCTGCTCCCCCAACTAATACTGCACCTCCTGCTGCTCCACCACCCCCACCCCCACACTTGAACCCAGAGATCACGCCACTGTCAGCTGCTCTGGCTCAAACCATTGCCCAGGGAATGGCACCCCCACCTGTCTCCATGGCTCCTGTGGCTGTATCTGTGGCTCCTGTGGCCCCTGTGGCCGTATCAATGGCCCAGCCCTTGGCAGGAATCACAATGAGCCACACCACCACTCCCATGGTGACTTACCCCATCGCTTCCCAGAGCATGCGTATCACAGCCATGCCACATTGATGGGGCTAATGGACACTCCCCTGGTATAGCCTTCCAGGGCTGGGGTCGAGGGGCCCTTACCCACCCACTCGCCTAGCCATCCCACGCCCTGTCCGAAGGGCTCACCCATGAACGAGGACAAGAAACTACAAGGAGTTTGCTTCTGAGAAGGGATTGGGTTGGTGTGTTTTCTCTCACCTCCCTTTTATGAGGGTTCTCTTGTCCATCTTCCTTCAAGCCTCACAGAGGGGGCTTGCATAGGAGCGCAGACTGAAGCCAGCAGAGGAAGGACTGATTGAGGGCTTGTGTGTCCTCTGATGGGAAGCTGGGGACATCCCTGGTCTTGTCCTCTCTTCTGCACAGCACAGGTTCCAGCACTGGCTTTGGAAGAAAAAAATACCCTGTCCAGAGGGAAAGCCAGGAAAGATGGGGAAGTGGGTGGCCAGGAGAAAAGGCCTCATAGGAGCCTTCAGACATTTGGGGGCCTAGTTGAGCTGGACAGTACAGGAGCTGCTCCTGGGCCCGTGGGAAGGCGGGGACCACAGTACTCCAGCCCAAAGACTAGGGGAGCTTTCAGTACCTGGCTTGGCCTGGCAATCCATAGGGCAGGGCCCACCATTTTCCAAAGAAATAAAAAAAAATTATTTTTAACAAGTGGAGGCAGTGAAAACTTGCTTAGATATTCTGTGTAGAAGATGGGAGCAGTAAATAGATCTCATGCCAAAATGAGATAAAGACCCTACTCTCACATAACTTGGGTAAGGTTGGATGGAAGCCAGTGAAGAAGGGTAGGACCCAGGACAAGACCAAGACCAAGACCAAGACCAAAGGCTTTGGGGAAGGCAATTCACAGCGTAAAAACATCGGAGCCACCTAGTCTAGTTTAAAAATAGTCCCATCTGTTCAGGTTTCTATCTGCATGTACTATTCCCAGGTTGCCTTAGTAACCAGGGTTCCTAGGGTCATTTAGGGGGGCAGGTACTAAGGAGGGGGCTGTGCTGGGAAATAGAATGGGATATGTATTGACAGATCTTCCCTTATTCAAACAGAGCAGGGCAGGTGGCTCTGCAATCTGAGTTGTTGATGGCAGTTACATCCCTCCCACCCCATCCTGTCCTCAGTTACCAGTGCCTTAAGCCTTCAAGGCTTGAGAGGTGCTGGGAAAAGGAGAGTTCTTCTGGGAACACCGGCCTCAGGGTTCATCCCTTTCTTCCCTCTGCCTCCACTTAGAACTACAAAGATTTTCAATCCAATTAAAAAGTAAGGCCAGGGGTCCCGGTAGCCAAACCTCAGTTCCTCCTCAGCTCATGGCTGTTGTAGGGGAAACAACTCAGGTGTCTAGTCTAATGGTCAGTGGATTTGGGGCTAGAGAAAGTGATCCTGGGGTGTTCTCTCCCCATCGTTTCGTGCTACCTCTTGTTCTCTTGTCTGGTTGATCACTCAGGTTACACCTGGGGTTGAAGATGGTGGGCTAGGTAAAGGCTAGTCATTAAGGGGGGAGGGGGGCTGAAGATTAAAAACGGGCAAATACTAAAATATTGTACACGTTGAAAAGCTTAATGTTGATTTTCTGGCACAGTTCTGGATTATTAAAAGAGATTGTTTATGAGCATTTAGACAAATGTGATCATAGATACCAATGTGAATTCGTCTTGGCCAAATTCTGACAAGCTAACTTTACTATTTTTTTTTTGCTAAGTATCTCTAAAGAGGTAGATTTGGGAAACTGTAGATGTTGTCGGTACTTTATTAATGTACTCCAGCTAGAGACCACCAGGGGTACACCTGCAGTTGAACAAATTGGATTTAATGCTCATTGCAATGATGGAGAGAACATGCCATGCAGAACCATAGTGTATCTTGCAAGAGGGTGTCAGAAAGGACTTACAGGACCTGGACTTTGCTAAAGTGACTTAGGGGAAGGTTTGAGGAAGTGGGGCTTCACTCTGGATTCAGTGCTGTCAGGGAAGCAGGGATAATTCCAAGATTGGCTATCTTTATCTTATCTAGAAAAAGGGCGGACTAAAGTGAAGCTGAAGCTGTAATAGGTAATGAAGCAGCAGTCACTCATTAGCTGGGAGAGGGGGATGTTTGCTGTTTTGTGGTTTGCACAGTTACCTTGTTTAGTGCTTAAGCACAATTTCAAAGTGGTCTTGTTTTTTGCCTCACTTCATCACAGTTACTGAGTGTCCTTGGCTAATGTTGGTGTTTTGTGAGGCTTTCTGTCCAACAGGAGAGCACCATTTCCTACCTGTGAGCCCAGGTTAGCCCCTAACAGTTCCAAACCTAGCTGTATCAGGCCAGTTCCCAGATGTCAGAGCTTCTTTCCACTTTCTCACCTGCTAAGTCACTGCAGATAAGCAAATAATGGGTTGGTTAATAGTAGCATTTGACAGAATTAAAACTGAAAATTTGTGCCTAGTAAATGTTGATTAGCACATTCATGTTAGAGAAATCTCTAGTCTCTAGTGATATCCCCAAAGGTTATGTTTTATTTTAAAAAAAAAAGTATAAAAATATGAAGAGCCCAACAGTAACACAAGGAAGTACTAAGTAATATTGAAAGTGTCTGTAACTTGGATTGACTAAATTAAGCCAAGGGGTCAATTTGGATCAATTTAGGTTGACTCTCCCCATGAAAAATTGTTTGTGCCTCTCTGAGGAACAAATGCAGAGATCTACATTAGCAGTAATTCACATGAGAACAACGTGGGACTTCCAATTGGTTACATAAAATTAAAATCTTACTCTTCATAATGTCAATAAATATTAAGAGCCTGCTCTGTTCTAGGTGCCTTTCTAGGAGCTCCATAAGGATAAGAGAACCATAGTTACACAGTGTAAATATAGCAGTTCAGCCTTGTAGGAGTGGGACCAATTCTGACGTGTGTGTTCTTCTAAACAGTTTTTAGAGAGGGCCCTTGACAAACTAGTGTGGTACCTGAAAATAACTGACAAGAAGACTGAGGGTAGACCCAGTAGATGTCTTCAAAGATTTGAAGGGCTGCCTAGTGGAGAAAAGGTCCTACCTTGTTGCATAGGAAATAAGCAGGAAGTTCTAGAAAAATAGCTAACATTTGAGTACTTTATATAAACCAAGGCACTCTGCTCAGCACTTTACATGCAGTATCTCATTGACACGATGGGTATTATTAATCTACCCAGTTTGCAGAGGAGCAGGCAGGCTTAAAGAGGGTAATCAACCCAGGATTCTGCAATTAGTAAGAAATGGAGCCAGGAATCTGTTTAGGCAGACTTGGCATAAGATAGTTCTAATGATAACAGCCATCCAACAAGGGGACCACTATGCAGTAACTTGCTAGGAATAATACAGAGGAAGTTTCCTCAAAGCCTGTTGACACTTCCATTTTAGAGTAGGCTGGGACCAGATTACAACATCCCACCCTCTGCCTCCCCTGAGAGGCAATTGTAGTTTACATATAAATGCAGATTGCAAACCCGGGAAGTCTCAGTACTCTCCTCACTTAAGACACTTCCTCTATCAAATGGCCATCTTTTTTTTATTGTTACCCACTTACTGCTTATCACCACCAGGTGGCACCTGGGCAGCAGAATTGTCAATGCGCGGGGACCCACCCTGTTTACTTGTTCTGGTGCCTGCAATGCAGCTGCTGATTCTGTGGCTCCTGGGTCCCAGATGGGAAGAGACCTTCCTGGGGATGAGTTTTTGTCCTCCATATACCATCTTCAGTACGAGGGTCTGATGACTTAGATAGGATGAAAAATGTAAAGTTTGGAAAGGAACCTCTATAGATCGCCCTCTCCATCCTCCAGCCTAAGGGATTCCTTCCCCCTATTCCAGTGCTTGGCAAATTTCAGTTTAATGAGAAGTTTCTCTCTAAGGAGGTTCATCCAGTTTCCTGCCATAGTTCTTCATCAGTTGGTAAGTAGATCCCTCTTACATCCTCCAAAGAAGCAGTTTAGATAGTGTTATCTTCAGGGAAGTAGAGAAAAAGAAGTGAGAAATTTTAAGATTAAGGGAGGAAGGCTGGGCAGGGACATGTTTTAAGCAGCTTTGATGAAACACAGCCTGATGAAATCTGTCCTGCAGAGCCAGATAAAATTTAACAGCTGCAGATCTAGTCTCTTTCGAACAATCGATCCTAGTTCCCCTGCTGCATCAAACAGAATAACACAACGAGCCCCACATATACTGCATTAAAAGGTAATCATCTTATCACCAACCCTTCCCTCCTGGGCTTTCAATCAGTCCACTTTCTAAGTCCCTAGACAACATTCCACCAGTTAACTTAGTCATCATCAATGAACCCTGCATTTTTCCGTTCGTAAACCTACGCAGTGCAATGTAGAACTGCATTAGTTCTACATCTGACAGTATTCTAAACCTTCCTTATAACTCAGGCAAATGAGAAATAGAATCGTCTCATTACTTTTGATTTCTCATTTTCGTGTCCTAGCAGTTCCTCGGGGTCAGGAAATTCTAGGAAAATGTAATCATTTCTGCTGCAGCTGATCCCCCTCCCCACTTTGGAGCCAATTTAGTTTTAATCTGTCCTTTAACTCTTGGAGACAGAATGGAATAACCTGGAGATTTCTAAAGAGAAATAAAGCCTCACTTCCTATTCACTCCGCCTTTTTTTCCCCTCTTCCCTGAAGGCTGGATAATCTCAACTCTAATTCTCAGATTCTCCCGTTTTCTGTAGTGTCTGTCTTTACAGCGCATAGACAAGGTATAAGACTGGGGAACAGGACAAACAAGGTCAGTCATTGAACACTTTAATTCCAAATAGGGTAATTTCTTTCCTTGTGTAAGGAGACCCAGGGGAAAAAGTATGAAAGCTAGGGAAAGTTAACAAATGAGCATGTAGGAATCCCAGACTAAATCCTGCCAAACTGTCTGAATGGAGTGAAAGGAAATCCTGATCCTCCACAACTCAACTTCACAACCCCAGCTTGCTCTAAAACCGAGTAATTCGCGACGCGGCTCTGCATGACGTCATACCACAGGCACTCCAATCCCACGTGGGGGAACTCCTGGTCCCACCTCTCCTCTTTAAGTGGTACGCTACGCCTCCTTCTCTTTCTGCCTAATCACAGGCTGCACTTTTAGCCTTTTTACTCCTTTTCCCGCCATCCCAGACCGCCCATCTTGACACTCTGGTCCAATCAGGAAGGTCCTGCCTTTCCGGAGCCCTCTCCCGCTCCCCGCGGAAGGGGGCGGGGTTTCGAGCTTTTGACTCCACCTTGGTCTCTGCGGCGCGGGCCAACCCGAGTCGTCAGGGAAGAGGGCGTGGCTTGAAGTTCCCTCCCCCATTCTGGGATTTTTGGTTTGTAGAGGGGAGCTGGTCGCAAGACTAGGCAACCGCTAGCTGGTCTCTGGGTCGGGTGGGTCCTCCCAGAGGTGGCACCATGGAGCGCTCTCTTGGAGACGACTCCAGCCCTAGCCCCGTGGACCAGCCCTCTACTCCCTCCGACCCCCCTGACCTGTCCCCCACTGCAAACACAAAGCCGGAGCAGAGTTCTGGGAACCAACCTGCCGGCCCAGGCGCGGCGGGTGAGGCCCTGGCGGTGCTGACTTCGTTTGGGCGGAGGTTGCTGGTGCTGGTGCCGGTGTACCTGGCCGGCGCAATGGGACTCAGCGTGGGTTTCGTGCTCCTCGGCCTCGCCCTCTACCTGGGCTGGCGCCGGGTCCGCGAGGAGAAAGAACGGAGCCTTCGAGTAGCGCGGCAGCTGCTGGACGATGAGGAGCGGCTCACGGCAAAAACTCTTTACATGAGCCATCGAGAGCTACCTGCCTGGGTAAGCGACCCCCCTCAATCCTCAGTGCAGCATAGCCCACTTCTAGCCCTCCAGTAGAAGGGCTCTCCCTCCCTGTCCCTAAAGTCAGCTCCTCACCTTGGGACGATGGACCCCAGACTTTCCCCTCCCGCCTCGCTAGCCTCCTGCCTGCTGGAACGCGCCTCTCTTGGGACCGACTATTCCCCTCCCCTCGCCGCCCCACCTCCGCCTTCCGCACGCCCAGATCCCGGTTCTTCAGCAAAATCAGGACTTTTTCCTATACGCTTGGGCAAGAGCAGTAATAACATCTGAGGAGCCCGTCTCAGCAGTGGCTCTTCCTCCAAGCTGCTCGAATGCCCCTCCTCGTTCCTGGTGCCACTCACGCCGTTGCTGCTGCTGGGCATCCCCGTTCCCGCTCAGAGGGTTCCCTCGTCTTTCCTGTCCTCCCAAGGACTTTTAAAAAATTTCTTAAGGCCGTAAGGTTCTTCCTTTTCCCGCTCTTATCCTTGGGTACCCCTGGGACCCAGCTCCGGGAGCAGCCGAGCCCCTGCACCTGGACGGACCCTCCGGCCCTCGTCTTCCAGCCTCAGGCAGCGGGGCCGCAGCGCAGCGGAGGCGGCTGCTGGACAAAGGGCGGGGGTGCTGGGGGGAGGGCAGTGCGGCTGCTGCAGTGCCCGCTGCCCACACTCCACCGCCCCTGGCCGGCCCCACCCTTTTCCGGACTGTGGGCCGCGCTTTCACGGTTGGGGCCAGGACCCTATTACTACGCCCCTCTCCTCTATTGAGGGGCCAGAATGGCTTCTCTTAGGCCTTGCAGAGGCAGAGCCCGTTACCCAGCCCCTCCCTTCCTGCTCCTCCCAGCAGAGGTGCCCGTCGAGGGAGAATCAAAGCTGACACAAGGCAGACACGGCCTTGCTACCCAGATCCTGGACTGGGGTGGAGAAAGGGGGAGAAATGGCCCCAGGAGACTTATAGCCCAGGCAGCAACTGCCTCTGTTCCTCCTACTCCTCATCATGGAAATTAATCTTTCTCCTAAGGCAACTCCTCCTCCGCCCAATACAAAGCACAGGTGTCCTTCCTTCCTGTAAAAGGAGTCACATTGACAAAAAAGAAAACAGCAGCCTGGGCCTAAATAACTCCTCTGGCCCCTCCCTAACTCAGGAGCCGCTTCCCTCTTCACTTTCTTGGTATAGAAGTCCCAGTCTGAGGGTTAGAGGGAAGGCTGGTAAAAGGAACCCGGACTAATCCAGTCCCAGGATTTCCTCCTCAAACTCTGACTTGTCAGGACCTCCCCCTCCAGAAAGAATGTGCCCTTCTCTTCCCTCCTCCTCTCTGCCCCAGCAGCTGTCAGTTCACCTCCCTGAGCTATCCACAAAGCAACATGGTGTGGCCTGCACCCTGGAAGCTCCCTTTGTCAGAGACCTCAGTGCCCCCAAACAATATGGAGGAATGAATCTTAGGACACCCCAGCCCCTACCCCCAACCCCTGGGTGTGAGGAGGCTCTGTCGCACTTAGGTTTCCTCTGAGGGCATCCCACCCGGCACCTTAGTAGGGCCCAGGAGCAGGGGTGTGCTCCTCACTGTCTGCTTCCTCCACCTCCAGGTCAGCTTCCCAGATGTGGAAAAGGCTGAGTGGCTAAACAAGGTGAGGGTTGATTGTCTTGATTTTTTTTTCATGAGGGGGAATGGGGTTCGTTTCTCTTGCCAGGCCCTGCCATACTTCACTTCTAGCCCCAGCCTAGTCCCCAGTCCTCCCTGTGGGGAGGATTCTGAAGGCACTTGCCTTAGAGGGCCAGCTCTGTGATCAGCTCCCTTTCCTCCCAGATTGTGGCCCAGGTCTGGCCCTTCCTGGGCCAGTATATGGAGAAACTTTTGGCTGAAACTGTGGCGCCGGCTGTTCGAGGATCTAACCCTCACCTGCAGACATTTACATTCACACGAGTGGAACTGGGTGAAAAAGTACGTATGTAGGAGGGAAAGTAATGGAAGAGAGGAGATGGGACAGGGGAGGTGGGTGGCCCAAAGGAGGCTGAGGTATTCCTCCCTTTCCATCCCCTCTCAAGAATTCATCTCTCTCCAGCCACTGCGCATCCTAGGAGTCAAGGTTCACCCTGGTCAGAGAAAAGAGCAGATCCTGATGGACTTGAACGTCAGGTAATGCCACTCACCACTCTTCCCGCTTTCCCTTCCTGGTCACTCTACTTCACTTCCTGGACCCCCACTACAACCTTGTACTAACCCGCTCTGTTCTCTTCCTCATCAACCCCCAGCTATGTAGGTGATGTACAGATTGATGTGGAAGTGAAGAAATATTTCTGCAAAGCAGGAGTCAAGGGCATGCAGGTGGGGCAGATGTCAGGAGCCTCCAAGGGAAGCCTTTGCCCTAAGTTTCCTCAGGTGTAGGGAAGTGGGAGGTTGGGAAAACCCAGGCTGGGGAGGTTTGTGGGAGAATGAAGGCCTCTTCTGAGGAAAGGCTTTGCTTTTCTCTTCCTGGCCCAGCTACATGGTGTCTTGCGGGTGATTCTTGAGCCACTTATTGGGGACCTTCCTATCGTGGGGGCTGTGTCGATGTTCTTTATCCGACGCCCGGTAAGGGAAAACATTGAGGAGGGGTAGATGAGTGAGGAAACAGAGGACTGGGAGGGGGAGGGTGGCCAGCTATGGGGGAGGGAATTGACAAGCAGGCTGAGGGGTCTGGTACTTGTTGGATGGGGTGACCATGCCACCATATGCTCTGTCCTGATTCCCTTGCTCTGTGCTTCCAGACCTTAGATATCAACTGGACAGGGATGACCAACCTGCTGGATATCCCAGGACTCAGGTATCAAGGACTTACTGAGCACCTGCTAAGTATTCCAGCCGTGGCTTGGGGGATTAATGAATACGGAGCAGTAAAAGCTGAAGCCAGTGTCCTCCAGGAGCCTTGACCCTAGTTGGGGACATCAGACAAATACCCATGAAAAGTTGCATACTGTAATTTTTTTTCTGTGGGAGGACTGTGCATTTTGGTAGAGGATGAAGAAGGCTACAGACTCCTCAGCAGGGGCAAAAGGAGAAAGACGAACTGGGAGGGTAGTGAGGGAGGGACAGAGCAGTAGGTGGGAAATCAGGGTAGAAGCGTAGCAAAAAGGTGTATTGAAGCAAGGACTTCCCTCTAGCTTTACATCTCTTGATTGTGGGCAACAGTTGGGGGTGGGGAGATATGGGAAGCTGGGGCCACACTCACCTTCTTTTCTCCTCCCTCATTCAGCTCCCTCTCTGACAACATGATCATGGATTCCATCGCTGCCTTCCTTGTGTTGCCCAATCGATTACTGGTGCCCCTTGTGCCTGACCTTCAGGATGTAGCCCAGTTGCGTTCCCCTCTTCCCAGGGTATGGCCTCTCCCCTATTAGACAGATCCTTCTCTCAGGAACCCTGTGCTGGATCTTTAATTTCTCACAATCTGATTCCTGCCCTCAGGGCATTATTCGGATTCACCTGCTGGCTGCACGAGGGCTGAGCTCTAAGGACAAATATGTAAAGGGCCTGATTGAGGGCAAGTCGGACCCGTATGCACTTGTGCGAGTGGGCACCCAGGCATTCTGCAGTCGTGTCATCAATGAGGAACTTAACCCCCAGTGGGGAGAGACTTACGAGGTGGGAGAACCAAGGAAAGGGGCTATGTCAGATTGGGAGGCTCTGGGAGGTTTTGAGAGAAGATGCTGATGGGATGATTCTCACACTTGCAGACCCTTATCCCTCTGTGTCCTTCAGGTGATGGTACATGAGGTCCCAGGACAGGAGATTGAGGTGGAGGTGTTTGACAAGGATCCAGACAAAGATGACTTTCTGGGCAGGTGAGACTCTGCCTGTGCTGGGTGGCCCCAAGGCCAACAAGTTCCCAGAGGGAATTATAATCCTTTTCCAAGTTTGAGAATCATGTGTCATTTTCCTTCCCAACCTTCCCACCCCTCATCCCCACCACACACACACATGCACACATACATAAATGCCTCCTGAGTCTTCGGAAGGGAGTCTGAGATCTGCCAGCTATTTCTGGGTGGGTGAGTGGAGGGCCAATGAACGACATGCTGCTAATTACAACACTCCCCTCTTTTCCCTTTCACTGCCATCATCACCACCACCACCACCACCCCTAGAATGAAGCTGGATGTGGGGAAGGTATTGCAGGCTGGAGTAATGGACGAAGTAAGTTGAGAGAAGAGGAAGGTGGAGGGTGGTGTCACCCATTGGGTAGACAATGGTTGCTACATTGGCGGGGAAGAGGTTGGGTGGGTATCTGATCTCTACTATACTTCTTCTGTAGTGTATACTATACTCACTTCTTCCTCTCCCTCTCCCTCCAGTGGTTCCCTCTACAAGGTGGGCAAGGCCAAGTTCACTTAAGGCTAGAATGGCTTTCACTCTTGCCAGATGCAGAAAAACTGGAGCAGGTAACTAACAAGTACAACAGGAACCTAGTAGGGGAGAAACAGGTAGTTAGTATGGCGGCCTGAGGGGGTGGAGGTCTGACTGCTACCCGCCCCCACCAGGTTCTGCAGTGGAACCGCGGAGTCTCCTCCCGACCAGAGCCCCCATCAGCTGCCATCTTAGTTGTCTATCTGGATCGGGCCCAGGATCTTCCTGTGAGTGTGGCTTCTGAGGGCATTCCCACACCCTCGCCCCTTGCCCCTGCTCCAGAAGCAACAGCATGTGACACAAGGGTTCCAAGAAGGGGATCAGAGCCACCTCAGGGAAAAGATTCTGATGAGAGCCCACCTTCCTTCACTGAAACAAAAACAACCAAGATGGTGACTTCTGAATTGTATCCCCCACAGCTGAAAAAGGGGAACAAGGAGCCCAACCCCATGGTACAGCTGTCAGTTCAGGATGTGACCCAGGAAAGCAAGGTGAGGGCCAGGACAAGGACATCACTGTGGGAGGTGTCATACGTGTGTGGGGCCAGAAGGAGGGAGGACTGTTCTTGGGATGAAGTCTTCCCTTTAGAATGCCTGTAAGGGCAGGGGTTTTCTAGAGAAGCAGGAATGGTACCGTGCCGTGTACCTTTGACCCCATCCTGCACATCTCCAGTCTGTCTATAGCACCAACTCTCCGGTGTGGGAGGAAGCCTTCCGATTCTTCCTGCAAGACCCTCGAAGCCAGGAGCTCGATGTGCAGGTAAGAGAATCACCTATCAGCCCCTCCTGGATTCCCTACTCTGTCTTTCAGATCAGCACCATTTCTTCTCTCCATCTTCTCCTCTGATCTCTATTTTCAGTCCATCTACCTAGACTCTCCACCTCCTCCACTCTCCATGGTTCCTCACCCTTCTCTCTAGAATCATTATGATAATTGAGAATTTCACACTGAAAATAGTGATTTTTGTAGTATGTAAATTATAGCTCAATACAATTATTTTTTAAAAGAGAAGAACATAATGAGCACCTGCAGACACCTAGCACTCTTAAGGTCATAGAGCATGAAACATGGTATCTGCCTTCATGAAGCTTACTGGCTAGTTTCATAGACACAAACATATATAAAATCATCTAAGTATGATTCAACATTAACCAGTGGGTGTGAAATACCCATAGTATGGTGCTAAGGATGGCCAGAGAAAGGTACAGAGGGTGGAGAAAGTAGATTTTGTGAAGGAAGCAGGATTTTCAGTGGGCCTTGAAGTATCAGTAGGGTTTAAATAGGCAGAGAGGAGCAGAATGAGAACTTTCCAGGTAATGGGACCACAAAGAGCAAAGGAGGGACCATGGAGTGGGCAGAGGACTGTAAAAGGAGCAAAAGTTTTGTCTTTGGCACAGAGGGAATAAAGCTGCAGCCATGTTATTGTTTTTTGAGTCCGCCTCCCTCTTCCCTAATCTCTTACTCCATCCCCTTCTCCTGGGCCTATAGGTGAAGGATGACTCCAGGGCCCTGACTTTAGGGGCACTGACCCTGCCTCTGCCTCGTCTGCTGACTGCTCCTGAGCTCACTCTGGACCAGTGGTTCCAGCTCAGCAGCTCTGGCCCAAACTCCCGGCTCTACATGAAACTGGTGATGAGGGTATGGAGATGGGGAAAGTGCTGTGGGTAGGGAAGGGCCTTGTGGATTCCTTGGTATTAAGAGTAGGGAAAGGGCATCCCCTAAGATTAAATGAGCTAGTGTATGTGGAAGCATCTAGCAGGAACACAAAAAATGTTGATCTCACTGGAGGAAGAGATGGTTGAGTAGAGTGAGTGAGTAGGGAACCCTCTAGAGATATGCACAGCCCAGGCAGGGACCTGTTTACCCAGGCAGAGCCCCCCCTCTGTCCCCTAGCCCCCGACACCTTGCCTGCCTGAGCCTAAATGCACTGCTTTGACTCGACAATCACAGTCACTCCCCTTCCCAGCTCCTGTACTTGGATTCATCCGAAGTGCGCTTCCCTGCTGTGCCTGGTACTCCTGGGGCTTGGGACCTGGACAGTGAGGACCCCCAGACAGGCAGCAGTGTGGATGCCCCACCTCGACCCTATCAAACTACTCCTGACAGTAATTTTGGGACAGAGGTGAGTCACTATCTGGAAGGAACTAGAACTCTGTATGTGCAAAGCCTATTTCAGGGCTGGGTCTGACAGGTTCCTCCCTTTGACATCTGATGCCCCCATCTGTCCCTTTTGCAGAATGTGCTTCGGATTCATGTATTAGAGGCCCAGGACCTGATTGCCAAAGACCGTTTCTTGGGAGGATTGGTGAAGGGCAAGTCAGACCCTTATGTCAAACTAAAGCTGGCAGGACGAAGCTTCCGGAGTCGTGTTGTTCGGGAAGATCTCAACCCCCACTGGAATGAGGTCTTTGAGGTCAGAACTGAGTGGCTAGGACTCCTCCCAGCCCTGCCCCCTTCTTCCCCCAGTTCTGACAGTGGTCCAGAAAACCTCTGCAGTCAGCTGATGGGCAGGGGTGGGGGTGTGGTCTCGTCATTTGGAGAAGAAAAGGAAAGGATTCCCTTACATCCCCACTGTTTTCTCCCACTAGGTGATCGTCACATCAATTCCAGGCCAAGAGCTAGAGGTTGAGGTTTTCGACAAGGACCTGGACAAGGATGACTTTCTGGGCAGGTGAGAGGGTAGGAGGCTGGGGGGAACATGGGCTGGGCCTCTGTAGGCCATGGAAGTTTGGCCTCCTGGAGACAAGAGACTGGCTTTGACCATAGACTTGAATCTTTCTCCTTTACAGGTGTAAAGTGAGTCTTACCACAGTCCTAAACAGTGGCTTCCTTGATGAAGTGAGTATGGAATTAGAATCAACCATCCCTCCTGAACTTGACACATCTCATTCTCATAGTCCCTGTCTCCGCACCCCCAAGTCTTAACCCTACCTAATTCCACAGTGGCTGACCTTGGAGGATGTCCCATCTGGCCGCCTACATTTGCGTCTGGAGCGTCTGACCCCTCGTCCCACTGCTGCTGAGTTAGAGGAGGTAAGGAAAGATGCTGGAGGAAGGAAGGGACCACAGATGGGTCAAGGTAAACTCTTCCATCAGCTTTCAAGGCATATGCCAGGCCCCAGGGTGTCAGTGACCACTCCCCAGCCCCTGTGTGTCCTCCCCCAGGTGCTGCAGGTGAACAGTTTGATCCAGACTCAGAAGAGTGCAGAACTGGCAGCAGCCCTGCTGTCTGTCTACCTGGAGCGGGCTGAGGACCTGCCGGTGAGATCTGCTCCCCACACCCCATAGCTCTCTGGCCCCTCTACCTCCCTCAGGTTTGGATGCTCCTGGTGTATTTGGAATAGTAAATTCCAAATTCCTCTCTCCCAGGTGGGAAGAATTGTCTGTCCAAGAACAGGAGGGTGGTGGCTGTCAAGTGATAATGGGGACATAGGCCACTGGCTGTGGATGTAGTTTGTGAGGGGAGGTGGGGATCCACTGGTCCAAATTTAAGACTAATATTCTCTTTCCAGCTCCGGAAAGGTACCAAGCCTCCCAGCCCTTATGCTACTCTTGCTGTAGGAGATACTTCCCATAAAACTAAGGTATTAGGAAATGCTGCAGGACTAGGGATGGGAGGGACGAGAGGAGTAGAGAGTGTCAACCACTGATCATCACCCCCCATCTCCACCAGACTGTTTCCCAAACGTCAGCCCCTATCTGGGATGAGAGTGCCTCCTTTCTCATCAGGAAACCAAACACTGAGAGCCTGGAGTTGCAGGTACTGTAACTTCATTCTGCAAACATTTTGCAGATTGCTGCCATGGGTCAGGCACTGAAGCAGGCACAGGGCATTCAGAGATAAAAAGTATAGTTCTTATCTTTTTGGAACTCACACTCTCTTGGGAGAAAAATGACCAGAGAATTCTTCCAGACAGATAATAACCACTCAGGTAAAAGGCAACGTGAGGAAAAAAGGAGAGGTTCTAGCTCAGACTAGGGAAAAGGTGAGGTGGGTGCTAAGAAAGACATCCTTAGCTTAAAGGTAGATAGGCCCTGACAGGAAAACTCTTCAGGCTGAGAAGGAAATGGAGGAGAAAGAAGGCAAATTATAGATTAGAGAGGCAGGCAGAAGTGAGCTCACAGGAGCTCTTAAAAAACATGCTAAGAATTTGGATTCTACCCTAAAGGCATAGGGAACACCGAAAGGAATGGAGGGTGGCATATCCAGATGTTCATTTTAGAAAGATCTTGCTGACACCAGGGTGAAAGATGGACTAGAGGAAGGCAACACTGGAGGCAGGCAGATGAGTTAAGAGACTATTAGATTTACCTGAAGCAAGAATTGACAAAGGCCAGATGTATTTAGTGGTTATTTTGACATGGAAGGGGAGAAGGCAGAAGGAACAGCCTAGGTGCTAACTCCCAGGTTTAGCATGGGTGGGGTGGCTGGACAGATAAAGGTACTGCTGCCGACAGAGGGAATGCACAGGGCAGGAGTTAGCATCTGAGATCTCTTGAGGGCCATCCAAGGGGAGACAGCCATCTCGATGGTAGATCTATGGCCCATCACAATATTCTTCCCTCTCCCTCTTGTTTGAGCATCGTGAGCAAGCAGCAGGGAGCAACTGTAGTCATGAGGGTGAGCAAGATCCCTCAGGGCGTGTGTAGAGTGAAAAGAGGACAAAAGGATGGACAATGAAACAATGAAAGGACAGATGGGGGAAGAAGAGCCCTTCAGAGGGCCATGGCGGTAGGATGCTCACCAGCAGAGAGTGGGTTACAGAAGCCAAAAGAAGTGTGTTTCAAGAGACAGGAAGTGGTCAAATGTTGCCGAGTGTTAAAATTCATCATCTTGCATAGCAGGGCATCAGTATGTACTAAAGTCAGCAAATTATGAAATAGAGATGTAGGCAGATTAGTTAGAACTGTTAGAACGAAGAAGCAGGAAGGGCTTAAAGGTCATTACATCTGGAGTATGGACGTGGGGGTAGGATGGGCAGAAACATTTAATTCCGTTTTTACTGTCCTCCGCCCTGTGCAGGTATTGCTGGCATCATCTGTGAAAGCTTAGGAAGCAAATAGCACAGCCTGCTCTGGTTAAGACAGGAAAGTAGGGAAGTGGGACCAGAATGGGCGTCTCTCACAACCACCCAAGCCTCCAAGCGTTTGGACCTGGGATGCCAGAACTAAATCACTTCTCTTTTTTTTTTAACGTGATTTTTTTTCTTTTGCTTTTTTTTGGTGGGGGGTGGTAATTAGATTTATATATTTTTAGAGTAGGTACTAGGGATTGAACCCAGAACCTCCTGCAATGCTAAGCATGTGCTCTACCACTTGAGCTATATCTTCCCCCTGAATCACTTCTCTCTTGATCACAGTCCTGTTGCTCCGCAGGTTCGGGGCGAGGGGACTGGCACACTGGGTTCGTTATCCCTGCCCCTCTCCGAGCTCCTCGTGGCTGACCGGCTCTGCCTGGACCACTGGTTTACACTCAGCAATGGTCAAGGGCAAGTGCTACTGAGAGCACAGCTGGGGGTGAGCGCCAGGACATGTGGGCAGGGGGAGGGAGGGCAGGAGCAGAGGGCCATGTCCTCCTAGCCCGGGGGGAGCAGGACACTGTGCAGCTCACGGCATTCTTGCCCGCCTAGATCCTGGTGTCCCAGCACTCGGGGGTGGAAGCTCACAGCCACAGCTACAGCCACAGCTCCTCCTCTCTGAGTGAAGAACTAGAGCTCGGGAAGGGACTCCCACACATTACCTCCTCAGCCCCAGAGCTCCGGCAACGCCTAACGCACGGTGACAGGTAAAGCTCTGGGACAGAAAGATGGGACGGTCAAGGAACTAAAGGATAAGTTACAGGCTCCCGAGGCACCACCTCTCCCAGGCCCATCTCCATCTCTCCACAGTCCCCTTGAGGCTCCAGCCGGGCCTCTGGGCCAGGTGAGACTGACGGTTTGGTACTACAGTGAAGAACGAAAGCTGGTCAGCATCGTTCATGGGTGCCGGTGAGACTCTATCCGTCCCAGACTCGTTTCTCCCCATCCCTCCCCCGAGGCTCCCTCATCACCGCCTTCCTCCTGTTCCAGGGCCCTTCGACAAAATGGACGGGACCCTCCTGACCCCTATGTGTCACTGTTGCTACTGCCAGACAAGAACCGGGGCACCAAGAGGAAGACCTCACAGAAGAAGAGGACCCTAAATCCTGAATTCAATGAGCGGTAAGTCAGTGGGCATTCAGGTGGGGAGACAGCAGGCTCGGGAAGGACCCTGCCCCTGACACCCAGTCCCTCCCCAGGTTTGAGTGGGAGCTGTCCCTGGATGAGGCTCTCCGGCGAAAGCTGGATGTCTCTGTGAAGTCTAGTTCCTCCTTCATGTCACGAGAACGTGAGCTGCTGGGGAAGGTAAGAGGGCAGGGGTGAGCAGGGTGAAGAGGAGTGTTAGAGGCTGCCAGTGCCAAGGCTTGCAGTCCTTATTGGGAGGAATCGCCCTGGTGACACTACTCTACCAGTGACCCAGTTACCTCGCCACTGATTTGGGACCAGGAGTATGTGAGGATGGTCTTTGGATGTATCAAAAGTAACATCTCACCCCAACTATCCTCCAACACAGGTGCAGTTGGACCTTGCTGAGATAGACCTCTCCCAGGGTGCAGCCCAGTGGTGAGTATCTGGTGAGCTGGGGATGGGCCTGGATCTTTGAGGAGACATCCCGGTCACAGGGGGAGAAAAGGATGTAATCTGAGCTGAGAACCATGATCTTCTGAAGTACAAGAGCCCCAGATCCTGTCTCATTTATAAGAGGACACAAAAGTCATCTTTCTACCCGAGCTGCCTCTGCTTGTTCCTGCAGGTATGACCTCATGGATGACAAGGGCAGCTCCTAGGACCCGGGGATTCCCAGCCTGACTGCTGTCTCCTTGCCTCGTCTCTTGCTGCATCACCACCTCAATGTGATGTGCCTAAAGCCTGGGGCCAGCGGGCAGAGCCTGCGCCTCCCAGCCCTCTCACCTCCAGGCCCATGCTCGGGCCTTTGCCTGACCAAAGAGGACCGTACGTTACCCTTTGCTGCACGGCCTTTATCCTTCTGGGGTCCTAGGACAGGGACCTGAGCTGGCTGTCTCCTGCTCTGCCTGCACATCCTTCTCCTTTTCTCCCAGCTCCTCAGGGCCTTGTGTCTGTGCCTGGCCACTGGCAGCACTAGCAGTGGCATTAGCTTATGCCACATATAGCTTTTGGAAAGTTCTTTTTTCTTAAATTGGACAGTCACCTTCTTCCCTACCATAAGCAGTCAGGGAGGGTGGAAAGGCTAACCACTCAAGCTGAGAGCCTCTTGGATGACTGTATGTGGCAAATGTACAGCAACCTAGACCCTGTGTCCAGTTCTGTACCTACTCTCCTCAATCCTGTCCTGAAAATTACACCTGCTATGTTGACTGGGGCCAGCCAGTCTCTTGATTCACTCTGGGAATTGGGAACACCTGGATTCCATCCACGCCTTCAGGTAGCCAGTATCAGTCTTGGCGCCTCTAGCTGGTGCTGTGCAGAGGGCTTTGGAGGACTCAGGACAGCAGGGCCAATTTTTATCCAGGTGCCTAGGCTATTAACTCACTGACTAGAACCGAATCTCTTAGCTTTGTACCAACTCTGCCAATCCACTGTTATCTTACATTAAATGTTATACTCAAATCAGCTGTGGCTCTTTTCCTTAAGAACAGGGACTCCAGCCTACCCATCAGATATTTATTCCAAGTGTCAAAAGCCTTTATTCAATTCACAAATGTCAGTTTGTTTATATTTTTAACAACTAGATGATCAGATTATTAAAAAGGCTGATTTAAGCAAACGATCCCACGTCTTAGAACCTTCACCACAAGTTGTCCTTGTAATTACTCTCAGAGTCTTGGTAGGCATCCAAACTGGTCCTTTCCCTTTGAGATTCCTTTCCTATCAAGTCAGCACGTACCTTCTCTAAAGATTTTACATTCTGGCTCCTTAGAATAACTCTAACTTGGTGGATCACAACCTCTGGTTCCACCGGAGCTTCTCCGGGATCGTTTAGAGCCAGCCTGCGGTGCAGCTTCTTCACTGACTTGTTGCCCCGTGAGAGGGGAAAGCAGTGAGGCAGGCGCAGGCGGATGAGCGCCATGCAGCTGGGACTGTGTCAGTTTCGATAGTGGTCGGAACCCCCTGTATTTGCCCCCAAGACTGTTGGTTCCGTTGAGGGTGGTCAAGGGACCTATGTGAATTAGCTACTGTTTTGTTTCTGGTGAGATTCATTCCCGGTCACCGTGACAAAGTCTTACCCATCCACCTGTCTGCTGACCATTATCATCCTGTGGGCTTCCCAGGGAAAGGATTCCTAGCCCTGGTGAACTTGGAAGCTCTGGGCCCACCTGATGGGCAGCTACATGAGAAATATTTATACCCATTCAGATCTCTCACCCTGAACCCTGCTCCTTTTGGGACCCTTCCTGGAATGCAAGTATAGAAGCTGTGCCTCCTCCCTTCTAACTGCCACGTGAAAGGAGGAGTGAATTCCTGAAAACCAGGTCCCTGGAATAGGAACTTGGAGATTTTGTAACTGCCTCGGGGGGCTTTATCGTCTTCTCTGGAAGAATATAAACAGGCTGCTGTCCACTGGGAGGAAAGGAGAGGCTCAAGGGAAAGAACTAAACTCAGCTCCACAAGGAGTTGTCAAATCTACCCAATTAGCAAAAGCTGAATTTAAACTCTATGCCATCAACTAACTGAGCTCCTTTTTTCCCACCAGTAATTCCTTCATACTCACTGCTAGTTCTTTTGCCCTATTTGCTCCTCATCAACTTAAGGGCCTTGGCCATGAGCAAGAAGTTTCTGTTGCCCTTCCCCAGACCCACAGAATTAAGGGCTGAAAACCCCAAAACACACGGCAGAGGAGCTCATATTTCTAAGGTCTCTCATCTTATTATTCAACACTGGGCACGTGGCCCAAGGCCTGCTGTTCTAGCTGGCCTCAGATAATACAACCAGGGATCTTGCAATGTGTGATTTTAAGAAGCACTCTTGACCTAATTCATCACTTCCAAGTAATTACATTTCCAGAAAGCTAAAGGACATGGCACAAATTCTCCCATCCCAAAAAGGTCCCTACTCTTTTGCAACCTTTTCAAATTCAGGATACATAAGGGAAGAGGTATTGATCTACATATTAAATATAAGGCAAGACACAATTCAGTACATTGTTGTGCTTATACATACAAAGATGAGGCAAATTAAGGGTCATTAATCATAGGAATTAAACATTAATGCATGTCTCAAAACAGCTGACCTCTGACACTGACACATGATGCCTACTTCTTCCAGAGAAAGGCAGAGTTAACTGCACATGGATACACTGTCACTGATGTTTGCAAATACTGCCTTCCTGGAATGTGACTATTGGCCCAAACAATGTGTTGCAGTTAACTGGGCGTGGCAACAGATGTCTACCCAACGGCCATTTGCCCCTCTTCCCTACATACAGAACCCTAGAACATTCCTGGTGGTAGTGTGCCAGCCCCAAGGGATTAATCACAATCCTCTTTTTTGGAAACTCACTTCCCCAGCCTCCGCTGCAACTCAGAATGGCTCTGTGACCCAGCTCTGGTCAGTAAGATGTAAGAGGAAGTCATCTGGGGATGGAGCGTCAACAGAAGAAAACCCTGGTTGCCCCCTTCTTTTACCACTTGAGTCATTAGTGAGAAGATGTGATGCCTGGAGCTGTAGCAGCTTTCTTTAAGGCCTTGAAGTCACTAACACAATGAGCAAAAGCTAACATGATTATAGGAATATGTATTTTATAAATTAGGGTCATATTATAACCTGCTTTTTTCACTTAACACATAATAAGAATTTTTATACTTCATTGTTTTTTGAAAATATAATTTATAATGGTGATAATGTGTACAATTCCATAGAATGACTGCACGATAGTTTAACTGATTATTGTCAGAAATGAAGGTACAGGGGGAGGTACAGCTGAGTGGTAGAGTGCATGCTTAGCATGCACAAGGTCATGAGTTCGATCTCCAGTACCTCCAGTTAAATAAAACAATAAAAATAAATAAATAAATAAACCTAACTACCTCCCCCCCAACAAAACAAAACAAAGAAATGAAGGTAGTTCTCACTGTGCTATTCACTGTGGGAACATAAAAATATTTATACACACTAAAAGGATTTCCTTAGCATACATAGAATTGGTGGGTCAATTTCTGTACAGTAACAATTTTTAATAAATTCTTCCAAACTGCATTGTAAAGAAATTATACGAATTTTCTGTACTCCCACTAGCATTACACAAAAATGTGTTTTCCTATATTGTCTCCTGGATATTATAAAAACATGCCAGCTGATGGGCAAAATTTTGTCTACTTTTATAGGTTTTCTTGTCTCTTCTCTCACTGTTAGATTACCAACTGTCATTTCTTTGTGAAATCAGTAAGCCTTCTCTCTAGCAGCAATCCCCCCACCTGTCAATTTTCTTTTCTAATCTTGGGCTGGAATCCAGATAACATTTGTGGAGTGTTGCACTAGGAAGGTACTACTGAAATGTAAAGGTAAGACTGCCCTAAAGAACTAAAATCCAATCTAACACAAAAAGCAAAGGCAACGAAAGCAAAAATAAACAAGACTACATCAACCTAAAAACCTTCTGTACAGCAAAAGAAATAACCTGCTGAGTGGGAGAAAATATTTGCAAATCATTTATCTGATAAGGGATTAATATCAAAAACATACAAAGAACTCATACAACTCAACAGCAAACAAACAATCCAATTTAAAAATGGGCAGAAGATGGGGAGGGTATAGCTCAAGAGGTAGAGTGCATGCTTAGCATGCACGAGAGCCTGGGTTCAATCCCCAGTGCCTGCTCCAAATATAAATAAATAAACCTAATTCCCTCCACCTCATAAAACAAACAAACAAAAATGGGCAGAAGATCTGAATAGACATTTTTCCAAAGAAGACATACAGATGGCCAATAAGTACATGAAAAGGTGCTCAACGTCACTAATCATCAGGGAAATACAAATCAAAACCACAATGAGATAACACCTTACACCTGTTAGAACGACTATTATAAAAAAGACAAGAAACAACAAGAGTTGGCAAGGATGTGGAGAGAAAGCAACCCTTGTGCACTGTTGGTGGGAATGTAAATTGGTGCAGCCACTATGTAAAACAGTGTGGAGGCTCCTCAAGAAATAAAAAGTAGAACTACCATACGATCCAGCAATTCCACTTCTGGGTATTTTTCTGAAGAAAACAAAAACACTAATTAGAAAAGATACATATACCCCTATTTCACTGCAGCATTATTTGCAATAGCCAAGATACGGAAACAATCTAAAGGTCCATTGATGGGTGAATGGATAAAGAAGATGTGATATATATTATATACAATGAAATATTATTCAGCCATAATAAGTAAGGAAATCTTGCCATTTGTGACAGGATGGATGGAACTTGAGGGCATTATGGTAAATGAAATAAGTCAGACAGAGAAAAACAAATACTATACGGTCTCACTCATGTGAAATCTAAAAAACATGACAACAAAACCAAGCTCATAGATACAGAGCACAGACTGGTGGCTGCCAGAGGCAGGGGATGGAGGGTGGATGAAATGGGTGGAGGGTCAAAAGGTACAAATTTCCAGTTATAAAATAAATAATTCCTAGGGATGTAATGCACAGCACAGTGACTATAATTAATTACACTGTATTGCATTATTTTTAAGTTGTTAAGAGAGTAGATCTTACAAGTTCTCATCACACAAACTTTTTGTAACTGTATGGTGACAGAGGTTAACTAGATTACTGTGAGGATCGTTTTGCAACGTATACAATACCAATCACTATGTTGTACACCTGAAACTAATACAATGTTAAATGTCAATTATACCTCAATTTTCAAAAAAGAACTAAAAACCTGTGTAGGAGTAGGGTAATCAGGCAAGCAGAGTAACTGTAACACACCTGAACATAAGAAAGGTATAAAGAACAGAGAAGTAAGAGAGCAGCTGAAGGGCTCCTTCAAACCTTTTCACTGTGCTCTCTGCAAACCTAGTTCCACATAACACTTCCCACTCACTATATCCCTTATAATTCTTTATCTTTATTTGTACAAATCTCACTGTGGCCTCCCCTGAAACCTGGCTCACCTCCCAAGAAAGCTCAATCCTGGAAGCACCCTCTAGGGGAGAACGTCCTTTCTCCTGAACCCCATATACTGATACTGGGAGGTGAGCTGTGCATTCTCCTTGTGCCCCAATACTGCTTCCCCAACCTTATTCTCAGAGCAGTGAAAATCTCAGCTTCTTTGGGGATGATGCCAATCTGATATACTGTCTCTACCTTTTCCCACTGCTATCACTCCCTAAATGCACACACACTCAGTATTTACAGAAGGGTGTGGCACCCTGGATACTGCTGTCACCCTGGAGTCTTCAATGTACACTGTAGGTAATTCAATAACTAGTATCATAGTTCCTCACTGGGGTGGACACTGCTGGTTTCCTTTCCTCTCCTCCCCACCTGGATGGACTCCAATCCAGTTCCACTGGCAGGGAAACACCCTGGGTGACCCAAGTGAATCAGAGCAACACCATCGTCCCCACCACGGGAAAGGCAATAACCCAGACCTAACACAATCAGGCAATTTCCCTGGGCATGGTGATTAGTTCAAGGATGGATGGGTATTCTTGTAAGTCTGGTCAGAGTGAAGTCCAGGAATTGACTGCAATGGTCAAGAAAAGCTCGCTCTTCCTATTGTGGTATAAAGATGCAACAGCTGTGCAGCTAAGCCATATCTGGCCCCAGGAGGGGACACAAGAAAGAAGCTAACACACGGACAGTGGCAAGTGAATTAGAGAACAGGTCCCTTTATGTCATGAAATTCTTGATCAAAATAAACTGAAGAGGGGAGGGATACAGCTCAGTGATAGAGCACCTGCTCAGCATGCATGAGGTCCTGGGTTCTATTTCCAGTAACTCTGTTAAGAAAACAAACAAACCAAAAACCGAACAAAAACAACAACAACAAAATGAACTGAAAACCCACCCTACCTGTAGACTTTTCAATTACATAAGCCAATAAATCCTCTTTATTGCTTAGCCAGTGTTAGTCAGATTTTTTGCTATTTGCAATTGAAAGAACTTTCAGGGACACTCTCCTCAAACCCAAAGACCTTCACCTCACTACCCTTTCAAACATTCACTCCCACAGCCATTCGTCCTAGTTCCTATCTTCCTCTACATCCTCTGAAATTTTAATCTCAAATGCACTATTTCTCCAACTAAAACTCTGAGATCTCCAACCACCTTACTTCTTCAACCTCATTGAGACTTGAGCCTCTTGTGACTTTCCATATTCTCTCAATCTAATCGGCCACTTTCATACTCATTCCTTCTCTATTTGGCCTGAACCACAAACCCTCTTTTACTCAGACTCTCAACCTCCTTGCTCCCAAGTGCACCCATTATCCCCGTTCCACAAAACTGCAACCCATTACCATTCCAGGTGCCTCTCTTCTCCAGCTCAATCATCCAAGCAGCTGAGTACTGCTGGAAAAAGGAAATCACTACCTGCAGATTGAAGCCATTACAAACACACAACCTCCCAGTGCAACCATCCTCCATGCTGCTCAGAAAGTCCATGTGTGGAGTACAGACTAGGCACTCAGTAAATGTCAAATGAGTATTTGTGGATGGGTCCCCAGTAAGCTGTCACCCATCTTTCACAGCACCTATTTCAAACATTCACTACTAGGGGGAAGGTAGAGCTCAGTGGTAGTGTGTGCTTAGCATGCATGAGGTCCTCGGTTCAATCCTCAGTACCTCCATTAAAAATAAACAAACCTAATTGCCTCCCTGCCCAAAACAAACAAAAAACCTTCATACTTTCTCAGGTCACCTCCTTCTGCTTCCCCTTTTAGCAAATCAATCACCTCACTTTCTCTTTCAGGACAAAACAAAGAGTTCAATACATGGGAACTCTCTCAATCTCTTGAATCCCCAGCCTATCTCCCTATTGACTTACTAGTATCAGTGTCCATCCTTGATTCTTCCTGTTCACCCAGATAGCCATTCATCCTACAGATATTTGAGTGCCCAGTATATGCAAGGCACTGTGCTCTCCTTGGCCCTGGAAATAAGTGTGTTGGTGGGTAGAGAGGGGGCAGAAACATAAAAGAACAACCTGAGCAAAGAGGACATAGCACACTTTTGAAGATAGCAGGTGTGGCTGGTCCAGGCAAGGAGTGTTTGAAACTGTGCTGGCTTTAGTGGGCCAGTGAAAGGATCTAGTTTTTACCAAAACACATGGAAGGGGTTTAAGTAGGATGATGACATGATCAAATGCATTGTTTAAAAAGATTACTCCTTTTATTAAAGCTGTGGTTACCAATGTCTGTTAGTTTATTCTTGTGCTTTCCAGTAGGCTAAAAATATTTCAAATAAAATAAGCCCCAATGCAAACCTAGAGTCAGAACCTTTGGGGGCAGAATCTGGAAGTTTGTCTGCTTAGAAAGTTTCCAGGAAGATTGTGAAGAACAGCTAAGTCTGAGAACCACTGTTTTAGAATGTTACAAAAATCAAATTAGCATTATTTACCATTAAATCTATTTTCCTGTTTATATCTTGCATCTAGTATGTGTCTACAAAAATGGGATTTGAAAACAACTTTATAAACCCCCTACTTATCATAAAACATCCTCATTATCCTGCCTCTTCTGTGTTACCACCAGTACCACCTTTCTGGTCAAAACACCAGAGGACCAAAGACATTTCTATTTAATGGCTGAAATTGTGTTCTCTCCACCTAAACTATCATCCATTCTTAACACATTAGCTAGTGGTGAAAGAGCTAGTTAAGCTGTATAGGGTGAACCCACAATTTTTCAAGTTACTGAAGATCTATAGTGTCATGTAATTTCAAAAATTGTTCTATTAGGTATTTTGTTGTGATTCATTTTTTAATGGAGGTGCTGGGGATGGAATCCAGGACCTGGGGCATGGTAAGCATGTGCTCTGCCACTGAACTATACCCACCCCTCTATTAGGTTTTTAGTGTATATCTTCTTTTCCTTTTAAAGATGTGCCCTTCCTCACCTCACACCTGTCAGAATGCTATCATCAAAAACAACAGAAATAATAAATGTTGGCAAGGATGTGGAGAAAAGGGAACACTTGTACACTGTTGGTAGGAATGTAAATTGGTGTAGCCACTGTGGAAAACAGTATGGAGGTTTCTCAAAAAACTAAAAATAGAACTAATATATGATACAGCAATACCACTCCTGGTTTATATCTGAAAAAAACACTAATTCAAAAAAATACATGCAGCTCGACACTCATAGCAGCATTATTTACAATTCCCAAGACATGGAAGCAACCTAAGTGTCCATCAACAGACAAATGGATAAAGAAGATGTGCTGTGTATACATACACACACACACACACACGCACAATGGAATACTACTCAATCATTAGAAAGTATAACATTTTGCCATTTGCATGAAGACATAATGCTAAGTGAAATTAGCCAAAGACAAATGTTGTATATCTCTTAGATGTGAGATCTTAAAAATACAGCAAACTAGTAAATATAACAAAAAAGAAGCAGGCTCAGAGATACAGAGAACAAATTAGTGGTTACCAGTGGGGAAAACGGCGGAGGGACAATGCAGGGGTGGGAAACTGGGAGGTATAAACTATTGGGTGTAAGACAGGCTCAAGGACGTACTGTACAACACAGGCAATACAGCCAATAGTTTGTAATGACTGTAAATGGAAAGTAATCCTTAAAAACTGTATAAAAAATGTGCCCTTCCTAATTAAAAATTTTTTCTTTTTTTTAAATTGAAGTATAGTCAGTTTCCAATGTTGTGTCAATTTCTGGTGTACAGCATAATGTTTCAGTAATACATATACACACATACATTCCTTTTCATATTCTTTTTCATTATAGGTTACCACAAACTATTGAATATAGTTCCCTGTGCTATACAGTATGAAGTTGCTTATCTGTCTTACATATAGTAGTTAGTATCTGCAAGTCTCGAACTCCTAACTTATCCCTTCCCATGCCCTTTCCTGGGACCCAGTAACCATAAGTTTGTTTTCTATGTCTGTGAGTCTGTTTCTGTTTTGTAAGTAAGTTTGTGTCTTTTTTTTCGATTCCACATATAAGTGATATCATATGGTATTTTTCTTTCTCTTTCTGGCTTACTTCACTTAGAATGACAATCTCAAGGTCCATCAATGTTGCAGCAAATGGAATAATTTTATTCTTTTTATGGCTGAGTAGTATTCCATTGTATACAAACACAACTTCCTTATCCAGCCATCTGTCAGTGGACATTTAGGTTGTTTCCATGCCTTGGCTATTGTATATTGTGCTGCTATGAACATTAAAGTGCATGTATCTTTTTGAATTAGAGTTCCCTCTGGATATATGCCCAGGAGTGGGATTGCTGGATCATAATGTAAGTCTATTTTTAGTTTTTTGAGGAATCTCCATACTGTTTTCCAAAATAGCTGCACCAAACTACATTCCTACCAACAGTGTATTTTATGTTGACTAATATTAGAATACTTAATCCTTAAGAACATACAAGTCACAAGCTGGGGGGGGCAGAAGAGAGGAGACGGGCATTTGTCACAGAAAATCCACACACATGATGTATAAATCACCTATGCCTAGTTAAGATCATGTTCAACCTAGTCAACATTATTTATGATTAAAAAGCAGAGATAATAAGGAAAATGAAGGACAGTCCTCCAACCTATATTTCTGCCAAAGGTCTTCATCTTTTCTCCTTGTACTACTTCTCTATAAAGCAGACAAAAAATGCTAGAAAGTTAGATGATGCCATAACCACTTCTACTTGGCAAACTGCCAAAAAGATGGCTCTAGCTAAAGGAGAGGAAGAGAGAAAAAATCAGATAAACCACATCTTCAAAATCAACGTCTGTGAAAGTGATGAAAGACATAAAAAGGCATCTGTGATGTGGCCCTCCCTGAGTCTTATAACCAAACACTTTAAACAGAAATGTATTCTTTCTTGCTCTCCATCTCTTCATGCCTAGTGATCCTTTATGGATGTAAAATGAGGAAATACCAACTACTTCATGTGTCAGGAAGAGTAAAGGAAATTTAACACTCATATCACTTACTGTGCCGGGCCTATTCTGTTTTATAAATTATCAACACATCGAATCCTCCCAAGAGCACTAAGAGGTAGGTATTATTATTCTCATTTTATAGATGAAGGAACTGAGGCACAGCAAGATAACTAAACTTGCTGTAGGTTACCAGCAAGTACCTGGCAAAACCTAGATTCAAATCTTAAGTAGGCTGGTCTGAATCCATACTCTAACACACACTGTGGTTCATGCAGTACCTGCTGTGGAGGCTTCCCGGAATGGTTGCTAACATCCTCATCACCAGTGCTGTTTCTATCATACAACCCATTTCCACTCTTCCAAGAAGCTTTTCCCAAACAGCAAACATCACTTACTGCATTGCCCATAGAGTTCACCTAAGCCTCACCCCTCTGATCTCCAGCAGCCCTTCTACACCGATCCACTGCCTGTATGCCCACGCAAGCCCCCGTCTCCAGCGTAAAGTTCACTTATGCCTTCACCCTTCTGACTTCCCGCGGGTTTTCCACTCTGATCCACCGCCTAAACGCCCATGCAAGCCCCCGTCTCCAGCACACTATGTGCCTACGGGCATTTACGGATCCACTGAGCGAGGCTGGGCCTGGCCGGGCTGGTTCTCTTCCAGTACAGAGGAGACTGTTGATAAACATCTGGGTTATGTATAACACAGGAAATACAGCCAATATTTTATAACTATAAATGGAGTATTACCTTAAAAATTGTAAAACTATGTTGTACACCTGAAACATTTAATATTGTACATCAACTACAACTCCATTTTTAAAAATCTAAAAAACCCCCAAACACCTTGGAAGAATTATATATCAGAGGAAAACCCAGCCGTCCATTCCAAGACCTGTCAGCAGCAAACAGGGTGACTGGCGCAAACGCGGCCGCAGAATGGAGAAATTTCAACGGAGGCTTCAGCTGCATTTCAATTGAGAATTTCAATTGCGTCTCTTCAATTGGTGAGACTGGGGCAGGTGACTCGGCATAAATTCCTTAACATGCACCTGAAGTTCATTTCAAAAAACAACTTTAAAGTAACTGTTCCAAGTCACACAGCAACTCAATAGCCTCTGTTCTCTCTCTACCAAACCGCAAGAGAAGCTAAAGAGACCGAACAACTCTGCCGGGGCAGTAACTGCCTCCTACTATCTACCTCTACCTGGCCTGCTGCATTTGCAGCTTCAGCCTTTCCCGTGGTTCTGCGTCCTCACCGGTGAATCCCGGAAAACATCCCCGCCCACGCTAAACGGGGAACTCAGGGCTAAGCAAGGGAGATATCCTGAGGGGCCGCGCACGGTTTTAGGGTCAGGGATAGGGACTGTAAAGTGCTCATTGCCTTTTGGTTTCGGGACAAGAATCGGGTCCCAAACATCCTGAGTCACCAACCGACGCCTCGGGCCGGAAGCCACTCACTGCGCGGGCGTCCGCCTGGCGCCGGAGGACGGCATTTCCCGTGAGCCCGCGGGCGCGCGAGGACTACGACTCCCAGCATGCTCCGTGGCCGCCGGCATTAACCCTTGAGGGCCCGCGGCCGCCCTGCGCCCCGCCTCCGCCCCTTACCTGGACCCCGCGGGGTGAGTTTTGGGAGCTGGGGAGGGATTCTTTCTTTTATTTAAGGCTCAAGGGTGTGTGTGTGTGTGTGTGTGTGTGTGTGTGTGTGTGGGTGTGTGTGTGTGTGTGTGATGTACACCCGGCTGGAGGAATTATTCTGATTTTCCTAAAATGAGACAATTTGCCGTCATGAGATTCAGACGCTTTTTGGGGGTGGGAGATCCAGCATCAACTCTTTGAACCCTAGGGCCTAAGTGGAATCACTACTGTCTTCCTCCAATTGCTACCTAAATCATCTCCTTCTTTACCCCCACCAAAAGAAAAAAGCCAGCAACCCCTCCCCTCTTCTACACGCCCCCGACTTTGACCCTTCTCCAGCGCTCTAAGCAAGGTGTGTAACCTGGCTACCGAGTCAGGGTTTTATTTTCCCTCTGGTTGGGGGTGAGTACTCATGGAGCCCAGAGGACCTCCCACAACCTTTTGGATTACAGATTTTAGAAATTAGGTCATTTGCCTCTCAGAGCCTGCCCTTCCCCCCAGGTGCCACCACGGAGTCTCTACAGGTTCAGCAGACAGCCTACCTTTGTCTGACTTGAATGACCGTATGCTTGTGGACAAGAATTTCTTCCTTGAGAGTCTGGGTGGTGGGTGTTAAAATTGGTCCTTGCCCCCATCCCTACTCCTAAAACAACACTAGGCACAGGAGACAATGCGGGGTGTGTGTCACACTCTTCTATTACTATTCTTTCTCTATATTGTGCACAGTTCCAGTTCTGGGCTGGGAGGGAGGGGGTCAGAGACTTTAAGCATTGAGTATCATTAGGCTGTGGGATCAACTACCCTTGCTCTCTTCATCCATGGTCAGTGGAGAGGAAGGACTGCTTTTTTCCCCCCCATCTTTCACTGCTCCCAGACCCCACTTTAACAATCCCAGTTCACAAGACCCCCATTCTTGCCTCAACCTTCAAGTGTCTAAAGCTGCTAGGAAAAAGGGCTATTCTGAATCAGGGGGTTGAGGGCCTGGAATACCTGGATCTCCTTCTTTGCCTCACCCCTAGTCAGTATTTGTCACTGGCAAGCATCCTCTCCTCACTCTGGAGGTTAACTCCTCCATTCTGGGCTGTCGCTAGCTTCCTCCCCCTGCCCCCAAAGGGGCCATTGTTCTGGTCAGCTTTTGGGGCGGGGTGATCCAAAGGGAGAAGACCTTGGGGCAGGAGTCCTGAACCATAGGAGGCCAGGGGAGTGAGGACAGGCCGGCATATCTTTCCTCTATCTCACCCTCCCAACCGCCAACTGGCTCCCTGCCCCTGCCCCCGCCCCTTGACATCCCAGACTCCCTGGCTATTTAAACAGAGATGGGTGCCCCCATCGGCACACTGTCCTTTGGCCACCGGACATCATGCCTCCCAAGAAGGATGTTCCCGTGAAGAAACCAGCGGGGCCCCCAATCTCCAAGCCCCCTGCCAAGCCAGCAGCAGGGGCCCCTCCAGCCAAGCCCAAGGCTGAGCCAGCACCAGAGCCAGCGCCAGCACTAGTGCCACTTGTACCTCAACCCCCTCCGAAAGTCCAGGAGCCCCCCATTGATCTCTCCAAAGTGGTGGTGAGTCTCTGGGAAGTGAGAAAAGAGTTTGGAGGGGGTGGTACAAGGGTGGGATACAGTCTAGGAGATTAGGGGTCATCCAGAAGGTAGGGAATCAGTAAGCACTGGATGGTGTTGGGGCTTTCCCTTAGTCCTCCATTTGGAACAATCCAGGTTTATGACTGTGCTATTGTCTTTGTTGCTCTCTTCCTCTAACCTATAACACGTGTGTACACACACACACACACACACACACACACATTCTCACTGACCCTCTTGCTGGAGGCAGGGACTGTGCGATGGGGAACATCTGGGTTCTGAGGACAGTTTCAAGGTGAAGGGAGGGAGCTGTGTCTGTGCCTGGCTGACTGTTCACTGCAAAAGTCCACAGCTCTGAACCCCAGGAGGGAAGGCTGAAGAGGACAGACTTGTTAGACAATCACAGCTGGGGGCCAGGGGTAAATTTAGCCTTTGTTCAGCCCCCAGTTATGTGAGGGATGCAGGGCTCAGGGCAGTAGAGGGAGTGGAACAGGTGGCATGGGATTAACCCTGTTCCCAGGAAACCCTCCCCCCAATAATTCCTCCTCTTGGGATTCTCCCAAGGTCTGGAGCTGGGAATGGGACTGAGGTGTCTGGGCTCCTGGCCTGGTCCCTTTGGGCCCCTCCCCAGAAGTGGCTGCCAGTTGGTGGGGAGGAGTGCTGGGGAGGGATGGAATGAGCCCTGTCATCCCTCCTCACCTGCTCTTTTCTTCCACAGATCGAGTTTAACAAGGACCAGCTGGAGGGTGAGGAGAAGCTGGTCCCCTGAGCCCACTATCCAGTCCCAAGCCCCTGGTCAGATCCTCTTTCTCTTCCCCTAACTCTGGTCCTGACCTTGAAACCTCCCACACTAGTGTTCTTTGTGTTCCCTGCTCTACCCAGCTCAAGCACACAGTTTCTGAATCTCCTTTCTTCTGATGCTAATGGGAACCCCTTGTCAACACTGACCCTTCCTTATACTTCAGAGTTCAAGGAAGCCTTCGAGCTGTATGACCGAGTGGGAGATGGAAAGATCCAGTTCAGCCAGTGTGGGGACGTGATGAGGGCCCTGGGCCATAATCCCACCAACGCCGAGGTGCTCAGGGTCATGGGGAACCCCAAGAGTGATGGTAATGGACCCCCTGGAACAATGCAGGTTTTCAGTTTGGTGGTAGAACTGAGGAATGTTGGTAAGGTAACAAAGGATGTTGAAGTGGGTCCCAGGACTTCAACAACTGTCAAACCCAGGGGCAGAAGTACATCCTGAATGTTGAACGGATAAAACCGTTCGTGGTGGGGATGAGAGCTGAGTTCTAGGTGATACCACGGTGACCTCTCCCTTACCTCTTTAATCTCCAGAGCTGAAGTCCCGGCGTGTGGACTTTGAGACTTTCCTGCCGATGCTCCAGGCGGTGGCCAAGAACCGGGATAAAGGCTCATACCAGGACTACCTGGAAGGGCTTCGGGTGTTTGACAAAGAGGGGAACGGCAAAGTCATGGGAGCAGAGCTCAGACATGTCCTCACCACCCTGGGTGAGGCAGGGACCAAATTCTGGGGTGGAGAGGAGGAGGTGAACCAAAAAAAGGTTAGCCAAGTAGGCAGAGTCAGGGAGTGATTATTGTCCTGTAGGTCATGGGCAGGAGACTGAGAAGGTCAGAACTTTGGGGGCCAAATCTGAAGGTCTTCCTCCTGTAGAGGCTAAAGTGAGGGGGATGCAGATGCCTCCCCAGAGGGCAGAGGAAACGGGATGAGGTGGGAGACCTGAATTTCTGTTTGGGAATAGATGGTTATACTCTATGATATGGTATGTCTCTTAACCCTCTGGAGGTCAGTTTTCTTGCCTGTCAAAGTTTTCACCAGATGTAATTGAGGTGAAATGGAAAGGAAGATTCAGGGACACATTGAAGGCATGACCATTACAAGGAGAGGATTCTCTTGGGGGACTGTTGCTATGGGCAAGTCTCCAGGGTGGGAAAAAAGGAGATACCACCCAGAAGACTGAGGCCTGGGTTGGTGAAAGAGGGAAAGCTGGGGCTAAAACGCTGTGTCTGGGGCTCAGGAGAGAGGATGACTGAAGAGGAGGTGGAGACAGTCCTGGCAGGACATGAGGACATCAATGGCTGCATCAACTATGAAGGTGAGAGACCAGAGGAGCAGACGAGACAAGAGAGGAAGGGAGGCAGGAGGCTCGCGTGTGTGGGTGGGGACACCCTGGGGCCTGGTTATCTAAAATCAGATGGATTATCATCAGGCCATCTTGCCTCCTGTCTCTGCAGCCTTCCTGAAGCACATCCTAAGCGTCTGAGCATTACAGGTAGGGCCATCCCATTCCGCCTTGAAAGGCAAGCCTCCTTCCTTTTCTTCCGCCAGGGTAGAAAAGCCCAGAAGTACGTTTTCACGTCCTGCTGCGCGCAAACGCCAGGGTTTGGCAAAGTTCCTCTTTTTCCACAGGTGCAGTGGGTCGAGCACTGCCCGCCCCGGCCCCCAAAGGCGAAAGCACGTTCCTGCCACTAGGAGGCCACCTTTTGTTTCAAAATAAAGAGATGGTTCCTCCCTGGCCTCCGACTCTTGCTTTCTTCAGAGGTGGGGGAGGGAAGGGAAGGGAAGGGAGGGCTCTCTTCTCCCCAGTCCAACATCCTGGGATCTCCCTGCTGCTCGGAGGAGCAGATTCCTTACGCCCTACTCCACCCTCTTCTGAGGATTCTGTGCCCCAGGTAGGGCTCTTCTGGAGAATTGAAGAACAGCGGGCCCCGCCCACCTCATTACTAATGTAGGAATATTATCTGCATAAGCCAGGGCCAAGATTCCTATTGGCTGGGTCCGCTGGGGATGACGTCATTGAGACGTACTAAGACTAGGGTTGGGCCAGGAACCGGAGCCATTACTGCAGGAAAAGGTCCCGCAGAGCTGAGCAGTCAAGATGGTGGGGCCCGGGCCCGGGAGGATGAGCGGGATTTGGGGCGAGAGGCGGGAAGCCGGGTGTAGGGGGTGAGGGGAAGGTAGAGGGTAGCGGGCAAAGGAACCTGAAGGCCTCGAAGGTTGGAGGTGGGGTTGTAAAGTCGGGCATCCTGTTCTGCTGGGAAGTGAGACCCAAGCATGGAACAGGAGTTTGTGGTTCAGAGTTCGTGGGACTGGGATAGAAGCTTGGGGGATTGGAGTTAAGATGCTGACCGCTCCCCTCTTCTCTGAGCAGTGTGATTTCACCGAGGACCAGACCGCAGGTAGGTAGTCTCCGACCCCACTGAGGTCATGCTTAGGGAGAGGGACACTGCCTCTAGCACCTACCCACCAACCTGTCATCCCTTCAGCACCCCTAGGGGAGTAATTCGTGGATTCCCTTCTCCCTCCTTCTGGTTCCTCCATTTTCTTTTCTCACTCTTTCTTCCTCCCTCCCCTTCTACTCTAGATCTGAGCCCCAAGCACTGGGTGAGTTTTAGGTGGTGTGGGCATGTGAAACAACTTGGTCATCTAATGCCTGCTGTGTGTGAGGTCTGGGGGCGGTGTATTAAGCTGCCTGTGCTCCCCTGTTCCTTAATCAGCTACTTCTGCCTCTCTCCTCCTCCTGTGATAACTTTCCCCCTCCCACAGCTTGGAATTGTGACGGTTGTAAAAAGCAGCGACCTGTTATTTTGTGAAAAGGGGAGTTTGCTGAGGGTACTTCTTTGTAGCTGTACCCTCTGAAAGAGGGCTGTGCCCTCTCTTTCTGACCGGAGGGGTGAGAAGCGGCAGGCTGGGATGACCCCTGTCCCAGGCTGCTGCTCCCACTTCCTTATAAGGACAGGGCCCAGACAGGGCGGTGGCAAATTCCTGCCCTGAGCAGTGTAGTGAGGAGGCTGGGCAGACTTGCTGAGGGTGGAGGGGGTATGTGAACGGATGTTGCCACACTGCCAAAGTGGGGAGGAAGGCTGTTTCTTTATGTGGGATATCTGAGTTGGGAGGAAGAGACACTGGATCCCTCTTAGAGGGCTTGGGTGTACAGTGGTATAAATATCTGGTTTCCTCAGCATGATCATAGTTGAATGTGCAGTAGGAACTGCCTGGGAGGGTTTGGGTTAACCGTTGCATGCCCAGTGCTGACGTTTATCTGAATCCTCAGAGTTCAAGGAGGCCTTCCAGCTGTTTGACCGAACAGGGGATGGCAAGATCCTCTACAGCCAGTGTGGGGACGTGATGAGGGCCCTGGGCCAGAACCCCACCAACGCCGAGGTGCTAAAAGTCCTGGGGAACCCCAAGAGTGATGGTGAGGGTCATTAAGTACAACTCCTCAGTGTGGGAAGTGGGCCCACAGTCTTCAGCTAAGAGCTTCCCTTCATCTTCCTAGGCCCTGAACTCAAGCCAGTCTTATCTAGACTAGCAAATCCCACAGATTTCTCCTGCCTTGAGTGCGAGCCCCCCATAATCCCCAGTCCTGAGAACGCGTGTGACTTTGCTTCCACCTCCTTTTCGGCAGAGATGAACGTGAAGGTGCTGGACTTTGAGCACTTCCTACCCATGCTGCAGACTGTGGCCAAGAACAAGGACCAGGGCACCTATGAGGACTATGTCGAAGGCCTTCGGGTGTTTGACAAGGAAGGGAACGGCACCGTGATGGGTGCTGAAATTCGGCACGTTCTCGTTACTCTGGGTAAAGCTCTGCCCTTGCTCTTTGAGCCGAGATGCCACCTGATACACCTCTTCTGTTACCTGATTCCAGCGTGGTCACTCTTTATTCCCCTCTGCAGGTGAGAAGATGACAGAGGAAGAAGTAGAGATGCTGGTGGCAGGGCATGAGGACAGCAATGGTTGTATCAACTATGAAGGTGAGGGACGAAGTGGGGCTCTCATGGAGGAAGCAGCCACACAGGGCAGGTCAAGCACAGCATTTGAGGCTTTCCCTGTCCCTGGACTTGGGCTCCAGAAAGTGCCAGGAGGCAAGGGGCAGGGCCCAGCCCAGCCTAGGGATGGGAGGCCAGGGGGGTGTGACAAGAAAAGAAGGGGTCATGTGGCATGAAGGGTGGGGAAGGGATGGGAAGTAAATGGATGGCTGTTCCCTCAACGCCTGACCCCTTCACCCCATGTCTGTGTCTTGTCTTCACCATTAATGTCTCTTCCTTCCTGCAGCATTTGTGAGGCATATCCTGTCGGGGTGACGGGCCCATGGGGCGGGTACGGCTCCTCCCAGCCCCCCATTCTCTAGTTGACCTCCCCAGTGTTTTTCTTCCTGGCCTTTGCTCTCTAGCCCCTGCCCTTCCCCTGCTCCCATCTGACTTTCTCCTGGCATGCTTCTGCATGGAGCTGACTGGGGAGGGGAGGGGTTCCTCAAAGAGGAAGACAGCCTGGGGGTGTGGTACCTCCTCTCCTAGAATGGGCTCTGAGGTTGGCTTATAGGGCGCTGGTGTCTGGGAACTCACACCAGCCTGTCCCCTCTTGCTTTAGGGTGATCCTCTGGCCCGGGAGCAGGGGCGGTTTAGGCTTAGAGGGGTGGGTTGTGTGCCCCATTGTGCTGCTGTAGCTGCAGTCTCTTCCCTTCCTTCTGCTGGGCAGCTTGGAGGTACCCTAACCCCAAACTCTGTCTTCTCCTCCGCCAGTGGCTGACAGTAGCTGTAGGTGTAGCTGGAACTCCTGCCTCTGCTGTGTTCTTGCTGCTCAGGGTGGGGTGGGGAACTAACAGCTGGCGGGAGGGGAGCTGGGGGCCCAGGGAACCGGTCAGACTCGAGGTGGCTCCTCTGCAGACTGACCCCCCAGGTTGGTTGCTGTGGGCACGTTCCTTCTTAGGCTGCCTTCGTGGTCTTGTGGTCTCCTAGCCCCTGGCGGACCCCTCCCCTTGGCCCTGCTCGCCGGTTCACCCCTCTCTCCTTTCCACAGAGCTCGTCCGCATGGTGCTGAATGGCTGAGGACATTCCCCGTGTGCCCGGAGACTGTGCCTTCCCCTGTGGGAGGCTGTGTATGTGGCCCCAAAGGCTTCCTAGGTTCCCTTGTCATCACAGTACTTTTACCAGCTTGTCTCTTTTGGATGGTGTTTGCCATCAGCAGTCACCAAATAAACTCTGTGCCCTACGTGCGGGTCTCCTTTCCTTCCTGAGCCAGTGAAGGCGAGGCGAGACTGTCCGGGGTCAATGGACCGGAGGTTGGGGACAGCTGGGGAAAAGCCTGTAGGAGCCATCTCTGCCTCATTTAAGAAGTGCTGGCCCCATTCACTGATGCTACAAAGGCTACCCCTTGGGGATTAGGAAAGCCTTAAATCGCTGTAGGACCCTTGTTCCATCCTGTATCTGGCCGAGTCCTCTCCTAGCCCTCCCCAGCACTGAAGGCCTTTGGTGAGGGAGCCCAGAGTGTTTACTGGAGCGAAAGTCAGGCCATATTAGCATTGCCTGAGCCTGTCTGTCACCTCAGCAGGGCTAGGGGCCAATAATAACAATTAGTGAGTGAGATGCCTGCCTTCTCCCCGCCTAATAAGGGAAGAAATGAAGCCAGCACTTCTGAAAGGATAAATAGACAAAATCTCCAGGTTGTGAGGATGTCCTTCCAAGTCTTAGATGGCTATTTTTAGGGCAGGTGAGAGCCTCTGCCCAGCTCCTGTGCCAGCTGCACGGCCCTGACAGCTGTGCTGCCCTTGGCCTGCTGTGGAGAGAGGCCCAGTGTCTGCGGGCCTGTGGCCTGCCGAGTGCCTCTAGCCCCAGTGAATGCCCCTGGGAAGGACTCCAGGGATGCTGCCCCCAGCCCAGTCCCCCTGCCTAACAGCCACAGGTAAGAGAACACAGAAGGCATCCACAAGATGGAACTGAAAGCAAATTAATTTATAAAAAAAAAGAAAAAGAAAAAGAAAAAAAATTTACAGAAAACTTTTGAACACAAGGTGCCAAGACGCAGAGGAAGAGAAACATGGGGACATGAGGAACAAAGGGCCTGGTGGGAGGGAACTAGAAGAATGGTTGGAGAGCCTGGAATCACTTCTGCCTTCACACAAGGATGAAGAGGGGAGAGCTGGAACCGGGGGCACTGGAATCTGGGGAGCAGAGCCGAGCTGCAAGCTGGTGGTCGAGCTGCTGGTGGTCGGCACTACCCCAGGTCAGGCACCATTCCCCGGCCCCTGACTGCTGCCCCTAAATCCCAGGGAGTCCC
Source organism: Vicugna pacos (assembly GCF_048564905.1). Lineage (NCBI taxonomy): Eukaryota > Metazoa > Chordata > Mammalia > Artiodactyla > Camelidae > Vicugna > Vicugna pacos. Next base: position 909,617 of record NC_132998.1, read on the forward strand.
TAGCTACCAGCCAAGATTCTGAAGGTCTTGGTGGGAGACGGAAGAAGCGAGAGGGGTAACCCACCAAGTCAGAGAAGGAGGTGCTTAAGTGCTTTTTGACAATTTCAGGTTTTTAAAACTCCCCATCCTCTTACAGCTCCCCTCTCGGTGTCCTCTGGGAGCCCGCTCGCTGACAGCCCAGGGAAGGAGGCAGAACAGCCCCCTGTGCCCTTTCCTCCTCTACTACCTACCCCAGGAATCCCCAGAAATGTTTCCCCACCAAATACACATACACTGACATCAACTACGCAGGTGACTTTTAAAAAACACAAAACTGACATTCAGAGGGAAAGGGGTCATTGGCTGAGCTGGGGTGGCCTAAAACAGCAACAATGAGGAAGCAGCTGGAGAGCTTAGAGGGAATAAACTGGGGGGTGGGGTGGCCGAGGGGGAGCTGACTCAGTTACTAATGAGGGGCTGGAGGAGACAGATTCTGCACCCTATTCTATCCCCAGACCCTCTTCCCCTTTCCTAAAACTCTCCCCTCCCTCCTCCAAAAAATGTAAAAGTTGGATTTTTTCCACTGAGTGGAGGGAGCTCCAATGTGGCTTTTTAAAATCTCTCTACTTCCTTTTAAAGGGCTTCATCTTTTTTTCATCGATTAAAAAAAATGCAGTAGTTTTGAGGGGGTGCACCCTTAGAAGTGGTTAATTAGAACCTTGTATAAACACCTTCCCCCAGCCCTTCCTTTGAGGGCAGCATCCACGTCCTATCTTCTCTCCCAGACATTAGAAACATCTTTCAAACAGGAGTCCTTGAACAATCCGATATAAAAATGCACGCCTCTGACGGGCATGGTGGGGGCTTTGGAGGGGCAGGAGCTTTCCTTACGTAGTGACGAACTCTCCAGGCTGGGGGAGGGTCCCAGTGGTGGGGAGAGGGCTGTTCCTGGAACCTTGATCTCCATGTGGGGTGAGGGAGAGAGATGTCTGGCTGGCTCCTCACTGTGGGGGTGGCACAGGGGTAACCGTGCCTGGGCTCGGGGCCGTGGGGTCTGGAGGCAGGGGGGTGCCTGGGTCTGTGGAGAGAAGGAAGCTGCATCAGCTGGGGTGTGTGGGAGAGAGGGCTCCAGACCCAGACCACCACAGACAGACAACCAGGCTTGGCATGCAATGGACGGGCAATGAATGAACACCCACAATGTACAACTTCTTTTCCCCAGCACCCTCTCCCATCACACCCTGGGAAAACTGGTATACCCCCAAATCATCCTCCTGCCCCAAGGGAACTCTCTAAATGAGGCACTTGAACGTGAGGGGAACAAGCAAAGGGGACTCCAATCATCATGCAAACAAGTAGCTGTTTTTCCAGTTACAACTGAGATGCTCTGTGCCACAGGACTCCTCCGTGACCCACCAGTGAAAGGCCCCAACGTCATCCCAGAGGTGGCAGCTGCCAGGCTAGGGAATGGTGGAGGACAGCCAGAGAGGCCCTTCCCTCCTGTATTCTAATTTTATCAGAGCGTTCAAAAAGGATCGTGGAAGCTCTAGTGCCTGAACCCCTCCCCACCTGCCCTCCAGCCCTCCACGTGGACCCCTCTCCCTCACCCTTCTCCCCTCCAGGACCCTTCTCACCTGGCAGTGGGCTGGCACTGGGCAGGAGGTTGCCCTGAACAGCTGCCACAATGGCAGGGCTCTGGGCTGCGGCGGATCCGAGCCCCGGCCCGAGAGGCAAGGAAGATGGCATGGTGGTGGTCGCCGGCAGGTTAGGATGTAGAGGGTTCGCCATGGACACAGGCAGGTTAGGTGGGGGGAGAGTGGCCGGGGCGAACGGGAGATGGTGGTGATGCCCATGCAGGTTAGGAGGAGGGGGGAGGTTAATACTGATGGAGTCGGCTAGGCTACCAAATGGGATGATGGATGGAGCAGGGGGGGGAGGCGGCATGCCAAAAGGCAAACCCAAAGGAGCATTACCCGCCACGCCTGGGTGCCCGCTGCCTGGCACTGCCCCTGGCATCATTGAGGGAGGAGTTTGTTGGTTGGGGAACGGTGAGGGGCCTGGGAACAAAGAGAGACTGAGAAGATTAGAGACATAAAATCTTGCTCACCAACTCACTTTCACAGTAAGGTAACCTATCCACTCCTAGGCACCACCTTGCTCTTTCCTGATACTAGAATAAGTGGCAAATCCTTAGAACAAAACTCTGGGTCGAGGAGGGACTCCTGCTGGCTTAGGGATGTAACTGAGGTGGGCCCACCTGAAGAAATGATCTCCAGTCCTATCACATATCCCCTTTGAGGGGGACTGGAACATCCACCCCAATCCCTCTAGTCAGCAAGAGTTCCAGATCCCATCACTCACCATGGGGTCCAGGGGGGGGTACCCCTGGTGGGACTGCCCCAGGCTGGGGGGCTCCAGCTGGCTGTTGCTGCTGTGGCCCTGCAGTTGACCCTGCCTGCCCAATCTGTTCAGAGGAGCCCAAGCTTCCAGGAGGGGCCCCACTGCCGGCAGGAGCAGGGGCCACAGAGGCCGGAGCCATAGCCAACCCGTGGACGCTGGGCGGCCCAGCAGCGCCTGCAGGTGGGAGGGGCTGGGAGCCCGGGGGCAGGGCCGGCGGTGGCTGCTGCTGCTGCTGGTGCATCTGCTGGAAGTGCTGCTGCCGGGCCCGCATCTCCGCGTACTTCAGCTGCTCCATGTGGAAGGCTTGTCTGTCGGCCAGGAGCTGCTGCCTCTGGTACTCCAGCTGCCAGTGGCAATTGAGTACTGTTATCCGGGTTCAGAAGGTCCTAAGGGAAAAGGCCTTGCCCCCTGCTTTGTCTCCTGACAAACCCAGACTTTCGTTCTGGAAGTTTCTCATGCCAAATCTCAATCTTGTGCTTGGCTTCCTCTGTCCTCCCTGCCCTCCCCTCACCAATTCCCACCAGCAGGTCTGGAGGCCCACAGAGCTTCTCACTGCGGTGGAGCTCATCTGGTGGTAGCCCTTGCTCATTTCAGCTCCAAAGCTTTGAATTTGTCATTACGTTAATTCGGAAAACCCTCTAGTTCCTCATGTCAATTCATGTTCTTTACTTCCTTCAAAACTGGAGAAAAACTAACGACTCTTAGAAAGCCATCCCAGATCAACTCACTAGCCCCTGAGCTTTGCCTTTATTCTGTTATCTCCCAGGATTTTTATACTTGATCAGAAATCTCTTAATTTGCATTTATCAGACACTTTAAGCACTGTTTTAGATGTCTCCATACTGTATATTTGATATTTTTAAGGAGATCAGAGTCAGGGTCCCTGTCTTCTATTTTGTTTATATTTTCTCAAAAACAAAATGGTTCAACATCTTTTCCATCCCATCCCCTTTCTATGTTCACATCCTGGACCCAAAGCCCTTGGATTTGTTCTATCACTCAACAAATATTTATTGAGAGTCTACTCCGGGCCAAGCACCATTCAAGGACCTGGAGATGAAGTAATAAAAAAATGACTGGAATCTCCCCCATGGAGCAGACATTCTGTGGGACCTTGGCCTCCAGGCTCCACCTGTGGTTCACTTGTTCTTAACCACCTGGGCCGGCTCCTCTTGCCCTGGCCTGGGCTCTGCTATGAAGCCCTGTCAGCCTCAGGCTCTCTGCACAGGAAGAGCTGACTGTAAAGTTGTATGTAGATTTCTGAACTGTGTGGGGGCATCAGCGCCCCTAACCCCTGCTTTGTTCAAGGGTCAGCTATCCCAAATTAAGGAGTCTGCAACTAATCAAAAAAACTGCTGCCCTCTCCGTCCTAAACTGAGGCCCAGCTCAGTGTTAAGGTGGGGGCCCGGGGCTCGGCTGGCCTCTCCAGGCGACACAACTCACCGCTTCTCGCTCCCGGTCCATGATGGTCTCTAGCTCCTCAAAGTGCCGGAGTTTGATCTCCAACTTTTTCATCTGGGTTTCCACCAGCAGGGCCACCAGAGATTTGATCTTCCTCTCCTCCACGGCAGCCAGGTGCTAAGGAAGGAGGGGTGGGGCGGCCCGTCAGCAGGAGGACCCAGCTGCAGACATTCTGGGGCAGAGAAGGGTAGTGCGGAGGCTGGCAGGTTTTAAGACATAACTTGCTGTGGTCACAACCCAGAAGAATAGCATGGGCTCGACTGTCTTTACAGGGGCAAAGGATAAGACAACGTCAAATAATTCAAGGGTGAGAACAGGCCCAACGGCAAAGGCTTAAGACAGCTTAGAGAAGTGATGACTGGGCCCCCCTCTCATGATCAAAAGAAAAAGGACAGAGGCCAGCAATACCTGAAAGGCGACCAGGAAGGACTTCCTCCAGGTGACGGGAGATTAGGGAAGGGGAATCTCCTCCCCTGGGTCTCTGGCCCTCACCTTGGCCTTCACGGCGGCAGCGGCCAGGGCAGCAGCGGCGGCGGTGGACAGGTTGCCCTCGCCGATGTCACGCTCCACCTTCGTCTTCCTCTCCCCCTCCGACTCCACCACTTCCTTCAGCACTTCCTCCTGCCCTTCCTTGGGCTCCTTCTCCTTCTCCGGATCAACTGGGCCAGGAAAGGGGTCGTCAGCCCTACAGCCTCCTCATTCTCTGGCCCCGACCACCACGCTGGTGGCTCACCTATTGGGTCCCCATCGCTCTTCTCTGACTCCTTCTCGCTGTCGCCTTCCTTGCCTTTCTCATCATCCTTCTTGGGTGCCTCGCTGGTCTTCTCCTTTGCTTCTTCCTCTACAGTCCCAACTCCTTCTCGCGGCTCCTGAAGTCCCAGGGAAAGGAGAGCGGAGAGCATCAGGGAGGCTGGTTTGCACACAGAGGGCCCAAACCAGGAACTGAGTTCATGCCTCTTACTTGGGAGGTGACCTGGCTCCGGGACGTGGCCCCATCCAAGCCCAGCCCACGCCTGCCTGAGCTGAACAGAGCCAGCTTCCCCCTCCACGGTCCACGCCTGGCCCCTCCACCCTCCCAGCCCACATCAGTCCTGAGATACCTTGGGCTCCTTCTTCTCCTCCGTGGCCTGGCCCTCCGCCCGTGCCTCGTCAGTCCCGCTCTCCTCTGGGCCCAGGGGAAGAGGAAATGGGAAATGTCTGACAGAGTCTGTTTGCAACACTTTTCTAACAGCCTCTTCTCCTAGCTAAGCTCTTAGCAAGAGGACCAGCGGGGAGCCACAGTCCCCAAGGTAAAGTTCCAGGGAAAATAAAAACCTCACCCACTTCTCCCCATTCCTCTTGTGTTCTGAGGCCAACTGGAGGCAGGAACAGCACGAGGAGGCCAAGAGGCTCTGGGTCTTGGTAAAAAGGGAAGAATCCAGGAAGCTGCAGGCCTTACCGATCCGCTCAGGCTCATCAGAAGTGGTTCCTGCAATGCCACTGCTTTCTAGACCGAAGGCTGGGTCCGCCTTGCCTGTCACTTTGGCTGCTTCTTCCACTTTCCGAACATGGGCCTCCACCAAGGCTGTGGGAACCTCTTCCTTCATTTTGGAGAATTCTTCTGTAAGACCCAAACCCAGAGAGGAAGAGGCTGGGAGGGGGCAGGTAGGCAGTTCTGGCTCTCCCTGTGAGAGCATCTTCACAAGCCCATCTCTTCATCTAAACCCGCACAGAGGTGGACGGGTGCCTGGGCTGATGCCAGCAGCAGAAAGGCCAGGAGGGCAGCCAAGCTTGAGGAGGTTTCACAGCCTGAGTACCCAGCCCTTCAAATGCAAACCAAAGAGGGCCAGGACCCCTCCACATTACCTAGGGCTGACTTCGCGGCAGCAGAAGCCACTCGAGGATCGACAACAGAGGCCAGGAAAGCAACAGTGCTCATCACTGGGTTGCCCGATTGGCTGAAGGGGATGGGCTGGTAGGCCAGGGGGCCCAGGGAGGCCTCAGAGTCCTCCAGGTATGGGTCTTCAATGGGAAGCCGAAGAAAATGCAAGATGCACTCGTCCTGCGTGCGGCTTCCCACGTGCTCTGATACTTTGTTCCAGTCATCTTTGTACATTTCCAGTGCCTGGTGGTGGAAATACAACTTCACTTACTTAGCCACTTCCCTTGAAGGTCCGCTCCCCCCATCCCACTAGGCGGGTCTGGCTTCAAAGCTCCATGTCCTGGTATTTGTGCACTCTGCTGGGGCCAAGGGGACCTCCAAGTAGCACTAAGAGGACCAGGAGTTAACGAAATGGCCCAAATCCCTGGCCTGGAGCTGGTCCCCAGGGCAAGATAATGCTCTCCCTACTCATGACTGCATCCAGCACCCTGGCCACTTCTGTTTTCGAAGGACTCTCCTCCCCTTGCCCCAGTTACCTCCAGGAGTAGCAAGGTCTCCTGTTCTGTCCACTCTCGAGTGGCACTGGCCGCAGCTTTGCTCTGCAGGGGAAATGGGGGCAGGTCAGAGAGAGGGGCCCACAGCCCCAGAGGAGTGAAGGTGCACTCCTCCCGGGCAGCCCGCACTCCCATACCTTGGAGGGCACGTTCTTCTTCGTGTACATGTCTGTGCGCAGCCCGAAGTTCTGCATATCTGTTGGTTTCTCTTTGCTTTTGTCAGGGAAGTTGAGCATTTGCTGGGAAGCAGAGGTCTGCTATTTGTGGAGGGGAAAGAAAGAGGTGAGTCCAAGTGGCCACCAGGAGCCAGGGGCAGACAGAGAGAGAGAACAGACAGAAGGAGCTTCCTTCCCGCAGCCAGGGACACCCCTGGGCAGGACTTCCTCCCTCACTGCTGCGGTCCTCTGCTCTCAAGGCTCTTCTTCCCGGGCAGAGGCCCCCCAGTTAAGGGGCAAATAAGAAGCCCAGCGGGGTCTACACCCCACCTACCAGCTCTGGCTTGCCCTTAGCCGTCTCTGGCACCAGGTCATCCAGCTCTTTGCCCTTTCGCCCAGCCTTGGTATCAGCATCAACCTGGCGGCCCTGGGGGACAGAGCTTGGCGTCATGGAGGCTGGGCAGGAAACGAGCAGGCCGAGGCCCTGGAGGCCTCAAGACCAAATGCTGGGCGGCCCGCAAGTTCGGGGGGCACTCATGCCACTCCTCCGTGTTCCCTTAATGATTAATTAGATCAGTAGTTGGCATGTTACCCATTGGTATTCACACGTATCTTTACAGGTTCTCTTAGGAGCTGGACAAGTAGGTTCTAATCCTGGATTTGATATGCTGTGACCTTGGGCAAGCCACATAACCTTTCTCCTCTTAATTTTTGTAATGTATGAAATGGAAGTGAAAAAAAAAATGGAAGTGAAAAAAAACTATGAGGCAAAAATGAAAAAATGTTGGAAACATGACAAAGTTAAAAAATTTCATGCAATTTAATTTTAAGCCATTTTTCTCTATCTGCTCCATCCCCTACATGAGCCTGTCTGCTCCCTGAGGACAAGGAACATCTCTTCTCCCTCAGCACGTCCTCCCAGTCTTAGGTACAAAGGCTGAGAGAGGGTGCTAAACACACGGGGCTGATTCCTGTGGCCCTTTGCATCTCATGGAAAAGGAAGAAGCCTCAAAACACTCCTGAACCATTATCCTAAAAAACCAGAAAAGAAAAGTCCAAAGAAGCCCCGTTTTTGCCCCACCCCACCCTGTCCCCACAGCCCCTCACCCTACCTGCGGGGTCTTGGGCTGCAGGGGCACCAGCCCTGATGGTGTGTCCGCCAGGACGTGGAAGTGAGAGGTGGGCGGGGGCCCCATTGGGGTTGGTCGACTCTCAGCATCCACCTGGTAGTTAATAAGACCCCACTGTTCTAGGAAGGCGTGGACTCTGTGAGGAGAGAGGCAGAGACGGGGTCACCCGGGACAGCCAGACAGGCACACCCAGAGGAGAGCTGGGGTGGAGGTGGGGAGCCCTCTTCTCTGCTCTTTCTACGCCCTGAGAAATCCCACCTCCTCCCACCACCCAAATGCCAGTGACAGCCAAGTCTACACCACAGCTGGGGCCCCTCTCCCTATCCACCCGCCTACTTAACATCTCTTCTTGGGTATCTCGCTGGATAGCTAGTAAAGTGAACCAGGATCCTTCTCCACAGACCTGCTCCTTTCCTTCCTCCACCTTTAGAGACTGCCACTGCCACTCCCTCAGGTGACCAAACCTGAACTTCACCTTTCTCTAGAGGTGCTTTTCCCACTCGTCCCCTATGCTCCTTGCTGGCCTCTCTACCCCAGCCAAGAGGCATCTGTGGGCAGACATCCTCACATACCCCTGCCCCTGAGCTGCAGACCCACCTCATGATGGCGCAGACATCGCCCGCCAGGTTCCTGCGGCAGGCAGTGGACGTGAGATACTCCTGCGGGTTCAGCCGGTAAGTGTCAATCATGAAGTTTCGATAGGCCAGGTAGCTTAGAAGAGAAAGAGGTGAACGATGAGAGGGCTGAAGGGTAGGGAAGATGACACGAGAGCTAAGGACTCCTCCTAGGTGACAGGGACAGAAGAACTCACCTGGCTCAAGTTCCACCTTGGGTCTACTGTGTGCTAGACACAAGGGATTCAAACCCTTGATGTTGTTAGTTAAATAAATTATCTCCTTGGCTATACTTGGGGATGTTTCATCCAACTTATGAACAAGTAATCAAAAGGTAAGAAAAGGTGCCCTTAACTCCAAAGGCAGATGCTAAAGGGAAGGGAGTCCTTATTGGTGTACCCACCTAGTCAGCATGACATGGTACTGAGAATATACGTTTTGAAGGTGGAAAGGTCTAAGTTCAAATCCTAGTTCTCCCGTGACGGCCCTGGGCAAGTTGCTTAGATTTTTTGAACCTCAGTTTCCTCACATGTAAAGTGTCTGCTGAGAATTAGAAAGGTCTGTAAAGATTAAGTACAATGCCGGCCACGCTGTCGGAGCTCCAAAAATGGTAGCTGCTGTGTGGTGTAAAGTTTGAGAACATGAGCCAGGCTAAAGGATTCATGTCCCAGTTTTACTACTGACGAGCTGTGTGACCTTAAGCAAGTGACTTAACCCCTCTCTACCTCAGTTTCCTTATCAGGAAACTGAAGATAATAGGACCTACCTCTGAAGCTGATGCGAAGATTCAATTAGTTGAGGTATGTAGGACACTAAGGGCAGTGCCTGGGAGACAATAAAGCACTCAACGCATGCAGGCAACTACCATCATTTACGATCTCATACTGAGAGTGCACAGTGTAGAACAGCTCAAGTTCCAACCCTGCCTGCAGATCACGGTGAACTCGTGTCACCTGTCACGCCTTCCTTTTTCTCTGGAGAGAGCAAGGCTTCTGTACGCACTGCTCTCCCCAGGAAGAGGAGGAGGAGAGAACCAAACCAGGCTATGGGGAAAGAAACGCAGTTGAAGGGAGGGTGGCCTCAGAGTGAGGAGAGGGGAAGCTGAGGACCGGCTGGGAAGCAAGCTTGTTCGGTTCTCAGGAGGCCTGAGCTCAGCACTAAGTCTCACCTGCCTCACCATATTTATCCTGGAGCATCCCTAATCACAGAAGATGGCCAAACTCATCCAAAGCCAAGCAAGTCTGGCCTGAGGGGGAGCCTTGAAGGACATGAAAACTTCTGAACCCCAAGCCCCCACTTTATAAAATACTTCTCTCCAGAGAGCCCTCTCCATCCCTTAATTCACAGATTTGGGTCTTCACAGTCCCTCCTCCCATTTTTTTTCTATCAAAACCTATTCTCAGGGACCAGCCTAGTAACAGTCACTTACATTTTAGTCAAAGCTATTACTTGTGCCAGGGAGGGATGTGTGCATTTTAGATGGCGTCAGTAATTATGGATGGAAAGGCTCTGTGCCCTGTTGAAAGAAATGGAGGCACTGGGGCAGATACCTGTTTTGTACAGAAAAGCACGCCCCCAGGCAGATCCTAGACAAGCAGGCTGGGGGTGCCTGTGGACAGGGACCACATCTTTGGAAGCCTAGCACAGGGCCTGGCTCGTGGAAGAAGCTCAAGAAATGTTTGCTCAACTGGATCGGGAAGGGTGAATGGGGGGCAGGAGGGAGAGAGAATCACGAGCTGAGGTTTCCTTACATTTCTGGAGTCTTGGACTTGTTCTTGCCATTGAAGAACTCAGGAAGCGCCCTCCGCTCTATGGCATGAACACTGCAAGAGAAGTCAGGGTGTGCTCAGAAGGCGCCAGTGGAGAGACGGGAGCCTCAAAGAGGAAAAGCCCAAAGATGGGGCGGGCAGGAAGGATGAGACGCTTGGAGAGAACTTCCCGCCAGGGCTGGGAGATTCAAAGAGGCCAGAAGCCCCACTAAAACTGAACTGTACCCAGGTCTGTCTGGCTGAGGAAGAAATAACTTATTTGGAGGCAGGAGGAGGAACAGCACGCTGAGCCCCAGCGGCAGGGAAGTAAGGGTTTAATGAGACGCTGGAGCACTGCTACCTGTTATAGTCAAACCAGGCAGCATAGCTGGGGATGATGATGTGGTGGGTCTGCTCAGTTACGTTGTCCTCGTGCAGGTCTGGGTTCTTGGTCTGCTCCCCCTTGTTCCCCGTGCTGTTCTCATCTTCATCCTATGAGTATGGAGGCTGCTGGACTCTCAGCATTTCCATTTCGCCCCAGCAACCCTGTGCTTCTCCCACCTCCCAGGAATGTGGGCACTAGAGATGGGGGTGGGAATCAACAGTTATGGGCCCCAGGACTCTGACAGGGTCAGAGCTTTTTGAGCAACAAGTCTAGGGTGGGAAGCGTCTGGGCAGTGGAACGTTCTGGGTAGAAGGAATTTTATAATCACAAGTCAGAATCACATAGAGAGGTAGGGCCTCTCTAAACTGGCTCCACCTTGCCCGTGGTCTCCATGCTTTCATCCTCCTGTTCATCTGAAAGAGAGACATCAAGATAGAAGGCTGGAGCCTCCTGAGGCAGGGGAGAACAAGTGTGCTCTCTGAAAGGCCCCAGCAGGCAGGGGCGGGTGGCAGCCTCCCCTCCCCTCCTTCAGGCTCTGGATGCCTTGCCCCGAGCTCCCCGTCTTACCCAGGTCAGTCATGGTGCCTCCTTTGACTGGGGCTGACTCCGAGTCCTTCTTAGTGTTGACTGCCATAGGAGAGAGTCACTTTATCAGATAGGTTCTGCCTAAATCAGACCTTCACCTCCACTGTTAACAGTTTCAGAGAGCTCACTTTCTTCAAAATCCTGCTCCATCTGATTACAAAATGTAGTAACTTCCCCCAGTCACAATCATTCTAGGGCTTGAAATTCACTGGCCTGGCCACCTTCCCCCCTTCTCCAGCCAAAAATTCATTTAACTCAACTTCTTTCTTACAAAGAGGTGTCTTCTATGTACATTCATACACCATTCTTGTCTTTGATAAACCCTTGTCTTCATCTATGTGTCTGTAAGTTCTTAAGAGACTGAGATAGAGTCTGAGCAAATCTTAAAACATTTTTGAAAGCAAAGGATACTCGCCTCAACTGAATTCATACATGAAAGTTTGGGAGGAAACATGGACAGAGAGGAGAGCTGCCCTGACTGAGGAGGGGATAGAAGCTGGAAGGCCTCTCTCTCAGTGGCCTCCCCGGCCCTACTCCTGAAACACACTCCTGGACGTCTGTGGAATACAGGCTGTAAGCAGCACTGCAGAGCAGTGGTCTCCAAAGTGAAGATGTGAAAGATGGCCCACTGGAACACAGGCTGAGAGCATTAGGACTTCTGTTTGTATTTGCTTTTTAGTCTTATTCTTTACATTTTCCCATTTTTTAGATAACATTTGCCTGTTTTATAATGTTCCTAAAGTAGTAGTAAACAGTTTGTATATATAATTTGTGCTCAAATACATTTTACTGCCAGTAGTGTATAAGCCTGAGTTTGGAGACAACTGCTGTCAAGTATAGAGCACAGTCCTCAACTCAGACATGGATATGAAGTCAGAGGATTGTCTGTGGTGATGAAAACGATTCCAATAACTAGCTAAGCTGAAGGGCAAGGTCCTCTACACTGAAGCTGTGCCTGAGAGGTCAGCCTAACCAAGGGGTTTGACACAGGAGGGGCAGGACTGGGAGGGGCGGGCGGCCTGATCCATACCTGTTTTGGGCAGTGTCACCTCTTCCACATTGGGGACCGGTGAGGGCTCATCCATGTCTTTTGTCAAGTCTTCCTGCTCCTCTTCCCGGTGGCCACGCTTTGACTTGGTGTAAGGTGTTGAGGGACTGAGGAGGAAAGACAGTGCAAGGGAACTGAGTCCTCCTTAGACAAGGAACCTTTGGAAGTTGAGGTTCGAGAAAGGAAAGAGAGATTCCCAAAGGGACTGTGATGAACGTGATAAATACAAGTAACACCACTGTGTGGTCCACATGAAAGCTGCTAAGAGGGTAAATCCTAAGAGTTCTCAACACATATCATTTACTTGTTTTTCTATTTCTTCAGTTTTGTGTCTATATGAGATGATGGATGTTCACCTAACTTATTGTGATGATCACTTCATGATGTATGTATATCAAATCATGATGCCGTACACCTTATACGAAGCTGTATGTCAACTACACCTCAATAAAGCTGGGAAAGAGAGAGAGAGAGAGAGAGAATCCTGAGGGCAGGGCTGAGCAAAAAGAGAAACCAATCACTACAGAGTGATGGGAAGAGGTGAAGACCTTTCATTTCGAGATTGAGTTTACTAGTGGCCGGGACCAGAACCAACCACTGGCCAGCTACAGAAGGCCTCCTCATCTCTGTCTCAGGCTCACCCAGGTCAGGGCCCAGTGGTTAAGGGAAGGGATTTGTCCTTCCTGCCTTCAACAGGATGTGGACAGAGCTGTGAAGGTGGGGCAGGCTAGGGGCTAGCCTACCCTTTCTTAGCATTCTTCTTTTTGGCTTCTGGGGTCGGTGAAGGAGATGGGGAGCACTTCCTCTTCTTATAGTTCCCCCCCTTCTTGTCCCGTCGATCTGAATCTGGGCTGTTCACCTGCAAATTGGAGAATTGGGGCAAATGTCAGCCAACAATCTCCAGCGAAGACTTGTTATGAGACTTAAGCTAAAGGCTCAAGGAAGAAAAGAAGAGGAGCTTTCACCTCATCGGTCAGTGTCTTAGCTGAAATCTTCTTTCGGCGGGAGACGGGATTTTTGTCATCATTTACTTCGTAGTCTTCCTCGTTCATCCATTCATTGAAGGTGTCTGTGTCCAGGATCCACTTTGCATGAACCTGAAGCACAAAGGCAGACTGTGCTGGAGAGAGGCCTGGAGGCCCCAGCTCTGTCTGTGGACCCTTAACATAGGAGCCTCTGCTTCACCTCCAAAGAGTGGGCTGGTCCTGGCACTCTTCTTGGGGGATGACAGGGGCGGACAAGAAAAGCTCACCTTCCTAGGTTTCTCAGGAGTTGGAGCATCTTCCACAGATGCTTCAATTTCACTGGCTGGGATCCACGTGTCATAACTGCCATGGGGATTAAGCATGAACCAGAATCAGTGGGATGGAGTCATGGAAAAACGAAGTACAAATCTTTTCCCTTTTCCATTTAGAAAAAGTATTGGGTTGTTGGATTATTTTTTGGCAACATTATTTTTCCAATTAATATTGGGATTCTTTTCAGTATAAAATACAAATGATCATAAATCATTTCAAAAGCAGAAGAAGGAGAAGGATCACCCTAACACAGATACTTGTGATATTCAGCGCATTAGTTCCCCCAGTAATTTTTTTCTGTACAATTTTGTTTTCACATAACTGCAATAATAACTACATCCTACTTTTTACAATATTCATCTACAAATTATCTATCTTACGTCTATCAGTTTAAAAGCTGCAAAACAGCCCACTGACTAGATACACAAATTTGTTGAAACATTTTCCCACTCTTAGACATTTAGATTATTTCTACCATTTACTTATCAAAAATTATACTATGATAATCATTTCACACAAAAAACCCCCATCCTTTTAGCCTAAGCCTTGTCTAGTATGTCCAAGACAGAGGATTTGCGTAACGGGGGGGTGGGGGGCAGAGAACAAATTAACAGACCTAAAAATAACCCCGAAAGAGTGCCTTCTTGCTCTGCTAGATGCTCTAGGGCGTCTCAGTTTGGCTCCTGTACCTACACCTGCCCCAGGAACCCGTCCTCACCTGTCAGGATAGTAGCCCCAGTGCAGAAGAACCTGCTTATCCCTCTTCATGACTGGCCGCACCCATTCTTCTGGGGACAGAGACAGAGCAGGGAGAGACATAAGCTAAAGGGGTATATGCCAAAAATAACTCTGTACCCAACGCCTGCTGCAGGAGGGACCCTGGGAATAGGAACAAAGATGGTAGGAAGATTCAGGGTTGAAAGGAGAGAGGAGCCCAGGCCCTATGTAGCTGCTGAGTTGTCCTCCACTTCCTAGTCCAAGCCATCCACTGCAGTGACCAAGAAAACCCCAGTCTCACCTTCCTCCAGGTTCCCCGGGACAGGACACACAACATGGGAGGCGCTGTTCTTATCCTCGGTGACTGTTCCCTGCATGGCACAAGGAGAAGCAGGTAAAGCAGAGGTTATGGACCCCTCCGAATGACTCACGGGTGTAAATAAACCAAAGTAAGACTTAACCACAGCTCTGCCTTCCTAATTAGATCTTGCTCAGAATGGTATTAAAGTTAGTTTGCATTCTCCAAGCACACATCAGCTGAGTGGCAGAGGGAAATAGCTGGGACTGTGCTAATAATGGAGAAAAGTCAAAGAACTGAAAATTGCTACAGATAACCCTCTGAAAAGACAAAATCTATTACACATGGGAAATGTAAAGTCAATTTTATGCCCCTGTACGTCCCAACGACACCTGCTTGTTATTATAGAGTTCCAAAGAGCAAAAATTTCATTTATCTGGAATTAGACAACCTCTAGCTCAATGGAAGCAGATGCCCCTCCCCACCAGGCCCAAGCAGTCTCTAGGAACAGTGATCCAGACCTGTCAAGACTGGGAAATGGAGAAACAGACAAAAAGAGAGGCTCAACGCTTTAATTCTAATATTTTTCCAAGTAGGTAGGGCTACCTCAGGGCAGCTTCTTGTAGGGAAAACATCAGGAAGAGGGTCATGGAGTTTCTGAAACCTCTCCTGACCCATCCACTCACCTGATGTCTCTTGATAATGTCTTTTAATTTCCCTAACAGTTTGGGTTCAATTTCTGAGCACAGAAAAATGTTAGGTCGAGACAGGCAATTATTCTGTGGGGAGAAGAAATAAATGGGATGAGGTCACAGGAAAAGGGTGTTTCGGATTCTCACTGAGGGAAGGGAGATGGATGCGGGAGGCTCTTGACAATTACCTGCACCAAGGACTTCTCAATGGTCATGAACATTTCCACATTGCGGTCCATGCGTGATGGATTCTGGAAATCGTAACGCCGCCTTGTGAAGAGGCAATAATCTAGTAAGTGGCAAAGCTCAAGACTGGGGACGAGGTTAGAGTATGTGACTTTTTTAACATGGGAAATTAGGAGGCAATCTTGCCTTCAGTTTTGCCAAAATCACCTGGGATCTGGGGTTCACTAATCTCAACTCCATGAATCACTTCATATTTAGTCCAAAAGGATGAAGAAAAGCTTGAGATGCCAACCTAAGAATCCCTTTTCCTCTCTAACACACATGCTGATGTACACACACACACATTCACTCATTCCTAGAGTCTATGTTGGTTCTGACTTCCAGCCATTTTTCTGACCTAGCAAGTCAGGCCTGCTGACCTAGCAAAGTAAGAGACTTGCGAGAATGTCTGTGCTCTCCCACCCCACAAAGACCCCAGGTAATCATTCCCTCTAAACTAAAGATAAGAAGCACAGAAGACAGACGAGAAGACATCTCACCATCCCTGGTCACTCTTGAATTTGTAGGCAGCTGCAAGTATGTGGCATAGGGAGCCCCCTGCTTTGAAATCTAGGAAACATTTGATCTACAAAATTGAGACAGAGAAGTATGTGAGAATTACATCCTGAATTGTCTTATGGCTTAACAATCTTTTAACAAAATCCCATGATGAACTGATCTCCCTCTGGAAGCTGGAATTCTTTAACCCCTGTGCCATTGTATCACGTGGCCTGGAAGAGGGGAGAAAAAGAAACCAATATTCGCAAAGCCCCGTCATGTGCCAAGCACTTTACTAGGTCACCTCCTTAACCACTACAGAAATGCTACAAGGTAGATGTATTATTCCCACCCAGAGATGAAGGACCAAGATTCAAAAGGTATAAACAGCTTGCCCAAGATTACAGAGATACCAAGTGGCACAAGCCTGTGCAAATCCAAATCTCACTTCTTTTAACCATTTCATGAGTTTCATGACTGTGCTCAGATACTCCAAGACAACCTGTTGCACAAAGTATTACTAGGACAAAGGGACTGGTAAACTGGGGACTCGGTCAAGCCAGTAATGCAAAGATGATGGTAGGAAATTATCCAAATCTCAAAATTTTGACATTTACAAAAACATAGAAAACAACTCTCTTTCCGGTTTGGAGGATTCACCCCCTTGCTTTTTGCACTCACCGGCAGTTTAGTGAGCGGTGCATTGCTGACATGTTTGCCAAAAACTTCTTCCTGAAATTGTAGTAACTGTACAACCAGGCTAGACAGGGACTTGTTGGTAGGTGGTTCAGCTTGTATATACTGGGGAAACAAGGGAGAGGAAAGAAAAATAGACCCCAGATCAGTCGTCCACCATCTTCCTTATCTCTTCCTCAGGAGCTCTGGAAGCATCTAGGGCAGAAGAAAATAGCGTCTTCTTTCCTGATGTGTCTAGTCTCTATAAAGAAAATGGCAGAAGGGAGGCTCTAGATGCCCCTCACCAGGAAGCTGAAATTCTGCTGCCCCCAGCCTAGGCGGCCAGTGTTGCGTGCCGGAGGTAAAGGCGGCTTCCTACTCTTCCTCAGCTACACCCTAAAAATGGGGTTCCAGGACCCTGATGTCTGAGGGGTGTAAAATTCTAAAGATTCGTGGACTTCAGAATGGAAGATGGAAGCAACATCTTCAAGGCTCTAAGCGAGACAACCGTCTGTTTCTTGGGGTAACTTTGTGGCAGGTCGAGACTCCCCCTATAATACAGCCTAATGAGGCAAGTGCAAGGAAGTAAGGTGGGGCGGACAGACGGAGAGTGAAGTGTACACTCTGCTTCTGCGAGGAACTGGACACAAAAGTCTTCAAAGGCCTTCCTAGGTGGGAAAGACCAGCTACTACCCAGCCTGGTGGGAAACAGCAAGGTAACATCTGTCATTTCTCAGGAAACTGTACCCGAGACAAGCAACCTTAAGCCTTCTTAAACATTTCCACAGTATGCTACTTAGCATCCTAGCCTTCTGTTCTCATTTAAAACTGAGCCAGGAAGCTAACTTTCACTTTACCTTTTGACACCTTTTTCCTCAACCCTAATCATAGAGAAAAGTGCACCTTTCAGTGGGAGGTGTAAAGAGATCCTTGAAAGAAAAGGTAAACGACAAAGAGCTAAAAGCTAGAAAGCTGAACCAGGTCACAGGCTGTCAATCCCCCGAGGCCAGAGATTAAGCCCCTAGACTGATCTTCCTTCCAAAAGGTCAAAGGTAAAAGTCTGGGAACCACAGTCTCACGCTGGGGAACAGACAAGCTACAGACCCAGCAGCTGTCTGTCAGGATCCTGACACCCAGAGAGACCTCCGAGAGCAGGGCCGGGTTCATAACCAGGATCAGAGGGGCATTCTCCTAAACCGCCCACCGCATTTCTGGCAGGCTGCAAAGCTGGGCAGGAAGAACTAGGTTGCGAAGGAAAGTCATAAAGAGAACCCCTAACTGGGGGTAGTGAGAAGGAAGAGAGATCATTTCCAGAGGAAAATTCTATGTAGAGAGATTCCCTTCAACCAGGCCTAAAGACAAAGACACCACCAGGAAGAGGTCTGGTAGAAAAGACAGGTAAGGCTTCTTGAACCCTTTGTTCATTACCTTATTATCTCCTGTTATGGGGTGGGGGTTTACAGACATAAAGCGTGTCTTAGCTTCTGAACCCCAAACCCAAGGCAATGCACGGCCAGGTGACGGGGTGACTTCATTGTGAGGCTGAGGAGTGGTTTAAGAAGGGGTCGCTGCCCAGGAACTCCTATACTCTGGTTCCCAAAGAGGTTCTGTTGCCCCTTGGACCGAGGTGGGGGACGAGCGGCAGACAGGTGATCCCGGGGTGGGGGCCCTTTTCAGGCTGATGAGCAGTCAAGGGCCTGCTCTGTGGCTGTTTACCCTCTTGCTTTCATCGTCTCTCTGAACACACACAAAGCACAGGGGAGGCCTCAGCCCTGCTGGTACCTGGCTCCGTGGGGAGCTCTGGCGGGCACCGTGGCGGGCACGCTGTGGGGCGGGGGGGGCATTCCGTCCGCCCCCGGCCGTCTCTCCCGGAAAAGCCCGGAAGGCGATGGTTTACAGGAGGGTGGGCAGCTGGCAACGGGACCCGCCGGGGCAGTGGAGAAAAACAAGGGGCAGAGGGCGCAGCAGTGGGGGCGGGGGCTGGAATCAGAGCCTGGGGGGGCGGCAAAAGAGGCTGGGGGAGGGGCGCGGGGCGGCGGAGGGCGCGCTGGGGCTGCTCCCGGCGCCGCGGGGGAGGGGCCGCGGGCCGCGGGCCGCGGGAGGGTGGGCAGGATCCGGGGGGGCCGCGGGGCCGCGGTCCCTTTGTCCCGCCCCCGGCCCCCGCGCGGCCCTGCCCGCGTACCTTCTTGTAGTTCTTGCCGAGCCAGAGTCGCACGTTGTCGAACTGGGTCACGGTGTCCGCAGCCTCGTAGTACTTCACGTTGGGGCCGCCGTCCTTCTTCCGCACCGCCATCTTCTCGGGCTCGGGCCCCGCCGCCGCCGCCGCCCGCCCCGCTCAGCTCAGCTCCCGCCTCCTCCGCCTCCTCCTCCACCCGCCTCCCGCCGCCTCCCGCCGCCGCGGCCGCCGCCTCCCGCCGCCTAGGCCGGCCCCGGCTCGTGCAGCGCCCCCTGCCGGCCGACCTGGCGCGGCGGCGGCGGAGCGCCGGGCGCGGGGCGGACCCCGGCGGCCTCCCGGGCGGCGGCGGCGGCGGCCGGAGCATTGGGGCGGAGGCTGCTTCCTGGAGGGGGCGCACACTCCCCTGAGATCGCTCTATACCTGACGTGAAGCCTGTTCTCTTCTTGCCTCTGAGCCCAGGGAGTGGGGTACCTCTCTATCGTACACCAAGGGGGTGCCCGTCGCCTGAGGAGCCCCCAGCCCATAGCCCCGAGTGGCCCTAACCCCACTGCACATTACTAACCCTATGCAGCTCCTAATCCCAAGGAACCCCCGACTCCTTCCCCCAAAAGTTCCTTCCTTTCATCCATCCCCATAAGTTCCCCGTTTAAACTCTTTCGGAGCTTCCCTCGCCCCTAACGCCTTGTCTTAGGTCTCCTCTCACTCCTTCACTCGAGGAGTCCCCTAGCCGCCACCCTAGGGGCCCATTCTCTTCCCTCCAACTGCTTTCTCCGCAGGCCACGCCATCGCCTCCTAAATAGCTTTGCGCTCCTTGAGACCCCGAATCTTCGCTGGGCGAGAGACTCTCCCTCCTT
This sequence comes from Vicugna pacos, assembly GCF_048564905.1. Lineage (NCBI taxonomy): Eukaryota > Metazoa > Chordata > Mammalia > Artiodactyla > Camelidae > Vicugna > Vicugna pacos. The sequence continues at coordinate 928,970 of NC_132998.1, forward strand.
GTGTCACCCGTTCCACACGACTTTTTTCCTTTGGGTGGCATGGAGCAAGAGGTAAGGAACCGAATGGGAGAGGGTCACAGGGTGTGCGTGTTCGGCCCCGGGCCCGGCTTCCTGCTGCTGCCACACTCCCTCCCCGGTCGCAAAGCGGACCCCTTCTGTAAGTGTGCGGTAAAGATTGGTTTTCGAAGTCACGGTGGCCGAGTGGTTAAGGCGTTGGACTCGAAATCCAATGGGGTTTCCCCGCACAGGTTCGAATCCTGTTCGTGACGGCCGTTTTTTTCCCATCAGGATGTGTTTAAAGGAAATCCCTTGTCTTCACACGCCTTTCGTGCACCTCCCTTTCTGTCTAGGAAATAGAAGCCAGGTCTCACCCCCGGATTTGGGGGAGGGGGATGAGAGTGATCATGGGAAGCTTAATTATGTACAGCTGTATTGGCTGCTAGGACACAAAGTACTTTCAGAATTCTGTAACTTCAGGTTTGCAGGCAGAGTTTCGGCATGTTTCATTATTTTGGGAGGGCACAGCAAAGGATTTGGTGAAAGGGTTAACTGTTGATTGGGAACATGAATGCCTCTTGTGCCACAATAGTCAAAACTGGAGTTCCGTGGGAAAAAAGGGCACTCTGGATTTCATGACCAGATGTCACGTATTGTAGGTCTGATTACAATGAAGACCCAGGAAACAAGACATTGTCTCACCGGCATTTCCTTGAGGAGATGCACCTCCTCAGGTATCACAGGGCTAGAGAGGAGTGGCCTATTGAAATACCAACACTGCCAATCTAGCTGGAGCTAGAGGGTGGGAAGATAACTTACTTTTTATTGAGTGCTCATTATGTGCCAATACTGTTCTACGTTCTCCGGGTTCCAAATTCCTAGCTAGGGAATTTATCTTCTCTAACCTCTAACCCTCCTGTACTCACCTCAGCTAGTTCTTACTATCTCCAATTTCTGACTGTGGGGAATATCTAGGATACTAGTTGATGATGTTCTTTTTGTATTTAATTTCTTGCACAGCCTCAATTCCAAGTAGGATCCACAGAGGGCAGGGGTTCATAGAGCTTTTTACACATTCACACTTTGGGGTTTCCCCCTTTCCTACCTTTCCTCATGCTATATTTTCCAAGATCACCCTCACTGCCTCCCCTCCACCTCCCATTCTCACTTTCCATCCTGCAGTTCTGTTTACTCTTCCTCTTTAAGGCTCTTGATTACAAAAGCTGGAACCGATCAGTCTACCACCACCATCCACTAGGTTGCATGCAAGGCATCTCCTCTGACATGCTTCTGCAAAAATTAATTAAAATAAAAACAAGTTATATTTATTCTACTTCCTATTGATTTATTTTTAACATTTAAAAAAATTGAGTTATAGCCTGTTTACAATGTTGTGTCTACTTCCTATATAGATAGTCTCAACTGTGTCCACTTTTCTCAGGGGTGAGTGCAGGATGGACCTACAACCTGCCAGAGCTTTCATTTGGAGGGTAGGGGTACTTGTGAGGACTAACGAGTTGCTCTACGTAAAGCTGCAATAAAGCATCCACACTGTAGCAGAGACTGTAAACCCTGCCATGGCTACTTTCTGTGTTCCATGACCTGGTTCCTTTTTTTCTCCCCACTCTTCCATATTCACTGTGTTTCATCCACTGGTATTCTTTTAGTTCCTGCTGTAGTATTTATCTGTGTTCATGCTGTTCTCTGCTTGAAATAATCTTTCTCATCCTCACCTTCTCAGTCTTCACTTAGATGTTGGTTCTCCTGAAAGTCTTCTCTGACCACCTGTCACCCACCATATCCTACACCCTAATCTTACTATGTGAGATGGTTGTTTTTTCACACGGTTATGTGTACATGTTTTAATCTTTACTAAGACTGGACTGTAAGCTTCTTGAGATAGACTGTATTTTGTTTGCATCTCCACTACTAGGCCTTAGACATAGATGTGATCAAAAACGTACTGAATGGATGGAATCTAATGGGCTCAGTACTGGACTTCCTACCAAATCCCACTTTGCGCATGCTCTCAAATTTAAACACCTGGCGAGCCAAGACCAAAACTGACCAGCAGAGGGCAACCGACAACTATGTTGTGAAGAGAAGAAGCACTCCCCCAACCCCCATGGTTTACAAAATGGAGGATCTGGACCGAGAATAGCGGGCTGAGGTTATTCGGTACTTGAGATCCAACCTTTCACTCTCAAATACCTCTCTTGTAACTTTCGGGGTGAGAGGCTAAGACTTCGAACCTTCGTGTATGAGAGAGAATGTCAAATTTTTATCATCCTCAAAGCCCACCACAACTCCACAATTCTTTCACTCTTCCATCCCAACAAATCCTGTCTCTATCCTTGTATCTTTGTGTTGCATAATCAACACACACACACACACACACACACACACACACACACACACACACGCCCCCTTCTTACATATTTACTACATTCTACTCACGGGCATTCTTTAGTTTCTGGTTCAGTATTTGTCCTTGCTCATCCATCTGCCCTGATGTTACCTTCTCCACCTGTGCTTGCAGTCTCACTCATTTCAACTACCTAAGGAACCGTCCATAAATATTCTTCCATAACAAGTTAAGATGCTCCTATCCCACTGGTTCAATCCTTCGTTAATTCAGGACAAACAAAACTACACCTTCACTTGACACTTCCAAATCACCATGTTGTTTTCTACTTCTTTTTTTTTTAAATAAAATGTATACCTTCTGCCTCAGCTTCAATGCTATCTTTAATAACACTGTGGCAGAAAACTTTGCTATGTTGAAAACCATTGATTTATTATCGGACTTCAGAGACTCTGTACTTTCTTGTTTTTCTCTTAGAACACTATTTCTCCATCTCATTTGTTTTCTCCCTTCTTCTGTGGCTTTGTATGAAAGCTGCATTCTTCTCTCTCCTCCCAAGACAAAACCCCATGCCACCATCCCAGACATGGCCTCTCAGGCAAACCATGGTCCTGTATCTCCCTCTGCCTATATGTCTGCATGTTCATCTGCCTGGCTGAACTAATGTCTCCTAAAACACTAACAAAAGTTTCTTTCCCAGAATCACGTTCTCAATTTTTCCCATTTAATACGATTATCTTAATTTCATCTAGTTTCAGCCTTAAGAATTACTGGACATTTTCTTTTCCCGTGCCCATCATTCATCAATCATTGCCTCTTCCATCACATCATCTAATGCACACTTTTGTTACAATGGCCTTTCAGGTGCCCCAGTTTCACCATTTAAATCTCTAAAACACAACTTTCATCATATTAATCCCGTCTAGGAATTTCAGAGCCCCATCTGTTCAAACACATGCTCCTATTCTCAATACACTCTGCCTAAATCACCCATTTTTAATCCTTAATTCTTCCCAGTAAGATACCACCAATCTAATCAGGCTGGGCGCCTCCACGTCACAGCCTAATTCCTTCCTTCTCTCGTGAAGTTCCTTCTGTCTCCACCTTATAACCAATGACTAGCTAATGCCACCCTATACTGATTTTTTTCAGCTACAATTTCTTAGATTTTAATCAAATTTGCTTTTATCTGAGTAAAAAGCTAAAGTGGGGAAATCTAACACATAGGAACTCACTATCCCCTTCCAAGTTGTTGACTTGTTCCAAATGTTAAGAGGCTTGGATCTCTGCAGTTTATCCAGTAAAGCAAATTAGAGGACTTCAGCTGAAATGATCTCAACCTACGCTTATTTCAGGAATGCTGTCGTTGCACAAAACATTTCTGGAACTCCTTCACAACTAGTTCATTAGCCAGATTTAAATGATTCATTACTTCAAAATTTCTTTAAAAAAAAAAGCTGAAGCATTAGCCACCTTTATCACTCATCTATTTTCCAGATTTTGTTGCAGATTACTTCTGGAATTCCCCAAGGTCACATTCTTAGCCTTCTTGCTGTTCCTTTCCTTTAGTGGTTGCATTCATTCTTAGAATTTCTTCATCATCTTTGGGCAGGTAACTTGCAAATCCACCTCTGTAATCCTAACTTCTTGCTGTTGAGCTCTAGACCCACATTTCCATTTTCTGGCTAAACCCCTCTGTGTGGAAGCACTTCCAACCCATTGGCCCCCAAATTAGCTCATTACTTCACCCCCAAAACCTGCTCATCCTCTTCTCCCTATTCAGATTAATGAACCTATCTTCTCATTCAGACTAGAAATCCGTCTTTAGCTGTGACTCATCTTTGGTTACCTGCCCTGTGTTATGTGCAGTGGTTGGGAGCTCGGGCTCTGGCATGACTTTCAAGTCCCAGTTCTGAGTATTAGCTGTGCTAATTGTGTCCTTTGTCTTGGTCTTTCCACGTAGAAAATGGACATGATAATGGCATCTTTTTATGAAGCTGTTGGGATGACTAGATGTTTAATACTTAGTGCGTGACTCACAGTAAATGCTGAATCTGGCTGTTGGCCCCTTTCCTCACTACTAGGATCTGATTCTATTCAGAACTCAATTCCAATGATTCCTCTGAGAAACCTTCCCACCTGCATCCCACCAGGTATGTAGCTGACCCCCTTCCTCCTTGTCCCTTTGTACTTAGTTCTTACCTAATAGCAACATGGTATTCTGCGCTTTCCTTTATTTGTTCAAGTGTATGTCAACTGCTAAGCTGCACATTCCTTTCAAGGCTTCTCAATTACTTGTATATCTCAAATGCCTAGAACCACATCTGGCATAAGACAGGTATCAACGTTTGCTGAGTGAATCTAGTCAGTTACTAAAGCCGTTGACTTTTCTCCTCTGATGTCTCTTGTCCTCTTTCCTGCTGTGTTTCAGGCTCTAATTCTCTTTTGCATGAATTACTGCAAAGCTTAGTAATATCGCCATCAGACTCACAAGTTGGAAGTCACTCTTCTCAAAAACTACCTATAAAATTGAAGTCCAAACTCCCTGCCCTGTATTCAAGGCCTTCCAAGAATCGACCCCAAATTATTTCTAGTCTTATCTTCCATGAGTTCCTTCAACAAATTCAGATTCTGATTAACTAGTCTCTTCCTTCAACAAATCTTTCACCTTTATTTGTTCTTATTCATGCTATGATCTTAGCCTAAAACAGAGGTTGCAAACTGGTGGACCCGATGTTTTTGTTTTGTTCTTTTTTTGGCCCACATTTTTAAAAAATTGAGCCAATATTTAAAAGTTGTGACATTTAATATAAACATTAGGGTGTCCAAAAGTTCTTGAAAAATAGGGGCAATGTTGGGCCCTGTTCTTGTATAGAAGTAACCAGGTGGAGCTGCACTGCCAGCTGCCCCTTCTCTCAGGGCACGTGTCCGTCACCTTGCCAGCTTTAAAAACATCTCTCAAGCGTACAATGGAGAGATCAGAGTAATGGTGGGACGGCTGGGCCTGCGTCCTGATGTTTCACAACGTAAAGAACATCTCTCCCGTGATGTCTTTTATCCCCAGAACTGTTTAACTTGAATCTCTCTGACTCTAGACCTAGTTCTGTTTAGTAGAAACAGGGGTTAGAAAAACAAGTTAAAGGACACTGTCAAGAGGCAATCCATCAAATCCAAAAGGCCACTCTCCAGACAACTGGCCCAATTTCTTCAATTACTGTCACCAAAAACAGATTGTTCCAGGAATCCAGACTAAGAGGGTTAAAACACGTAACTGGTGTAATGGCAGGGTTCCTGGACTGGATCCAGGGTTGGACAAAAACTAGCTCCAAAAGTACTTTTCTTAGGACAGTTGAGGAATTGTGAATATTAATTTAATATTAATTTTAAGCATTTGTTATTTCAGTAGGAAAATGTTCTGACTTTTCAAATGTATACTGAAGTGAAAAATCAAACCAACCAACCCTCTCTGCACTTCCCTGCCCATTCTCCTGACCTTAAAAGTCCAGAATAGGTTGGCAACTTTTCTATAAAGGATCAAATAGCAAACCTTCTAGGCTTTGTGGCCATAGTTCTATGGGAACTACTCAGCTCTACTGCTGTAATCTCAAAGCATCCATAAACAATATATGTAAACAGAAACAGCCATGGCTACGTTCCAATAAAACTTTTTTACAAAATCAGGCAGCAGGATACAAGCTGTAGTTTGCCAAACTCTGATCTAGAACAAACACTGTATCTCCTGGAAAAGTCTTTCCTGGAACCCATCGGAATTGTGGCTTTCTCTTCCCTCTGCTCACATAGGTGCCATTTTGCTACATGAACCACTGCCCTCAGTCCCACCCTAGTGAGTTCTTGTAGAATAGGCACTCAATGAATGGTCTGCAAAAACCAAATCTACCCTAAAAAGATTTTGCATCATTCATGACATTCAAAAGAATGAACAGCAGCTTCTGAAAGTAATTTTGAAGTTTTTTTTTTTAAACACTACTGGTATCACTAGGGTACAAATATTACTGCTTGTGCTCTAGGTTGTGATTTGTTCATCGGCATTTTTTAATCAGACCTTGTATTTATGAAAGTGTAGTAGATCCAGTGGGCACAGGAATGCCCGTATGTGGGTGTTTTGTGGGGTTTTTTTTTTTTTTTTGCCCCACTAGAGTAGCTAGAGTACTACCAAGTTTATATTAGGTGCATGATAAATGCTGAAGAAGTTTAAAATATAGCACTGCGGTAAAAGATTATTTTCTCATGATAGGAAGATGGCAGCAGATGCCTACAAAAGGGTTTAGCAAGACTTAGCAACCACAGCAGGTGCAGATGTTCCAGGTTCTTTTCCTTGTGTTTACCTTCTTGGTTAGGACACAAGGGTGGAGGGTTCCTGCCTGTGATGGAATCCCAGATTCCAAAGCAAAGGTGCTTGGGGGACAAGGGAGAAAGTTACTAGCATATCATCATAGAAAGTATCCTGAAATCCCAGAGCACGTAAGAAGATGTGGATTTGGAGCAAAGGTAAACCCTGAAAAGAATACAGTTCAGATCACTAGTGAGAGCTTTCATTGTACAAAACAGGGGACAGGAGGGAAGGACACAGGAGGGCACGCAGGGCAAAGAAGATATGAAATGCACTCCTCTCAGACAGATATCCTCCTAAACAGAGGTTCTGAGACAAGAGTGGGTTACAAAGTGGGGAGGAAGTAAGGGGAATTAAGGCGAGAGAAAGGACAAGGCAGAGGAGAACCTTCAAGAGGGGAGTGATGTGAATTAAGAATTTAGAGTTGAGTAAAAGGTTTATTAGTGCAGTCAACACCGTGGAACAGCACATAAAACACAACCAGCAACCTGCAGAGACACTAGTGCAAAGGGTAGGGAAGCCTTTACTGAGCTTCCTGGCTCCATCTGAGGATGACGACAGGAGGGTATGGGCCTTGGTAAGGCGGGCCGGGGCAGTGGGGGTGGAAGAAATGTCGTAACCAGACTAAGTATAGCAGCGTTTTCAAATTCCTGAGCACAACGTCCTGGAGCTGGAACACATGACGATGTTCCACACGCCCTCCACGCTGTATCCCTCTCCTGCCCACAGTCCCACTGGGGCCATGACCCAACTACCCAGACCTACAGCAAGCTGGCCCGGAGAGCAACTCCAAAAAGAGCAGCAGCTGTTACACGGCCATCTCTCCAACCCCACCTCCCACCTGCTTATTAAGACCCACTACCCACTACCCCACACCCACCACCTCCTCTCCTCTTACTCTGCCAGTCACCCTAGGGATCACGGCATGCCCTGGGCAGCCTGAAGTGGAGCTCAAGTCCTTGGGGGCCTGGGTGAGGCAGAGTACAGCCTGTACTCAGGGGCATACTTTCTATCCCACTTTGCCTGGTGAAGCTTAGAACCCAGCTGTTTATCTCCAAGGAAACCAGGCAGGTAGGGGAGGCGCATAGTGGGCAGGGTTTCTTCAAAATTAATACTCTAAGTCCAGAGTTTTACAATGAGACCCTGGATAGGCTGGGAGCAGAGTTCTCCAGAGGGCACAGGCATCGATGCTGGACTGTCACATCCATCACTGGAATAGAGGAAGCTCCTCATCTCGGATGGGTTATGGAGGACTGGGACAGACATAAGTTCAGCCAAGGACTCCCTTGGCCCTCCTATATTAAAGCCAAAGGTTGTGCTGAAAAGGAAAAATATAAAACAGATCCCATCCCTGTCCCACCCTATCCAGAATCCCCACAATAGGAAGAGCAAAAGTTTTAAGTTTTGTTAATTTTTTTTCTTTTTCCTTTCTTAAAAAAAAAAAAGTAAATAAATTAAATTGCCAACAATGTGGCTGGGCTGGAAAAGTGGGGTAGCCATAATCAGGCCATTCTTAAAAAAAAAAAAAGTGGGAGGGAGGGAGTGAAATATAAACAAGTAACAATGGCCAAAGGAAATTATCAAAATAACTAGTTACAATCACCGGGCTGGAGAAGGGTCTACGGAACCATTAGGGCCTGTGCCACAGAGGCAGCGCCTACCCGATTCCAGCAAACGCCAGAGAGCTGCTTCCTGCTGAGCATATGCACCCCAGTAGACTAACCCCTCACCCCCACCCCTGTCATTCCCTAACCACGAGGAAGTGTAGGAAAGAAGAGCTCATCTGGAAATTTTCAGTATCCTAACCTGCACACCTGCAGACCCAGCGGGGGCCCACACCTTTAAGGTGGGCTGAATGGGGTATTGCTTGGCACAGAGGTCCAGTCTTCCCCTAAGGGCCACCAACAATGGCCGGCTGGCCTCCTTATTCATTTCTAGGGTTTTGTTCCACCCTCACCATTTCTCCCCTAGCTGCCCTCTAAATGCTGTTTAGAGTCAATAGTCCTGCCTGTTCTGATTCCTTGGTTTTGGAGGAGGGGAACACTTAGAGATTCCTCACTCCACCCTGATCCTCTGGAGAAAATGAGTATCCTTGTGCTTTCTGAAAATAACTGGAACCAGGGACCCTAGGCAGGAAAACAGATATAGAGGTGGGGCCTTTCCCAACCAGATGGAAAATTTACAGACATCTTAGGGGAAGAAATAAAGCAAAAGGAGGGAATCTGGGTTCCCCACCTGAAAGGCTGAGCAGAGTGCCCCGGGGCCCCCCTTCAGTGCCAGAAGAGCAGGGAGATGTGTGGCTCAGGTGTAAGCCACGGTATTAAGGGAAGTGGGGAGGACTCAGGGCCCCACTGCTGGAGTGACAGGATTTTCTGATTTTCATCTCCTCCTCATAGCCCGTCGAGATCTCCTATATCTCTTCCACACCATGCGCAAATATCATGACAAGCCCCGGCTCCTGCACCATGTCGTCACCCATGTGCTGGTTCTCACAGGCCATCACGACGACAGCCTGCTTGCCAGGGATGCGCTTGGCCACGTAGTTCTCATAGTAACGCCGGTTCATCTGCCTTGTCTCTAATGTGGCCAGACCCTGGGGCCAGCTCCGCTCGTGGGCATTTTCAATCAGCTCGTTGACAATGGAGGCAGGACAGCCACTCTCCACCAGGGAGCGCTTGATTACCGCCTGGAGCACAGCGTCCGGGGTCGAGATCATCCCTCCCCAGCGGGTCACTCTTGCTGGCTGCAGGGAGTTCACCCACCTGTGCAGAGGGAGTTGGAGGTGGTCATTCCAGCTCATCCCCTTTCTCTGCATTGGCTTTTCCTCCAAACAGGAACGACCACCCGCTCTGCACTCAGCCTAACCCGATTCATCCTTCTTTCCTTCCATCATTGGCTCAGAAACTTCAAACAATTCCCTGGTTGGTTCCATCTAAGTCACTGCATGTTTCTCACCAGATTAAACTCCACGACTATAGGGTCCCTGTTATTTTTCTGAAAAATTTCAATACTTATTAGCACATGGTACCTGACATGCAGGAAGCGCTCCACAAACATGTGCTGAAGGAGCAGCTGTTCCCCTCTGCTGTGTCCCGTGCAGCACTGTGTACTGTATATACTGACTCACACTTAACAGTTCAGTCTATGAACTGTATAGAGCCCCAGAACTGAAAGGGATCTTAGATTTTGCTTGTTTACTTTGCTTATTTTTGCTATATTTTACATCACTTTCCTGGATTTGCACCTTCTTCTCTGAATTGTAAGCCCCCTGAAGGCATGAATAATATCTTCTATTTCTTTTTGGTCCTCCTAGCGCTCCACAGGCCTTTAACAGATGGCTCTGTACATGTGGGTACCCCCCTAATTCTTGGGTAAGTTTCCCCTTCCATCCACCCAGAAGAATGAGATCCTCAAGATTATCCCTTTCTCCTCCGGCCTTGTTCTTCACCCCAACATCTGAGAGGCGGTGGCCCCAGCCCAGCCCTCTTATTACCCTCCTTCTGCCACTGCCCTGCTCCTCCCCAACAGGGCTCGGCGCCAGGATGTGGAGTAACTCCGCGTCCTGAGTGACACTCACTCTAGGATCTCGTTGTACTCAATTGTCTCCTCCAGGTTCTGAAGGTTGGGGTTGACACTGCGGATTGCACGCATGTATGCCTTTAGCAGCTGGATGTCTCGCTTCTGTTAGAGGGAAGGAGGATGAGGGATAATGGTTATGACAGAGAACAGACTAAAGACAAAAGTTTGTCTGAGAATGAGGGAAATCAAGAGATCTGAGGAACAACCAGACTGGGGGCTTCATGAAGACAGGGATACAACTGTCATTCACAGCTCTAGCCCCAGTGCTTAGCAAAGTGCCTTCAAGGGAAGGCATTTGATAAACAGTAGGTGAATGAATGTCACTGATGGGAAGAAGGGAAGCAAGAAGAGCTCCAGTCTGATTGGCTGCTACACACAGAGTATGTACTAACCGAGGCTCGCAAGCACAGGCACCGACCTGCCGCTCACATCGGAGCCTGTCACCCACAGGCACAAGGTTACAGGTGCCTACGGAGGACATGTTCTGCCCTGTGTCCTCTGGGCCCTACCTGCTCCGCCAGCTGGTGTTTGTGTTCCGCTGAGGTCTTCTCCAGCTCTGCAATGCGTGTCTGCTGCTGCTGGACCACTGAGCGCAGGTGCTTAATGCAGTTGTGGTTCGGCAGCTCATCTTTGGGCATCTCCAGGCTGCCCCCCAGGTGGGAAAAGAATAGGACAACAGGAGCATTCAATAAGACATGTGGCCGAAGGCGCACAACTGCTGAGAGCACTCTCTCCTACCTCAAATTTCTAACATGCAGTCATTTCTAACATTCAGGCTCCCTCTTGTTTATTTCCTTCACCACCTTCTGCTCCACTCCCCTCTGTCCCTTTGCTGTCTCCTTTCTCTGGGCCGCCTTCCCTCTATGAAAGTGGCTCATCTCCCACGTGCCTCTCCTTCCCCTCCTAGGTTCTGCCTGTGCACTCATTCCTTCTGAGAAGCCCTAGATTCACGGCCTAGCTATCAGCACTTAATCAAATATTTCACACCCCAAAGAAAGAAAAAAATAGGTCCAGAGGGAATATGAGAAGGCTGGAAATTAGAGCAGTCAATCTGACAAAGAAAAAGTAGTAATGGACAAAAGGGAAGAATAAAGTAAGCGAGTTTTTACTGCTATCACACAGATTGCAGAATCGCTGTCTCTCTCCTTTTATTAAAGCAAGAGCAAAAAGACCATAGCTGGAAAAGCAGCACAAAAGTGAGATCCTGGAGCAGGGAGCTGGGGGGGCCAAGAACACTCTTTGCCGACATGCACAGGAAGCTCCTCAGCGAGTGAGCAGGGGATCCAGAGATGGGGTATAAATGGGAAGGCCCTTATCTGGGCAGGAGGAGGGCAGGAATCTTACCCACATCCCTGTTCACAGGTCACAGGCCGTTTTGGGTTGTGCTCACAGTCACTGAGGTGAGACATGAGGTTGTCAAGCCGGACAACAGCACTGCAGCCAAACACAGCGTTGTCGCAGGCAATCTGCAGCTTTGACAACATGTTCCGCATGATCCGAGGTACTGGGCGCAGGTGGGCGACCGTCACAACGCTTCGGTCCACCGGACACGTCTGCTGCTGAGAGAACCACTGGGTGATGCAGGCGTTGCAGAAAGCATGCTCGCAGTGAGGCGCCTAGAAGGGGGAGTAGGGCAAAAGGGGCACAAGAGAATTAGCGGGAGCTAAGAGCCTGGGTACACTAACTCTGCAAAGCCAATCAAGCCTCTGAGCAGCTTCCAGGACCAGAGGTCCCCGGGGTCACAGCAAAGTACAGATCTACTATGGGCCAAGCATTGTGGGCGACAGGCTTCAGATGTGTTTCCTGTGCTCAAGATTCCAAATGGATTGTGACACAAGAAAAACAAAGTTATATAACAATAAAAGGTATAAATAATATTCCAAGACAATGGGAGAGATGACGTAAGGCAATTATTAATTGCTAACTGGATTACATACACAATAATTGCCAAAGAAATCCAGAGGGTGAGATCGTTCCAGTCTAGGTCAATCACGGCAGATATTTCTGAAGAGGACAGGATTTTTTTTTCCCACATAAAATCGTACTTTCAATAGTATATAAATTATATCTCAATACAGCTGTTGAAAAATACCCAAAACTCAAAACAATACCCCACGGTCTTTCAACAGGGTAAACCTCAGCCACAGATGAGCTCACTAGTAAGATCTTCTGAACATTTAAGGAGGAAGTAATATCAATTCCACACAATCTTTCCCAGGAAATTGTAGAAGAAGGAACACTTCCCAACGTATCCTACGAGACTAGCATTACACTGATACCAGTATCATGAAAAGACGTTATAAAAAAAGAAAACGACAAACCCATATCCTCCATGAACATAAATATAAACATTAACAAACTTCAGCAAATATAACTCGGTTTATAAAAAGATAATACATTATGACCAAATGGGCTTCATCCCAGAAACACAATGTTGGTTTAACATTAGAAAATCAATCAGCATAGTACACCATATTAACAGAGTGAAAAACACAAAATTATACGATCATCTCAGTAGATGCCACACAAAGTTTTTGAGAAAATCTAACACTCTTCATTTTAAAATCGATTTTGTCTGACATAAGTATTGCTACTCCAGCTTTCTTTTGGTTTCTGTTTGCATGGAATCTTTTTCCAACCCCTTCCTTTCAGCCTGCATGTGTCTCTAGCTCTGAAGTGGGTCTCTTGCAGACAGCATACCAGTCAGTCGGTCTTGTTTTTGTATCCATTCAGCCGGTCTATGTGTTTTGGTTGGAGTGTTTAATCCATTTACATTTAAGGTAATTATCGATATGTATGTTCTTATTGCCATTTTGTTAATTGTTTTGGGTTTGTTTTTGTGGGTCTTTTTTTCTTTCTTCTTTTTGTTCTCTTTTCTTGTGGTTTGATGACTAGAGAAGTTCCTTTAACATTTGCTGTAAAGCTGGTTTGATGGTGCTGAATTCTTTTAGCTTTTATTTATCTGTGAAGCTTTTGAATCCTCCATCAAGTCTGTCAAGGGCCTCGCTGGATAGAGTATTCTTGGTTTTAAGTTTCCCCCTTGCATCACTCTAAATACATTGTGCCGCTCCCTTCTGGCCTGTACAGTTTCTGCTGAAAAATCAGCTGATAACCTTATGGGAGCTGCCTTATATGTCATTTGTTGCTTTTCTCTTGCTGATTTTAAGGTTTTCTCCTTATCCTTAATTTTTGTCAATTTGATGACTGTGTGCCTTGGCACGTCCCTCTTTGGGTTGATCCTGTGTGGTACTCTACGCTTCCTGGACTTGGGGTGACTGTTTCCTTTCCCAAGTTAGGGAAGTTTTCAGTTATTATCTCCTCAAAAGTTTTCTCAGGTCTTTTCTCTCTCTTCTCTTTCGGGGACCCCTATAATGCAATTAGTGCATTTCATGTTGTCCCAGAGTTCTCTTAAACTATCCTCATTTCTTTTCATTCTTTTTTAATTTTTTCTGTTCTGCAGCAGTGATTTCCACTCATCTGTCTTCTTGCTCACTGATCCATTCTTCTGCCTCACTTAGTCTATTCTTGGTTCCTTCTAGTGTGTTATTCATTTCAGTAATTTTATTCTTCAACTCTGTTTGGTTATTTCCAACTCTTTGCTAAAAACTTCGCTCTGTGGATCTATACTCCTCTTGAGTTCTCTGAATATCTTTGTCACCATTACTCTAAACTCTTTCTTGGATAGATTGCCTAAATCTTCATCACTTACTTCATCTGGGATTTTATCTTGTACCTTGGCCTGGAAGGTATTCCTCTACCACCTCATACTGTCTATTTTTCTACTTGAACTTTTTGAAGAGGATAGAATTTGATACAGGTCTTGAGGGATGAGTAGAGATGAGGGGGGGCAAAGATATACTGGCTAAAGTTCAATATAAGAAAGTAAAACAAAACAAAAACCTTGAACTTCTGGTGAGGGGTTAAGGGTCCTCTCTTGGTGGGCCCAAGCTCTTACTTCACGAGGGCCCATCTAAGGCTTTGCTCTGAGTCCCAGTGAACAGGCCTATGCTCCAAAACAGGGCAAGCTTTTTTTTGTTTTGTTTTGTTTTTTTGTAGAATCACATTCTTTTCAGTTTCATAAAGGTATTTCAGCCTGCTTCCCTGATAATTCAAAGTGCGAGGATTCCGTGGCCTTTGGGGAGACACTATCTGGCCTCCAGTGGGACAAACACAGCAGGCACTCAGTAGATGTGGGTGAATGAATGAGTAACTGGAGTGCCTATTCTGTCCCTGCAGTTCGCGAGGTCCTTGAGATAAAAAAAGAAAGACAGTTTCTACCCTCAAGATGCTCACAAACACCAAAATCTGTAACAGAAAGGTTTCATAACGAAAGAAGTCATTCTCAATATCGTTAATCCAA